>NW_028233358.1:1200000-1618596 GCF_057557595.1 Rhyacophila brunnea
TCTAAAATATGATAATGCCCATTTCTTCTTCATATAGCAAGAAATTGCCTTACTTACGTGTGCGAAGGGTATAATTTACATCTTTCATTCACCTTTTGAGGCTAAAACTATCATATATGACTAACAAAAGTATATAATAAATTAGAAAAAAAATAAAGATTTGATCAAAAAGATTTTTTAAGATTATTATTTTATATTAGAATAGGCGAATTTCATGCGGAAGTGTAAAGAAAATAATATAGATGGAAATTTTATTTTTATTAAAACAATTTTTCGTTTACTTCGACCTTGATATTTAATATTAAAAAAAGAGGTTTGAAATACACGAGAGAACACCCTAATACTGTTATATAATAATCTAGCCATATTCTTGCTGTATTTTATCACAAATGAAATATAACAAGAATTTTTATTGATAAACAATCTTGTGTTTTATTATACACCTACTTAGAAAAATAAATAATGTGATTTCGATATATATTATAATTTTGTATGATTTAGCGCATATATTAATTATATCACAGCAAAAAATAGTAGACTGTAAAAGAAATCCAAAATTAGATGAATAATTTTCTAAATTTTTTTTTATTTTTCAATAAAATCTTTCTAAACGATTATCTTGCTCACTTTAAAAGCCGAAAAAACGATTTTTAAGCACATATAATTTAAAAAAAAGAAAAAAATGTAATAAAATGAAGGCATATAAAATTTTCATCCATAAACCATTGAATAAAATGATTATCACAATAAATATTCAGAATATATAATGATTAAATTTTTTTATCCTCTTCTCGTTTTATAGTCTAAAATCTACAGCTAATTACAAAAATATTCGTTAAATTATATTATATATTAGCAATAATTTATTTACAATAAAACGTATTTCACATTATTTTATATAAAATATACTTTCAAGGCATATTTTCGCTTTGAATTACAAAATTTTATGATAAAAACAAGAAATGCTCTTTCAATTTTTATTTTGAACCAAAAAAACATAATTTTTGTGATAGTTATATATTTTTCGATTATTTCAAAATAGTGATCTTTTTTTATAATCAAAAAGGTCTTGAAATTTTCAATATATTTTTTTACAGACCATAGGCGAAGAAAACCTTTATCTAATAGCCCTTGAAAAAACAAAGGCAAGGAAAAATTTAAAGAAGATATAATTTTCTTTATTAGTATAAAATTTACCTGCGGGAAATCGATAACGTCATGCTTGATGAAAAAAAACTAAAATTAAGATATCAAAATTAGCCCATAGGCAAAAAGATGCTCTTGAAAATTTAAAATTATTACAGAAATAGCATAAATTTATGCATTAGTTTTAGTCAAAAAGATAAAAAAAGTTATTTTTCAATTGTTTTGTATAAATTTATACTATATGTAAGTAGCTTCTGGCAAAAGATTTAAAAACACAAAAACCACATGCGACATCAATGTAAAAATATCTGTGGGTGATCATTTTAGAGCCAGTTTTGCAAATAAACAATAAAATCAACTGGATTTGATTGATTATTTTTTATTTCCATAAAAAAATGTAAAAACTTTATTTTACATTATTTGCTTAATTCTTGTTTCCTTTAGGTGATTTTATCAAACAGCTTATATGTTACTATCACCACAAAAATTATTAAATTTATAGAATTTAGTTTTAAAGTATACATTTCACACTATTTTAACGTACTTAATGTTTTTTTTATAAATTTATGTTTTTGTTTTATAAGAACATTCTTAACCGAATTCTTTTAAAAATATATTTTTTTCAAGAATAAAAAATATTATCTAGCTGTATTTGAGATTTTATTTCGTAAATAGATAAGAATCGATTTTACACAAAGCTTCGATTACGCAAAGGTGGTATTGATAGGAGAATACAATGAACCTGGTTAATATTGCGATTGCAAAACAAAAACAACAGTATAGTCAATATAATAAATTGAAATCGCGCAGATAAAAAGATATATATTTCGCTTGTTATTGTGTCTAAATCACCAGTGAAATTGAGATATGGATCAAAAATCAATTTATGACATTTGGGAGGAGAAGAGCAGTGTGGTAATAATTAATCTACGAAGATTTTAAAAGATTAATCAAGAAAATATCTAACATTAATATTCTTCTGACTGAGTCACCGCAAAAGGAAAGGTTTTGTTGAAGAAAATAAATCATATGCAATAACGTGGAATGTCGTTGTCATAAAATACCGTAATTCGGTTATTAAGTAATTAGTAATGCCGACTGAAGCGGAAGTATGCGCAAAAACAATAGGATTAGGATGATACTTGAACTAATTCTTCTTGTGAGAAGAAGGTGCATCGAGGAAGATTAGTTTAAAGAAGTATCAGCCAAATATATTCTATCTAGTCATCTAAATTTTGGCTTAAACAACTTTAAAAAGCTAAAAATCAAGTAAGTATTGAAGAAAAAAAGCTGAAAAAAATCTTCTTAGATGAATATGGTTGCATATATAAAAAAAATACAGGTAAAACATTTAACCATTGATATAATCGACTGAACTCAGCTTCCATCATCTTCGCATTTATAGGATAAATATTATAAATTTTTAAATTAACTTAAGCAAAACCATTTAATATATGAATAAAACAACCATAATTTTTTAAAATATATAGTGCTTGAAATTTATCTATAGACTTGATTAATTTTAAGCTATTTAAAGTTGTTCAATACAACTTTAAATTACTCTCATAAACATATATGAGTATTATCTTTACAATCTGCCACAAATCACCTTTTATTTTGGAAAATATTAATTCAAGTGTTTTCCTCAATATTCTCTTTAATACGCACCCATCTGCTTAATTTGGCATTTCTAGCTTCTCAATATACAACTTATGATTTGGCATTTATATTATTATTTTATTAAAAATTAAAATCTGCATATCGATTAGTATAGGGGATTAATCCGGATAATCGAATGCAAAAGATATAGAAAAATTATAATTGTACATATTGATAAAATCATTTCTTGGATTTAATTTGAAATATATATTTTTCAAAATTCTAATAACCCAAAACGTCATATTATTTTTATATAATATGTGTGTGTGGTTTTAAATTGTTTTTTTTTAGTAAGTGTAATTTTTTCTAGTATTTCGTTAAATAAGATTATCTCATAAATTATAACTTAATTTCACAAATCAAATTGAACATATACAAACTAAGGGATTTAGGAAATACTTGTACTAATAGGTATTGAGAAGAAAATTGGATATGGCCAAGTTTATAGATATGATTGCCTATAAAAATCAATCACGTTATCCTTGAAGAGAAAATCAAAAATTAGATACCAAAATTAACCCTTAAAAAACTACATTTTATGAATTGTAACTAATGGAAACATTATATAACATCACTCGACTTTTTTTTTTAATTAAATGCTTGATTGGTAATGTAAAGTTTGAAGTTCGTATGGTTTCAGCTGTTGTACTTAAACACAAAAAGGCTGGTTATTGACTGCAGTTTTATGTTAACGAATGACCTATTTGTGTATTATATATGCCGAAGGACTGGAACTACATGATTTTAAGCATTATTTATTGCTCTTCATTAATACTATATGATACATCTTCTTCGCACATCTCAAATAAGAAAAAAATTAAGAAAAATACCAATAATGCTTATAATCCAGTAAAGAGTGAATAAAATTATAGGCTAAGCTATTTAATCAATAAAATTATATGCCATAAATTTCACCACAAAGTCCAATTTTTACTTTTATAGTTTTGAAACTCAATTATAGCTTACCAGCTTAATAATTTATTTTATTACTTAATTTATTATTTATCTATTATATTATAGGATAACACGATATTTCTTATAAATCATAATAATAGCTTTCAGCCACAAAAATACCTTTATTCATTCGAATATCAAAGTTACATATCATCGATAAAAAATATTATATTAATTACATTTTTTATCATCGAAGAAGTTGTAAAGATGATGAGGCAAAAAAAGTATCAGCGAAATATATTCGTTCGCGAATCATAAATTATTTCTTGAACAACTTTAAAAAGCTAAAAATACCCATAAAAAAATATTTATTACATTTTTTATCATTTAGGAATAACATATTCAAAAAAACACATTGATCAGATCATATTTATAAAAAGTAGTTTAGTCTGCAAATAAAGAAATTAAAATATCAAGATTGTATTTATGCTTAAAAATTCTTTTTCTCATTGTATTTGTAATATATTTAATTTACAAATGTTGTATTTCGAAATTTTATGTTCAAAAAAACACATTGATCATATTTAATAAAAGGATTTTAGTTCCTATATTAAAAAAATTAAAATACTAAGATTGTATTTATGCTTAAAAATTCCTTTTCTCACTGCATTTGTAATATATTTAATTTACAAATGTTGTATTTCGAAATTTCATGTTCAAAAAAACACATTGATCAGATCATATTTAATAAAAGTATTTTAGTTTCTATATTGAAGAAATTAAAATATTAAATATTGTATTTATGCTTAAAAATTTATTGGTCTCATTGTATTTTATTTACGTTTCTTAAATTATATTTCTTATATCATCTAAATTACAATTAATTTAAAATTATCAACCATTCCAATTAAAATGAAGATCAAAAGAATAAACACTACAAATAAACAACACGCTTTTATAAGCACGATCCCAACAAGTCAAAACAAATCACAATACTATACTATAACCACTAGTGGCGGATTTAGTCTTTTGGTAGAACCATATCTCAAACTGGATTCAAGTGTTGAATTGTGCACTATGGCAAAAACCAATTCTATGGCTTCTTTTGTTCAGGATGAGTTCTTTGAGGTTGGATCAGCACTTTTTTCCCTTTTGAAAGATAGTATAACGAACAAAGACGAGATTATTGATACAAATACACTTATTTGTGATGTTAGATCATTCCAAGACAAAGGCAAGAATATCGTACCCGTAAAATCTTTGTATATTTTGACTAAAGAGTTGTTAAACGCAGATGAGTTCTTTAAAAATTTAAAGTATGTCAAAAAGGATTATAAAACTATGTGCTATGAGATTTTGGATATTGATGAATCTGATAAAAAAGCAGATGCTGATTCCGAAACAAGAAATATTTTGGCAAAAGAAGTTGCAAACTTAAATATAAAAGAAGAAGAGACCAATAATAATATAAATAAGGAAGATCAATTTTATGAAATCACAAGCGATACCACGATTTATTTTACAAATACTCGACCGTTTGATTTATTTGGTTATAAAGAATATGAAAAAACAATACAAGAAAAAATATACAGCACTATTTTTCATAGAAGCGAACTCGAAAAACATAAATTGTCGATTGGAAATATCGTTGTTCTTAAAGGAAACAAAGATGTAAGAATGCAAGAAATGTCAATTCAAATTGCTAGAAGTCTTAAAATTAACTCTATTGTTCTTGATTTTAATAAGGATGCATATAACTACAATATCGAAAATAATATTAAAACTGATTGCAAAACTATGATCAAAGCCATTCTCGAAAACCAAACTATTGGGTCTACTGCATTGATTCTAGAGAATTGTTTCGACAAATCTGTTGTTGACTTTTATGGTATATGCGATTTTATCAAAGGAAATAAAGAGTTTGTGTATCTTTTCATCGTTAATTCACAAGATGAAGCCGATAAAATTGTTAACTTTTTTTCTAAGAATAAAAATAAGGAAAATAAAATCCAAATATCACAAGAAAACAACAGTAATCAAAGCAAAAATAGCGTCGAGGATGCTGGTTTGGAGAATAATGAAGTAGAAGTCTTTAACATAGCAATGCCTGAAATAGATAGTGTATACCTATTTAGAGACATTATAAATTGCTTTCCAAATGAACTAAAACCACAAGAAGTTAAAGAACTTTTTAAAATATGCAAGGGATATAAAATTAACATAATGGAAGGCATAATAAGAGACACTATTTCCAAAATACTCTATAAAACTAAACCTATCCCAAACCATAATACTACAAAATCGGCTATTAATGAGGTTACCGATGATGGAAAACTGATAACGGATAAATCTACATATTTATTGAAATTTAGGGATATTATGGAGGTTATCAACGAAAAAAAGAAAAAAAAGAACAACAATCAAAAGCCTGGTGTTTTTAAAAGAATCCTCGGAAGTATATTTTCGTCAAAAAAATAAAATTAAAAACTTAATCATCAGTATCCATATCTTTTAAAAAAAATTCTAACTTGTTTTAATAATTATTAGAGTTTTTGTGGTAAAATAATCAAAATTACATATTATTCGAAAATATTAATTCATCTAACAGCCTATAATAATGTAAAAATAATTCAAATAAAACTAATCTATGTTTTTCAAATAAATACTTTACAAGAATCATCTTCCCGTCAAATATATAACACGAATCGGATATATTAGAAAAATGTCTAAATTATAAGATCTTTTCGGACAGAACTAAAAAAAATTCATCTTCTCTACAAACGGGCTATTTCATAAAACACAGAAAAAAATCATGGTCATATTTCGATATTACAGGCATATAGTTTATTATTTTATTTTTCTTTAACATAAATATCATTTGTATAAAAAACCACTATATAACTGTATTTATAATATCTTTTTCTCGCATTAACTATAAAGAAACAAATATACACAGTTGCTTTGATTGCGAAGCTACAAAATTTTGCATAAATTGCTATAATAAAATAATAATTTTAAAGTTTCCAAGGTTTGAAAGCCCCGAAATTATTCCGTTTCCTTTTATTAGAAGTTTAACAAATTTTTTCGAGTTTCTGTTATAATCACACAAATTCATAAAAAAGAGAGCGAAATATAATTATGAATAGTGCAAAATTTATCATAAAATATAATAAAGACATCAATAATAGCATTACAGTTTGAATTTATTTTCTTTAGAAATAAAAATATGTGGTCTGAAAAAAAATCTTCAAACGTAAAATAACGAGTAAATAATACTCAATAATATTAACAGTTCAACTAAATTGTTTTTAAAGACAAAGAAATCTTAAAACAATCTATAAAATGATTCATAATCAAAATAAAAGTCGTACAAACCCATTGCACTTTCCAATAACTAATAAAACAATTGAATTTTAATATATTGATTTAATGCGCCCATATAAATACTCAAAATACAACCTAGATATTAATGTTGATTATTTATAATAAAATTGCAGTAAAAATATGCCATAAACTTGAAATGAACATAGAAAAATGACTTTATAGACATAATATTCCCTGTGATTTATATTTTAGAGTCTCTAAAAAACAATATTTATAAAAAATTTAGTTTATTGTCACTTTCTGCTAAATTATATTATTTTGATCAGTAATCAATAAATAAATTCTTACAGAACCTATAAAAATGAAAATAAAAAGAAATTTTTCAATGAAAAATAAAATAAATGTTGAAAATCTTAAAAAAGCGATTTTACTCAGATAAATTAATAATAACACTGTGATATAACATCCAGATCCAATTTTTACAGGTAGTCATTGTTTATCTGGATTTTCTATAAACTAATACTGTGTATAAGTTTGCGAAAATAATATAATAATTTAGTAGTATATAAAAAAATTAAAATCCTAAAGAACAATTTATTGGTGTATGAATGTATATTTAGAACCATTTATAATATTCTAGCCTAATTGTTTATATTTTGACTATTATACTGCGATGAAAATATAAATTTTTATTGTTGCCTAGAATGAAAAAAAAATATTTAGGGCCGGTTTGGTTTTCATGTTTGAATGATAAACATTTAAGTTTTATTTACTCGATTTTTTTCGAGGGGAATCTTCAATGCCGTTTGATTCAATATAGTCAGGATATTAAGATTTATCGATGTCTCAAAACATGTTTTGTGGCATCTTTTAAATATGTATAAATAAATTTTGACAGAATTTATAGTTTTTATAATAATTTAACACAGAATATCGTAATTTGCAGAACAGAATTTTATTATGTTTTGCCCAACTTCAATCTAAGACTTTCCCAATAAAGAGACATAGTTTGACTATTGAAAATACAGGAAAAATTCTCGATATATTTCTTCCAAGATTCTCTATGTTCTGCTTCTGTAGGAATTCATTAATTTATTTAATTTGCATTTTTGGAAGATTAAATTATAAAGGTTTACAAGCGATATACGATAGGATTAATCTAATAATCTATGAATGACGGAAAAAGATAGCCTAAAAAGATATACAATATAAATGTTAAAACTTTATAAAATTAAATTGGATGGTAAATTAGATTTAGGATTGCAATTTCAAAATAGGGTCAACATCAAAATTAAATTGGCATAAAAAGCCTTTAATATCTAATAACTTATAAAATTATATTTTACTCCAACGAAAATTTACAAAATGTGCCTTAAGATTTATAAAAATACAAAAAACTTCTAATACAATTTTTCAAGACTCACTGGCATCTTCTAAAGGATAATCTGCAATAATAGATACACAAGAACCTGATTTATACTAGCCTTTAGTGTTTTAAAAAATTCATTTTAAAAATATTCTTATGAATTTATTGAACAATTAAAAGTACTTAAGAACACTAACACTAAAATTATTGCATCTAATAGAAAATATTTGAAAAAAACATTCACGACATGTTTTGCTTTTATTTATTGCAATTCATAAATTTTATATAAAAAGCGTATATTGAACGCCTTATTTTCAATTTTATATAAAAGAAAAATTTAAGATTCTTATACTTTGGTTATTATAATATTTTCGATATTTATTGCATAAAATATATGGATTGTGAATTTATCAACAGATATAAATCAATAAATCATCAGATTTTAATTTTATGCTGTTCCATTATTAAATACATTATTCTCGCGTTCTGTTTTTTACTAAATATTTCTAAAATAAAGTATTTTACAATTTAATTCGAAAAAAGATTAAAATCTATTTTGCATAACATTATAAATATATTTAAAGTTACGAAAAAAAACACGGCAATCCGACATAAGAAAATCTTGGCGTATAATTAAACACAAAGAAACATTCAAATACTAAGTTTCATTATCTTCCATGCTTGCGATGGTATAAATTCTTAACAATACTAATGCATCATAATTCATCCAGTAAAATAAATAAGGCAAATATACTGAATCCATATTATAATACAAAAATTATACTCAAAAAAAATCAGACTTTTATTGAAATAAGTATATCAGTCTTATCGGCTTAATGAAAGCAAAGAAAAAAATACGAAGTTTTTTACCTAGTCAAATATCTAGTTAAATACAAAAATGATTTCAAAATAAATTCCACACCATGAAATGGGGGAGTTCTGCTACAAAATTCAACTAAAACCATTTATTATGCTAAAATATTTGATTCTGTAGAGCTCGATCAAGCTCTACATTTCTCGAAAAAACTTTAACGTATATCCTTTGTTTTATTTAACTCATATGATATGAATAAATCAGGGCTCATAATAAGAAATCGATTGAACTTTTCAATTTCCTCTACGTTTTAGTAAATGAATAGGTTGATTAGATATATTTGAACACAAACAACTAAAATTATTTATAGAGTTCTAAATTGAATGTAAAGTTTTCTGAATGATTTTGTAAACGTTTTTCTTCGTTAATTGGATTTTATGTATAAAAATAAAACAGTGCGTTTTTAAAAATTATATATGGGAAGAATTATAGTATTTGTTATTTGATGTCGTTGTTTTCATTTAGCTTACTTCATCTTTATTTATGATGGTAATTTCTTTGTTTAAACTTTCTATTTTTTTTTAGAAGTATTAGCTGATTTTGACAGCGTATAAATATTTTATATCCTTCTTTAACTTTTTTTTGCGATTACCAGTAAATGTAGATATAAATCATCTTATAATAAATTTTATTTCTTCAATAATATATTTTTATAATAATTTTATATCGATTACTCACATGATACACATTAAGAAACAGTTATGATTGTTATAAGTGTTGTTAAAAATTATGATTTACATTTTATTTTGTTTATTTGGCTACAATAAAATGTTTTTTTGATTAAATTTTAATTTTTTTGGCCTACTGGTTATTTTGGTCACATGTTTTATTATATATATGCTTTATATGCATATTTTTTTTAGACTTTCATTGTATTATCTTAAATAACCCGTTTCTGTGAAAGTTATGAGAATTGATCATCAAATCGATATATAACAAAAAAAATAATACCTTTAAAAACAATCTCTATGTCATAAAATTTATAAAATCTGTATCTAAATGATTTGAAAACAAAGTATTAATAATATGCGCCGATATAATGGTATTATTTTTTTATAATTTTCCTCCTCGGGTAGGATAACTGGAAAAGCAGTCTATTTTGTTTAATGTACCTTTTCATGCCCCAATATTTATAAAAAACCCATTTGCCCTAAATTTTATAAAAATATCAAAAATAATATTTGATAGTTAGCTCTTTTATATTAAAAATTTATATATACAAATTTTAAATTTATTTTCTTCATTTTCTAGTTTTGGACGCATTAAAACCGTGTATTTTTCATGCCATAACTCAGATCTTTGTAAAATGAAACAAAAAAATTCTTTGATTTATAAAAACAATTTTATTATTTTTTATATTATAAATTTTATTCTTAAACCACAACTAAATTACAGAAAGGAAGATGTCCATCAATAGCGAAATTTTTAACGGAATAAAAACTCACCAGGGAATGAAGAATAGCTATATTTTTGCTGCAGGTACAATAAATTTCCTAGATGAAAAATTTTTCTATCATATGATAGAAATTTTTATATTACACTGTATTTTTTATAAAAAAATTATACAGATGTGGTCTAAATTAACCAAACCATAATTCACGATTTTCCTTTTTTATATCTTGAGTTCTCTTTTACATAGAAAATCTGTAAAATATTACAAATTTTTTATTATTGATTTGCCAATTTAAACATTTCATTCCTGGGTTAATACATGAAAATTCAATCAGATTATTAAATAGGTATTAATCTCCTTATACAAGATCTGATAAAATTATATAATTCTAATGCTATAAAATAATTTCTTGTGTTTTTAATCACAAATATATTATAGTTTACAAGATCTTTTTGCCGGGAATGCCAATATTTTATTTTAAATTTAATTAAAAATAAGTTTTGGGCCAATTTCAGCTTCTCAAAAAGATAAATCATGATAAGCGATAATTCAATCACCATACATATTATATATTTTGTGCTTTTAGATTATAAAAAACAGGGGAATATTGTTTAAAAAACATTCCGAAGTCCTATAAATTTTAGAAAATTTCGTTACCAGTATAGCACGGGTATTTCAAAAGCCCCAATGCTGATAATGCGTAAAGAAAAAAATACTGGCGAATAGTATTATACTTGCCAACAAACTTTTCATTTATATCACATTTATGTGAGCACAGAGTCAAAAAAAACTGTATTGAATACATCAAAGCATATAAGTCAACCTTTAAAGCTTAAAATACAACAATCTTCTCTTTTTTTTTAATGATTTAAGGCTTCAATTTATTTTCATTCCTAATAAAAAAAAATTATGGAGTATAATTCAATAATTTAAGTTTAACACGTAAAAATCAGAATTAAAAGCGCCTAAAAAAAATTTAGCATTAATATTTTACTTTTATGCATCTATGAAATTCGTTAAACCGATTTTTTTGGTAACATTAATTGAAAAACTTTATTATAAAAAATTTTTTTATATTCATATTTTTTAGAACCTTTAGCTTAATAAAGTATTGGAATTTTATAAATTTGTACTTGATCACAAGCATGTTTAATTACAGAGAAAAGTTACCCCATAAAAATCATTGGCTAAAAATGATAGCGTTTTTCTTGTACTCCAGACGGCATTAGATACACGCTTGGAAATTTTTTTATACCATTGTATGTAATTCAAACTACATTTCTAATTTATTTTTGAAAAGAATCGATTTCCGGTGTTTTGAACATGTTTTGGGCTTGAATTATTTTATATTGATATTTCAAAAAAATTTCGTTTACATGCAAGAGTATATATTACAAATTACGTATCTAAAGATCTGAATTTTATTTTGTAATTTTGCCAGAATTTTTGCAATCCCTATAATTGGACTACAAAATTGTAAAGCCCATATTTTAATTTGCAATATAAAATGATAATTTAATATAAATTTGGGAATAATCGCACGCTGGTTAGTTGCAAATGATCGATTGAATTATTATTATTTTATTCGCAGGGATATTTACTTCAATTTTGAATAAAAAGGCCAATATTTTTTGTATGGTTTTACGTCGATCCATTAAATTATAAATAATTAAAAGAGTTGATAAAAGCGGGCTTCAATATACTAAAAAAATATTATTACAATTTTTGTAGCACAAGGTATACCTTTTGATCTTTATCTGGTGATAATAAATTTGAATTCAACTAGTTTATATACTTGGAAAAATTCCTGGCTTGGCATTACAATGCTTTTTATAAACAGCTGAATTATATTCTAACCGAAAAATCATGATATATGCGAGATAAATCTAATATCAGAATATGTTTTCCCACATCAAATCCACTATTAAGATTTAATCCAAAATGAAAACCCCTTGTTATTTCTGGTGATTTATTTAAGCATTAAATAAATATTGAAATCTGGTTATTTGATAAATTAATCTAGTTCAAACGAAATTCACCGGCAAAGATCATATTCCTGTTATTGAGAATGTCTCTGGCAAAATATAAAAAAATATGAGCAAGTTTCAATACCCTTGTAATCTAAAATGTTAGGTTTCATTATTTTAGAAAAAAATCATGTAAATATCTGATTTTTTGTCTTAATTAGGTATATTATGTTATTTAAAAATATTATTACAACTATAAACAAATTCAGGATTCGATTGATTCTTTTGGAAGAAGGAAACATTCCAATAAAAAAATAGAAATAATAATAAGTTTTATGACATTATTAGAATAATATGAGAAAATTTACGGGTTTCTCGGAGAAAACTAAATATAATAAAAAGCAAAGAGAGAAACCACAGATTTTTAGTGTATACTTTGTAACATTATCCAGGAATGAAATTCCAATAAATAAGATTGCATTATTTATAAAATTCAAGTAAAGAGTGATGAGGCCTGCAAATAGAAAAGCATGCAATAGAACCATTGTTAATTAAAAAAATTGATAGGATATATAATGTTTCATGCACTGTATTTGATTCAACGAATTCGCTAAATTAAGCCAACAATGTCAGAATAATTATGTTATAAATGATTTGATATTGCTTAATTTCGCATAAATTTGAAGTTTGATGATTTGAAATAAATAGATGGATTTTTTTAGTATTACCAGAGTTTATCTTGTTTTAATCAGAAACGATGTCGAATAAATTCTGAAACGACACAAACCAAGATGTGATTTTCTGTTGGATATAAGTATAAAACAACTTTTTAGAAAATCATGTTGAAATTTCATAGGTCAGAAATTAAAAATTTTCGATTTTTAGAAGTAAAATGTAAGTATTTAGAAGCGATTAAAGAAAGTATATAAACTACTCGATTAGTTAAAAAGAATGAAATTTATTAAAGAAAACTTAAATTTTTTAAAAATGAGTTTAGTTATGTCTATATTTGTATTATATTGTATCTAAGGAAGCAACATTCAAAGTGGCAGATTATGTATATTTATTGTGATTTATTATCTAAAAATCTAACATTAAATTGTCACATAACATCTAAAATTCAATTCATTAATTTTTTCAGTGAAAATGTGTGTAGACGAATTATCTAAATATTCGAAAAATTTGGTGTTGCCGAAAGTCGCTTTTTACTGGATATTTGCATATTCTTGAAAAGGTGCGTGCATATATGAAAATACACTAATTTTCTAAGATCATATATCTTTATAGCTTATTAGTCGGTTTTCCAAGATATTTCAATTTTTAAAATAATGCATTTTGATTTTTTACATTTAATCACATTTGAAAATAATATTAATGTCGTTTAATCGTAAATAATATTAATGTCGTTTAATCGTAAAAAATTTTAATGTATTATTTTAAAAATTGAAATAAGCTAATATCGATATAAGTAAATACCATAAAGTTCTTACAAACTGTAAGTCGATAATTAAATGAGAATATCACACCGACAAAACAAATTAAGAATTTAAATAGTGTAAATTTATAGGTTTCGAAAAATAAATCAGATGTATCAGACAAATTTATGCCAGATTATCGATATTTTTAAATATAGTCATAAAAATCATCTTTATTCTTACTATTTAAAAGAAATGTATGGCGCAATATATTTTTCCGACAGCCCAATAAATTATTAAAATATTCAGATCCTGAGTATTTTAAACATTATTTAATTTTCTCTATTGAAAACCATACTTTTTAAACACATATTTATTAGGAATAATAAATAAAAATGAAAAAGCTTGAAAACTAAAATGATATATGTGTTTCAATAATTATAAAAGCGTGAATATGGTTGTTAAATCATCGACATAGTATTAAAAATTATGAATCGATTTAAGCACAACGAATATAAGTATATAAAAACCATATATATCGAATAATTAGTTTATATACATACAATTTTGTTATTTTAAATATGATGAACATGAATTCGAATCGTAAAGAAGAAAATTACGGGCTGTTTCTTTTCTGAATTGTTGTTAAATATATAGAGAAGCTATAAAAAAAGTGATATAAGATTCCATTTTCATCCTTTTATGTACGTATTTCGATTTTATTTGGGCATTTTTTGAATTTCATAGCGATAGGTTCTAATAAACAGCGAAGCAAGTTTATATTCAATAAAAATATATATAAAATTATTTGAAAATCATGAAAAGTCGGTTTTAATTGAAATGAAATTGTTATTACATATCATTTGAGGATTTTAAACACTGAAACATTTCTTCGCTATAAAATTTATTGGAATAAAACGAACAAAAATAACCTTTTAATAATTAAAACTACCTTTCTTTTTTTTGTGTCTTCTCTTATGTCTATTTTGTTTATTGCTATAGAAAACTATCATTGATTTAAAATAAATAAAAACCAAATAAAAACAAAACTATTTTAAATGTAATAAAAAATAAATTGTATTTAGTTCTTCCAAAAATCTCAATTATGTTACCTTGCCTTTAAAAATTGAATTTAATTATCCATATAATTATACACTATAAAACAAATATAGTATTACGCTTTCTTCAATCGTGAAATATTCGCCATCAAGAAAAATACTTGATAGATACACAGAAGTGATAGCCGAATCTTTTTAAATGTATGAATGCACAGCCGATTTATTAAAATGGGGTTTTCAGATAAGTTTCTGATTTTTAGTATTTATCAGGCCTCTCAATATAAAATATGCACTTAATAAAATAAATTTATGGACTTATGCCGAGCTATTCAAATTATTGTTAGATTATTAGATATTTCTGATTGTGTAAAATGTGTAAAACTATTATTTGGTTGTTGTAAATGATGTTAGAAATGCAATTTTATAAATAAATCACATTTTTTTATTTATTTTACAAGTAAAAAATTTATGATTTCATTCTTTTTAGCCGTGTATATATAATTTACTCGTAACTTTTATAAGTTTAGGCCAAACTACTTATTATTTTATGTTTAATTAACCTTTTTATTTTTCGATGGCATTCAGATTATTAATTTCTGATGTTTTAAGTATTTTACAGACATTTTTATATTTTATGTATGGCTGCAAAGTTTTTCAATCGAAATATTGTATATTATTAAAGTTTATTGTATTATTTATTGTCTTGAGTTTTAATATAATTCAATAGTCTAGTTTCAAGAATAAATTAAACTATTTTATCTTTTTGATACTATATTTGGCGTATAATCACCTTCTATAATAATTCTTATCAAAAACGAGCTATAATTCCCAATAGAATAACATATTGATTTTTAGTTTTTTTGAGAGGTGTTGAATAAAATATATAGGACTTTTACGAGTTACGATGGTCGAGAAGTGTAAATATTCGACCAGAAAACTACAAATTAAATTATTAAAGGTTAGTTGAAATTTTATGCGTAAGGGAATTGTGTTTTCTTAATAGTTTATCAATGCCACATATCGGCAAGGGATGCAACAAGTACTTATAGGCAGTCTTGCACTCGTGTAAAGCCATCAGAATAAACACAAACGCTTTTGTGTCAAAAAAACTCAAATTATTTCTCAAATGCAAGTGATTAAAGCTGTTATCGGCACATAAGCAGTTTCTCGATAAGAATGACCCGAGTGACGTGGTTAGATTAAAACCTATAAATTTTTGATTTGAAATTTTCAAGATTAACCAAAAATTCAAGCAAAAAATGAACCAATCACATTTTAAATACTTTTGTGAAGAAAAAAACGAAAATTTATTATAAATCTCTTGTATCATGTGGTCAAAATCACATTTTACTTGTGTTCCAAGTGTTAAATATGAAAATAGTCATTATTAAGACACTAATTTATATTTGAAGCAAAATCAATTCATATAGCTTCATAAGTATAAAAATACATATTTGTTTATTTTGCAGAAGTCTTACAGCAAGACAAAAAATTCTTAGGTCAGTAAATAATGCTGTGATGAATTCGGTATAAAAAGTAATACAGTTAGATGGTAATTTTGCTTAGCGATCAATTGTTACATTCAAAAAATATATATTACAATTTATATTTTCAAAAATATAAATAAGATGAAGTGTTTATTCATTAGCACTCTTTGACTTTAATTTTGATTTAAGAGCTTTTATAAAATCTGCAAAAAAACTATAAATATAATTGGTTAATTAGAAAATTTATCGAATCACGGTAAGAAATTGAATATTTGGAAATGATGCAAGAAAAACAATTGTATAACACTGAAAGAAGTAGGTTTCACTAGCATCGATAACATAACTTTAGTAGAAAATGTGATCCACTAGTAAATGAAATGCCTTTGATCTATCGATTGTAAGCGAAAATAATCCCATATGTAATAACATGGTATTGGGTGGTTACAAAGTGCCAAAATAAATACTGAAAAGAACTTGAGATGTACAACAAAGTTGAGGCATATGTGCAAACTATAGTATTGTGAAAGATTATGGAATGGTAAGTCTTGAGAAAAGAAGAAGTATCGATGAGAAAATAGCAGAGTAAGATATAGTGAAGGTTTTGATGAACCTTGCTCAAGAGATTCCATAACACAATCTGTTTGAAAAAAATATAAAAGTCAAATCAAAAAGTAATCTATAAATAAAATTATACGTTATGGGAATGTTTTTAAATTATTATATAACGCATAAATCGACGTTCAATTTTGATTTAGATGGCCTAAAAAAATATTATTTATACCACATACATGAGTTTGGATAATAAAAGAATTAATTAGGATGTATTAATTGTTTTTGCAAAATATTTTTACCAATATATTTTAGTTTTTTAAAAAAATTTATATAGTATAATTACATCAAGCTTTTGTATCCAAATAACCCTTTTAAAGCATTGATAATTCAAATAGAGAAAAAATCCAAACAAATTAATATATACACGCTGCAATAATCAAATAAATTATTTGTTATATCATTGGGTTGTAATTATATCTTTGAATTTGCTTAAATTATATTTGACGATATTTTTATTTTTCTGATACCAAGCAATATATTTGAAGTCTGATTTAGAATACACGTGTTTGAGTTAAAATAAATGGTATCCCCATGTAATAGATTTTAATTTCAAATTTATAAGCATATTTACTGCATGAAACATTATCGGATCGATAACACATATAATGAGTATGTATTTATCTTTTGTTAATCCTAAATCGAAAAATGATATGGCGAATATTTAAAGATAACAATCTCCAGGTTCATTTATGGTAAAATTTAATCTACGATTCATAAAATATTAAGATTTTTTTATGCCATATATAAATTATATGCTATTACTAATTCCATTTTTTTTGTTTTTTATTGATTTAAAGTGGCAATTACAACCAAAGAGAATTAAAATAAAATCATTTGGCCACTTTAGCTTGATTGTATGCATGATTTGTTTTTCTTTTGAAAGTGATTTGAACAACGAAAATATGGATGGTGGCATTGATATTTATCACGAAAAGAAATTAAATCCTCGTGTATTATTGGTTATAAATTGCTATTCATGGTATAAAGCCGCGTATGATGTTTGTAAACGCAAAAGAAAAATAAGACAATCTTTGAAAACACCAAATAAAGTAGCCATCAATTCGAAAATGAAAGAAATTTTCAGATACTTTGAAGAACAGTTCCCCGAAATATTAACATCTGGTAAAAATAAATTTATAATCGATAAATACAGATGCGTATACCGATGGGAAATTGTGAATAAATACTGGTATAGAATAGATGCAATAATTGCAGTTTTACTTCGAGAAAAAATAGATAAAACTTTCGAAAAAATTAAATGTGAATATTTTAAGGATAAAAAATATGCAGATCATTTTTCTAGGCATTATAAAAAATTATTTATTGAGAACAAATATTTAAAATTACACACATCAATCCAAGTGAAAAATAAAATTGAAAATAAGAGCGGAGATATAAATTATATTGAAGACTTTAGTTTTGAAAATAAGTCTTCAGAATTTAAACAACTTCAAAATAGAGATCATGGTGTAAAATATTCACCTGATATTATGAGGACTGCGACCATATCAAGTCATACAACGACCGATTCTTGGAAATACAGAGCCGATAAACAAGATACGAATATAGAGTCGTCTATTCTTAAAGAAAGATTACTTGCACCCCGATATCAAAAGACAGAAGGAAGATATAAATCTGATCTCGAAGAAATTCCATATAGATTCGAGATCATAGAGGGAAAAAAAACTGATCGGATTTTGAAATGTAATTTACAATCTGCTAAATGTTTACAACAAGCACACGGTTGTGATTTAAATCTCATAGAAAATATAGAAGAGGTTTTAGATAAATTTGTTATAGATTTTCTTCCCGAACTGAACAATATTAGATATAAAATTGTTAATTCTCCAGAAGATGAACGCGAAATTAAAAATAAATCACTAAAATATCTATTAAAAAACATATTGGATGTTTTGTGCATAATAAATGATCTTGAACCGAAAATTTTTCGCAATAATCAAAATTTTTGCATTGAACTCGATGTTTTAGAGTATCTTAAAGCATTATTGAATGTAATTAAGAAAAATTCAAAACTTTCCGTGATTTTTCCAGAATTTATTGTATTTGAATCAAGCATTATGAGGGATAAATATTTTAAAACACAGTGTGTAGAAAATTTTAATTCGAATGTAAATGCCTTTGAAGTATTTTCTTTATTATACTGGTGCAAGATTATGAATGTTTTTTATTCATCAGATTTTACTTTTAAATTTATGTTAGAGGAAGACCAACACAAAAATCTTGTATTTTTCCTTAAGTCTCAATACAATATGAGAATTCTTTTGATAAATGCTACATTCTTATTATGGAATGTTGAATTTTTAAAGATATATGCAAATGCCATAATATACAGTGCCGATTTATTCGTAAAAGAAATCAAAAATATAGCCTTTTTTGATTTTCTCGTTAGTAAAAAGAAAGAATATAGTAAAGAATTGAAGTTAGCAGAAAAATCAGAAATAGATTTTTTTAATTTTTATGATATAAATATAGAAAATGATCATATATCCAGGCTCAAAACACAATTATTTATAAGATTTATTTTTGTAGATGAACATGAAGAACAAGAGCTTGAAGATTCAACTCGATATCAGATTAATCCAGACAATAATGATATTTTAAGAAAAGATCGGGAAAATTCAAATGAACCCTATGGTTGCATAGGAACCTTTTTTAAAATTTATTCGGTAGCAACTACCGATACTAACTTTTTAATTGATATCAAGAAAAACTCGATAAAAATCAAAACAATTATAAGGAAATTAAAAAAATACCTTAAAAAACATGCTAAATATAATGGAAAAATTCAAAGAAATTATAATAACATGGATCCCAATTATCTGGCATTAAATGAAACGAATACTCATAAAGACAAGTCGAACGATGAACGTGAAAAAAAAGCAGAATCTGGTGATGAAACACAAAAAAAGCTTGAGTCTCTGTTTATCTTGGTTTTTTATATATTCCAAGATGAAATCGGTTTAATCACATAATAAACTAAAAATTTATTTGACGTCAATAAAAAATTTTTAATGAAAAAAAAACGTATAATTTTGTTTTAATTTGCATCAATAAGTGTAGCTATATTATCTTTCACAAAATAATATTGATTTTTGTTATTTCGAATTTGTAGATTAAATTTTATTCCGGGCATATTCGCCAATAGAAAAATTTTCTGGATTAATGTACTAATTTTATGTGCACTTAATTCAGTAATAGCATAAAAAAATTTGAAATCCTTTATATTTATTTAATATATAGGAATAATTTAAATTAAGAACACGTAGAAGAAAATATTTATACTCTGGTACATAAATAAAGGCAACATGGACTTTAAATAAAAATAAGAGTTCATAGATCAACCATCTTTAATTATAGTGTGTTGTCTAAACAATTTAATTTACAGGAAAAGGTTTTATAATTTTTTGGACATGAAATTTTGTGCAATAAAGGGGCTATCTATTGCAAAATAATTCGTATTTAAGGCAACCACATAAATATTCTGACTTAAGTATCAAATATTTTTATATTCTAGTGATAAAACATATGAACAGAATAGATTTTTAAACTTGCGATGGAATTTACAAAAAGACCATTGTTTTATTCTCGATGAAAAAAGACTAATGGTTTTATCCATGGTAATAGAGGTTCGCGTCTTACATGGAAGCACTTATCATATCAAAAACAACTTATTCACTTGAACTTGCGCTTGAAAATCGTGTAAAGTTGTTTCGGCACCGTAATAAAGCGTATGTTTAAATCCGAAAGCTCTTTTTTTACCTTGGGGCGTTATAACAATGTTGGCTGTAACCCTTGTATCTAGGTAGTCTTAATTACCAGTTTGTAATTTATCAAATCTCATGTGTGAGGAAAATTCAAGCCAAAATCTTTGAAATTAAGTATGCTAGATCGAATATTGGCTTCACCCAATTATTTCCATTATTCAGAAATGGTTACTATAAAAAAACAGTCGTTTCATATAAATAATTTTAAAAATTCACAATAAAAACAATAAATCTGGTTTTTTTGTGTGTTATACATGCGATTTTTAATTTATAAAGGATATTATTATATATTTTAGCAAATTTTCAAATTTATCAAAAATTTTTAGTTAATTTTTGTGTTTCGGCACAATAAATTTTGTAGAGTATTGGCATAAATAATTAAAAATATTTTGTTATGCAAGGCGAAAAAATTAGAAGAAGATAAAGTTATAAAAGCTAAATTAAAGAGTATAAATGAGATAATTTTTGGGCTTTTTAAGGATTGAATATGTTTAAATATCGATTTGTGAAATACTAAAAGTAGTGGAAATAAACATACAGTTCTATATTTAAATATACTATGTTTAAGGATAAGTTACCGGGTTGTGTTTTTGTATTATTTCTTGACATAAATAGTATCTATGACGCTGTAGAAAGCCAGAAACCCTTTCCCAAAACCAAAGATATTCAAGTTACACAATAAAATATTTGAGGAGAATGTAATTTTTTACAATATTTCTATGTATTTTTTCGCATATATGTATCGATATTTCATTACTATTTATTTGTTTATAGTTGGCTTTGATTTATGTCTACCACCTCTCAATATCTAATTACAGTATTTTTTCTAAAATATATATTCAAATAAAGACAAATATCTCAAATTGAAGCTGTTTTTTGTAAAAATCATCGCAAATGTTAAAATTTATTAAAATATACATTTTATATTTATTGATGATTATTTCTTTGTCTGTATTCTGAGCAAAACAAGAAAAATATTTTGATAAAGTTGGAGATTCGCATTTACAATTCTGAGGCTCTCAAGTAGCTTCATCACCACTGACAGAAATCTTCTTGCTAATATTCCCTTTGTATTCAAGCGCGTGTTATTAGATATTAATATATAATTAAAAAGCCTTATAAATAAAACAAATTCTTTAAGTGACTTTTAGTTTATTTTTATGTTTAAGTATAAATTATAAATCATCCCGGCTCTGTTGAATGCAAAAAACGCATTTAAGACAAGAAAAACTACAAAAAAAGGTGGTAAAAGTATGAAATAAACCAAATCATTTATTAGAATTACACATATTTTGTTTTTTTCTATGATATCTGCTATGATCTGAGCTGTAATAAACAATTTGAAATACAAAAATTATTTTATATGTTATAACTTGAGACAGAGTTTGAATAAGGATATAAAAAGTATCCGCAGAAAAGCGAACCTAAGATCCTGTTTTGGCATATATACAAACCTTAGAATTGAAGAATAAAAATTTAATGCATCTTAAAAGAAGGAGAGGCATTTAAAAAGTCTTTAATAGGTTTATATATTCGAAAGAATTAATGTGCTGTGCGCACGGTGAACTTAGTCTGTTTTTCTGTAAAACAAAATTTATAATTGAATTAAGTTCATAAGTATCGGTTTTAATTTTATCTATATTTAATTATATTATGTCAGTATTTTTATTGAAAAGTCATAAAAATACAGCATATATGTAATCTAAAAATCCATAATCATGATTTTCGCATAAAAATAGTAGTCTTAAATTTTTCTGAATCTTAATACACAACGTCTTCTGTTTTTTTAATATTGTAGGCAAAAAACAGAATAATTTAAACTGAAAATAATCAGAGATATAATTATTTACAAAATTATACAGTAGACATGTTTTGATTCGGACTTATACATTTACATCAGTATTTTTATGTAAATCTATTAAATTATAAATTAAGACATATGCAAATTTTTTTTTTATTTATACAGGCATATATATCGATTAAATTTCAACTTATAATATTTTTTTTGAAATGACTTAAGTAGAATAATTATTAAGCTAAAACCATGAAATTTAAAAAAGAATTGTGTTTAGTATTCAGAATAAATAAATGGCGAAATATTTTTATCATGAGGATCTATAAGTGATATATTATTTATCTTTCATATTTAAGGTTTAAACGATCATTATAAAATAAAATTATTTTGCGATTAGGGAATCTACTTGAATCAGCATATATTATACAGTAATCCTATTAGAACTAAAATATATATAAAATAAAATTAGACATGCTACCTTTGATAATTTAGACAAAAAGAATAAAAATAATGTTATTTTTCTTATCTAAAATACAGCCAAATCTTTACTAAAAAATATTAAAAAAAAACTTTAGGATTCAAAATCTTCCTTGAATTTAAGTCATCTACTGTTCTATAGGATTTTTAGAATATTTGTGCTATTATGTTTGGTTTACGTCAAAACTTACCATCAATTATGTATATTGAATTAAAAAAACCCCTTTTTCGATGGATTAATGTAGCTGAAAAAGCCATATTAATTTTTGAAATGCAAATTATTTATGTTTCTTTAAGTGTGAAATTTTTTAATACAATATTTAAATTTATTAGAGCCTTTGTTTCAGGTATTTAGAATTGTATGAGCTTAGAGAAAAAATATATTTTAATAAATAAATTCAATCAACAATTTATAAACTAAATATATATTAATATAATTTTCATACGGTATAACTTGGGATAAGTTGTTACAAAATAGCATAAGTCGTAATCAAAGAGCTAGGAATACCAACCGAAGCGAAATTTTACGCATAAATAATAAGTTTGAGGAAGACACTTGAACTAATAAGGTTTGAGAGTGAAGATGCATCGAGTAAGATTGTAAAGATGATAAAGTTAAATGAAGTATCAGCCAAATAT
This sequence comes from Rhyacophila brunnea, assembly GCF_057557595.1. Taxonomy (NCBI): domain Eukaryota; kingdom Metazoa; phylum Arthropoda; class Insecta; order Trichoptera; family Rhyacophilidae; genus Rhyacophila; species Rhyacophila brunnea. The sequence continues at coordinate 1,223,892 of NW_028233358.1, forward strand.
ATTTTATAGATAAATCTTAAGTTTTGCTTGAACAATTATAAAAAGCTATAAATTAATATAACCTATAAATAAAAATTTTGGATATTTTAGTATCCATTAAATTTACAAAAAATATATTTATAATTGATTTATGAAAGAAATACATAAAAGTTTCAGAAGTAACATGGGTTTTTTTACCAAAATAACCATTATGCACACCAAGATTACACATATAAAAAATTCAAAATATAAAAAAGAATGACGAAGACAGAAATAAAGGTTAAAGTTAAAACGATAAATTTATTCCTACAATTTTTCCAATCTATCAGAAATGATTCGCAACTCAAAATCTTCATTCAAATTATTAATTTTACCATAAATAGAATCCAGAAGTTGTTGGGTAGGTTCCTCAAGATACCTCAATATCACGTCATTTCTTTTCAAATTTCTTTCGGCATAATCTTTAAAATCAGCCAGATCTAAAATACACTCATATTCAAAATTATTTTTAAATATATCTTCGAATAAATCAATATTTAGACACATCTCGTCCCAATCTAGTGCAAGCAATAACTTCATCGCAAATATCAGACGCTGATTTTTCACCATTTTTTTGACATCGAGCTTGTTTATTTTAAATAATTCCTTTGTTCTTTTTATTTCTGTGCGAAGCGTTGATATTTTTAGTGATACGCGTTTTGATAGACACCTTTTTAAATATTCTTGTTCTTTGGTTAGTGACAACATAGAAATTTCTAACATGGATTTGATTAATTATTTTTGTTGTGATCAAAATGATTACTAATAAATTTATTGTATTGATGGTTTATGTTGTAAATGCATGAAATTTGAATGGAAATATTTATCTTTAATTGTATGTTTGAAATTTAAACTTTTTATTGTGTTTATTTTTGAAAAATTAAAAAATATATGATAGAGTACTTTCTGCAATTTGATGCATATAAACATATTGTAAAATATTTTTCAAGACACTTGAACTCATCACATATGAGAGAATAAGGGCGGTTGGTGAAGATAGATATGGGTAAAGTGTCAAAAGATGTATCAAGCAGTTGTGCAATATTCTCAGTGGGCTGACTACGTCACAATAGATGAAATTGATAAAAAGAAACTTAAATTATAAATAAAAATATTCGTAAAATAAGTTTATCGGTGATCAAATTTATTTGGGTTAGTTTTATCACAAAGCTTTTTAAATTAATCAAAAATCGAAATTATTAAATAGAACTGGCATTTTTATGGTTATTCATATCTCATCCACTTTGATTTTTCCTCTATCATATTCTACTTACAGAACTTATATATTTAAGGACCCTCCTAACCCATGTGTAACTATGCAAGTCACATCTTCTTTATATAATTTTACTTTCAAGGCTTATTAATTTAAGAGCTTCCTTAAACCGATTATAATTTAAATAATATCTTCCTATGAATAACCCTTTTCTGTCATCTTCTACTTTCTAACTTATTAATTTAAGAGCTTTTCTCAACCCATTTGCAGATTCATATTGTCATCCTATGAATAACCCTTTTCTGTCATCTTCTACTTTATAGACTTATTAATATAAGAGCTTTCCTCAACCCGATTGCAATTTCACATTGTCATGATATGAAAACCTTTCTCTGCCCATCTTCTACTTTAAAAAGCTTACTTAGCCCGATTATAATCCTTTCGATTACTTTTTTTGAATTTTTTTCAATAATATTTTCTTTAAAGTTTTATTATTCTAAGTTCCTTCTCTTCCATACTATTGCGCGGGTGCATCCGCTTTGGTCGGCGTTTTTAAAATTTAGATTTAAAACTCGCGGTAGTTTGTTGCTACACTATCCCCTTTACAAATAAAGATATTGCCTTGTTCTGCTATTTTTTATTAGCGAGAGTTTTTTGAAATAAATTATTGTCTCCCTGTTTCTATCGATTCCTTTAATTTCGATTTCAATAGCTGTAATCTTTTTCTTATCGTGAAAATATTTTATATGAATTTAAACACTTGAACTAATAAACCTGGAAAGAAGAAAGTGCATTGAGGAAGAATTTAAAGATAACAAAATGAAAATAAGCGTAAATTTAATATGTTTTTAGAGCATTCTAATGTTTTAAAAAGCTACAAATCAAATCAACCCATAAAAAGTGTTTGAAAAAACTACCCATGAATTAATCAATAAAAATATTAAATTGCTCAATTAAATAATCTTAAATTTTTTATTATGATTTACGAGGAAAAAAAAACATGAAGCAGATGCGTTTATTTATTTGATATTTTATGATCGGCACATTATATTTCATTTTTTCCACACGAATATAGCGTAAAAATATTAAATTCAACTAATAAAATATTATATAGGCTTGGTTTTTTTATGGTTTTGGCAGTATTGTAAGATTAAAAATCAAAGGGCTGAAATTTCAATTTCGTCAATTATTTAGATTCGTAATAGTTTATATATTTGATGGCACACTACTATTCAAAAAATGTATGTTTTAACGTTGAATTTTCCAATTATTATATTATATGTATTTAGTGCAAACTAGCTACAAAAATCCATGGGTAGACGTTCCATTTTTAACATTATATCAACTAACATATATTTGTTATATTATAAGCAGCTGTATTTAAAAGAATACATACTGAAAACTAAGAAACCATTTATTTTAGAAGGGGGCTGTATTAAATAGATTACATCACTGCGAAAAGATAAATAGTCTGATATATAAATCTAGAAATAAATTCTGTGAAATAAATTAATAATTTACTGTATTACAATTGATATTTTTAACAACTGCTTTAATCATCAAAATAAATAAAGGTTTTTTGGATATAAATTATATCGAAAACGACAATGTATGAAAATCTAAGCAAAATACATGTGTAAATAAGGAAAATCATATTTTTTTTTTAATTTATGTATATTTTGATCATTTTTAGTTCAAGAAAAATATAATTTTACAATTCATGAATATTTTTATTAATTTATAATATTTTGATTATTTTTATTTATAGGAAAATAATAAGCACAAGAAAAATATAATTTTACAATTCATGAATATTTTGATTTTTATAATTTATGAATATTTCGATTTGTATAATTCATAAATATTTTAATTATTATTACTATATTGAATATAATGATTGTTCTTAATTTCAAGAAATATTTAATTGTTCTTAATTTATTGAATATTGATATTATGGTTATTCCTATAAATTCATGGTACAAAGATTATTTTATGAAATGATATAAAACTTAATTCAACCCCAAACATAATAAGTCGGAAAATGAAAGCAATATTCATTATAATTGGCATGACCAACTGTTTCGCTCAAGATTCAATAGAACAAGTCAAAAACGCATTGAATAGTTTACGAAAAATAAAATCATATTCCACATTCTATGAACTCTTTAATGTTTCAGAAGGTGCTTCCCGAGCCGCAATATCAAAGAAATTTAAGAAATTGATAAAAACCAAACCAGTTTATGGAGACTTATCTCCAAAAGAATCAGAAGATCTAATAACAATGGGATACAATACATTAACAAAGTACAGAGACACATACGACTACTTGCTTAAGTACGATACATATCCAAAAATACAATCCCATAGTATTTTCTATTACTTTTTGTGTATCTTTCTAATTATAGTGACTTGTGATATCGGACATATGTTTTATTCTTATCATAAACAAAAGGCTATACCTCAAAAAGAATTAAAGAAGATGATTAAAAAGGGGATTCCTGAGCTTAAGCTTAGTTTTGATGAATTGCTTATGATTAAATTTTTTAGAAAAATCAAGGATGTGATGGTTGGATCATAATTAAAATCTGTGTTTGCCATGATTTGTATTTTTTTATAATTTTACTGTTACATTTTTGGAAAGGCTGTTGATATTATTTTACAAAATACTGACGTTATTTAAATATTATACCAAAACGCATATTTGTTTCTGAAAGGTTATTTGAATAGTCAAAAATTAAATAACTAAAAATAAATAAAAATTATTTATAAGATTACACCAGGCTCTGATAAATAATTTATATTATTTTCGATGTTCATTGGAACACCTTAATATCAATAGGCCTGGAAAAGAAGAGAGGTGTCGAAGAAAATAAATATAATAATGTAGCCAAGAGTAAAAATATCATGTGCTTGCGGGAAATAAATCACGTCATGTTTGAAGCAAAAATCTAAAATTACAATATCAAAATTCAACACATAATCAAAATATATATAATATTCATCGAAAGGATGAACTATAGAGGTATAATATAAATCAATCTATTTTTTGAATTTCAATGTTCTAATTCTATGCATTTTAATTTTTAGTTCCAATATTTTATCTATCCGAATCCAAACGTAAATAAAAACCATATAAATTAATAAAGACCTTTGAAAAATTTGAAAAATTTCGTTTCTGATATTTTATCTATTCATGGGTTAGGTTTCTTCTTTTTATCAATTTCATTTACTGTGACGTAGTTAGCTCAATGGGAATATTCTAGAATTTATCGATGCATCGTTTGATATATTACCCCGTTCTATCCACAAGAGCCACTCTTATTCTTTTTTTTTGCATCGAATACATGTGACTTATATAAAATTTGTAGCTTTTCTAAAAATTCAAGTGATGTGTTAAGGTTTAATTAAAATGCAGCTATAATATAGAATTAAATCCCTTATATTTAAAAGCGAAATGCCACGAACCAGGTTGAGGCATATATTCAAACCTTGGGATTGAGAAAAAACCTTGAATTAATAGGTCTCTAAAGAAGGAGGGGTATTGAAGAAGACTATGGAGAGGAGAAGATAGCCGAAAGTATAAATACGCTGTGTGTACAGAGAATCAAGCAAGCTGTGTCTGAGAACAAAAACTAAAATTACGACTATAAATATAGCCCTTAAATAAAAAATCTTCTGTAAAAGCGAAAAAATAGTGCAAATAGCAGGTATAAAAAGAAATAAAACAACATACAAGCTATATTTGCGTAGAATATAATAACAAAAACTAAAATTAGTTGATATTTTTAAAAACTTATTTTTTTAAAGTTAAACAAGGCATGATTTCCAATATGATATTTAATAGAGCCACTATATTTTTTAATATGTTGCTTGTATAAATCACTATTCTATAATCTTATAAAAAAATATTTTTTTATCCATTATAATCATTTGACAATGATGTATAGCGACCGGCCCCATTTATTTTCAAATAAAAAAATTCTGGTACCTAAACGGTAAAAAGTTTTTCCTCAAAACCACAAAACATTACAAAGATTAAAATTTATTAAACCTAAGAGTTTTATATATAATATACCTTACTTTAGATCAATTTTTTCTTAATATAAAAAAAAGTTCAAGGTTCAGCCAATATGTTTAATTTATATACCTAAATAACTTTTATTATTTTAAAAACATCAGTTATTTTATTTTTGTTATTCATATACTTGGTTTTATTCTAAATATATAAGACAGAAATTTATAAATTTATTGTATTTCTGCGGGTGGTATATATATTTTAAATAAATCATAAAACTTAATATTTTTTATCTGAATTTCTATTCATTAAATAGCATAAGTATTTTATTAGAATTTTTCAAAAAAAATACCCATGGATTATTTAATAGATCATTTAGAGCAGAAAAATTGCAATATTGATGTTCTTTATATACCATGATCTGTTCAATTTTGATACTGTAATACTTTTGAAATTTCTGCAGTCATTATTTTTATTCCCGTAAAATCACATAATTTAATTAATTAATATATTGTTATGAAAAGGTTTAACGCTAAAAAAATACAATAATTTATTAATCGCGCAAGAAAATTTTATTTATTTATCACTTCATTTAAGCATTAACAAATAATATTTTTACAGGCATAAAGAAATAATTAGTTCAGTTTGCTGAAGTTTCCAAAATTTTGTTTAATATAAATTATTGAAAGAGGAAACAATGTCCAGATATCAGACTTATAATAAAATTTTAATCTTTGATATTTTTATAGTATTTTCTAAACATGAAATTTATCTGAAATAATTTGTCTATAATCCATAATTTTTATTTTATTGACTATTATAGATACGAATATTTTCAAAGACACCTGTGTTATAATTTCTGATATTCTACACATAATATTTATATTTTACGTGCAATAATACCATATTTAAATCATAAAAAAAGATATTTTACAAACGATTCTGGGAATCAAACACCACATTAGATATACTTAGACACATATTTTTAAACATTCTTAAAATAAAACAATATCACTTTTTTTATTAAAATACTAAAATGTTCCATTTATAATAGAAAAAATAGATAAAATACTTTTCTACCATCACTTTGCATTTCTATATAATCCAAATATTTACTATGAAACTTAGGGTTAAATAGAATATTAAATCATACATGAATTCGTGTAAACAAATTTAAAAAAAAAATTTCATTCACCAAATAAATATAGAGCGCTAAAATTTACGTATTTTATCTTCTAAAATGTGATAAAACAATTATATGCTATCCGAAATCCAATAGAGTTTTTATCTACTCACTAATTTATACAAAATAATAATACAAACCAAACTAGTGACATAAGCCTCTTATTTTTACTGATAGATTTTTATTATACACATGCTAAAAATAGATGATTTTTTATTAAACCGCTTGTAAATAATTATATAAATTTTTTTTATAGATCTCTTGGTAAATTTTCTTTTTGAATTATTGAAAAATGGGTGTTTAAATTATGATGGCTTTTATACATTCCATAAAAAAGGTGATTATTTATGATAATGTAACAAAGCCATTGTAAATACAATAAAATTTGTGTAGCTATTTTTTTTTAAGAAAAACCTTTTTAGCTAACAAAGATAATATTTAATCGTGCAGCAGATAAAAAAGACAATGTAAAATACGTATGTTGTTTTGCTTTGAATTCAGTCAAGAAATCATTTATATATCTTTATATTAACCAGAAATGGGTATTTACGTCTTTTCATATTAATTATAGACCGATGATGAGTATAAACTCGTAATTTTAATCTTGTTTTTAAATAAGTTTTAAACTGTTTAGATCTCATACTTAAATACAATAATTTGTATAAAAATTATGAAAATATACGAAAAATTGAATTTTAATTTAAACAAAAATAAAATATGTCTTTTTGTATAACAATTTTTGGCAAAAACAGTGCATTAATATTAATAAAATTCAATAAATTAAAATAAAATTGTCATATAAATAGAATTCTATAAAAAAAACATTATATTATTTTATCGATTTGTATTTAAGTGTGATATGATAAGGCATTATTTTCATGGTTGTCTGTATTAGGCGTTATAATGCCTAAAGTTGATTCGAACCCTATTTTTTTTAATAATAAACAAAAAAAAATAAAGGTTTATAGCTTCGAATATGGCATATATTAGCTAAAAATTATATATACCTAATTACTCTGGATTAAGGTAGCATTAATATAAACGAGCAAAAAAAAACATATAGGAATAAGTTTACATACATATACAGCACTTATTGACTACAATTTTAAAAACCATTGTGATATATCTTTTTATAAGTGCGATAAAGCGCAAAAGTAAAGTTAAAAAACCCTTAAAAATAATTTTGGGTCATTTAAGTATAACTTTTTATACAACTAAGTAAGAATATACCTAGTTAAATGCTAATGTATAGTTTAAAAATCGGACAAAAATATTCAATCCACATTTATATTTTATTCTACAGAAAAGCATATATATATAAAATATTATTTATATCTTTCTCTAAATAGAAAAAATAAAAACAAAATCTACATTATAAAACTTCCAACATAGACATAAGATTTAAGTTCGCATATTTCCGAAATAAATAAATATGAATTGTATCTAGTTAAAAAGAAGTACTATGAAGGTAATAAATAAAATGGTACTGCTTGGTTTTATTAAAAAAATTTTATATTTTACTGACAATAGTAGTTTGTCAAACACTATATTCTGCCCAATAAATAATTTTTAGTATGAAATAAAACTTTATCTTCTATATTGTAAAGTTATTATTGATATTCTAAAACCTTTAATTCAATTTTTATGATTTATTTTCCCGGGCTCTTTTTAGCTATAACAGAAAAACCAGGATAAAAACATCAATAATAAAAATATTAATGATTTCTGAAAGACGTAAAATGCAATTAAAAGACGAGAACTAGATAAAAAACAGTTTAAATAGACCAATATAATTAAATTTGCAATGTTTAATCTACAAAGGTTTATAGATTCAGCAATGTAATAGATCACCCATCTACCTTATAAGTAATTGTCGCATTTATGCTGGGCAAAAAAATGACTTCTTACAACAAATCACACATAGAAAAAAGAAATTATCGTAGATATAAGACATTTTACAACTTTTGAAAATTTGACTATGAAACTGCAAAAAAAGGAATAAAATAAAAACCATGGCAAAAATCTAGAGGAAGAGAAATATTTTATGAATCAAAATCTTATTAAGTTTGCGCAATGATCAGCAAAAAATAGATAATAAAACTATAAAAGAACGTAAAAAGTAAAATTGCAAAAAGTGAACAAGAAAAATCAAGAAATATGAGAAAAAATTTAACCGACAAGTGCCAATATAAACCCCCGTAAAACATGACTAAATTTTCAAATTAAAAAAAACCAACGATTTTATCAATAAAGCGTAAAAAAAGAATCTAAAACCAAAAAATATTACGTTTAAACGAGGAAAATAAAATATCACGAAAATTTGGGAATAACGAGGGGTTTCGATTTTTATTGAACTTAAGAAGCCATTAATTAATTAATAAAATATAAAATCTTCACGAAATCATGGGGCTGCATGATAAAATTTTAACACTACAAATTTAATGTGCCGAAGTTATAAATTGTAATTATTTAAAATTAGAATTAAAAGAATCTAAAATAAGTAACAATATAAAATATACGAGTTTGAACGTGCAAAAAAAATTGGTGGAAAGCCATGGGTTGTTTCTCGCTCGACACAAACAAGGATAAATTTTGTAATAATAGCTAATATCAATAAATTGCTAAATTTTGACCCATATGTTAATAAAATCGAGTGAAAGTGTTTATTTACAATGCTCTTTTGCAAATCTTAAAGTGAAAAATTAGCTGAAATATGCCTTTTTAATTATAGGCACTACATAAAATATCTATTACTCAGCCTAATGGAAAAGGCGCGGCGATGCAGTTGGTTTAGAAGACGGTTCTTAGGGTAGTATGACTTACATCTATAATCACGCTTAAATTTATTTGAATAAATTACAACGATACATAGTCGAAAGGGGGTGGCAGTTAAAACCTGCAAGTAAAAATGACAATACTGTCAAGCCGATAATTATTTAACATTTTTCTTGTAGAATGCCGAAAAAGTGCCGGAAAAATTCAAATATCACTTGTTATGTTCTGCAAGAATATTGTCAAATTTAAAGAGGACATAGCATAGATAAAAAACGACGGAAAATAGACAGAATCACATCCCCGTCATATATCGACTTACCGCCAGTAAAAAACGGTTGTATCGACGTATTTTAAACCGATTCCAGAAAAAGTATAAAATCACACTGAAAGGGTGCATCTGATAAGAAAAAGTTCTTAATGCCATAATTTAACACCCTGAAAATTCAAATAGGAGAGTAAATAAATACTGAAAAAGTAAAACTGACCTAAATTAAACCTAAACGGAAAGCTGCTGAGATAAAAGAAATTTATAACTTATTTTATAAAAACTTACCAATTTAGACCAAATATTTACGATTTTATCGCCGATAAATGCCTAAGGGGGAAAATATGAATTATAAGTTGTAAAAAAGAACTAACTGCCTTATTACAAAAGATGATTTAAAAAACGCTAGTGAAGTTGGCCCAGTAACTAGTATGAATAATATTTATAAATTAATTACTAATTTTACACAATAATAGCGCAATAAAATTAGGAAAGACTTATTCTTCTATTGAAAACAACTCGGTACCGACGCTGAGCAAAATAACACAAAGAATGAGCATTAATAAACACGCTTATGATTTTGATGTATGGCAATAAACTCTGTACCATATCAGTAGATGCGAAAAGGGCGTATTATTTATTTCAAAATCCCTATTATATGGTCAAGTTTTATAATTTATATAATATTGTAGGTATAAATGTTGATGTACGGGATAACTAGTAGATGAAAAAAAGGTACGTTATATACACAAAAAAAAACTTTCATATAAACTTATGAAAAAGGATATTCTAGGAAGTTATCGTGCGCCAAGACTTTATGTGTTTTGTTCATAGATTTACTTAGCAGAATACCCAGCGAAATATTATTCATAAAACATACCGATAGTTGATATTTTTATCTTATGACTTACTTTTATTTTATTGATATTCTATAACTTTGGCTTTTAAGATTTATTAAACACTAAAATATTAACAGAAGCAATAATTAATTCCTATAATCACATAGAACTAAAAATGAATAATCAAGATCTAAAACAAATTTTCAATTTAGCGGATATAAACTCTTATAAATGAAAAGATGATCACCTTGGAATCTTAGAATAAAGTAAATTTGTAATTAGCACATTTGATTTGACAAAATTTGTGGTGAAATATGTCAAGAATTTCTAATCTAGCGGGAAAAAATATATAGTGTAAAATATCTTCATAAACTTTAAAGACCAATTACTGTCTTACATACTATAATATATGTTTACGTATAGTATAGTCGTACTATTTCGAAATAATTTGATGAATGCATAAATTTAATCATAGTTGAAAAATCTATAGATTATGGGTCAACAGACATGGAAATATTATCTTAAAGAGATAAAATAAAATAAGTAGACCATAAAATATTGAATTAAGAAAAAACCAACTTTTTTAGGCAATAATGTAATATTATTTATACAGAAATATATAAAGAAGATGAAAAATATTATAATATGTAGTTTAATAACACAGCTCAAATTTATTTAACTTAAAATAATCCTTTGAGCCTGCATTAATTGATCAGACTATACATCGAAATTGTTGAGCAGAAATAAAAAGAAATTTTTGAGTGCAAAATAAAAGATTAAAAATTGCATCAAAGTCTTTTTATGATTCCCAAAGTGCACTGATTGAGGTAGCCGGGATGTTATTATGTTGAAAATAGGTAAGATATAAGTCAAGAGATAGGTAAATTTTTGCTCAACGCAGGATAGATATGTTTTTCGGGGAAAAAATCAAGGAGCAAGCACTGTAGAGAAGCATTCCAAACTCCAAATCACTAAAAGGTAGATTTAAAAGCATTCATGGCGTGAAAGTCACTGAAACATAACGGACTAGCAGATTGATGAAATTTATGCTCGCAAGAAAGTCTTAAATTAAAGATAAAAGAAAATCAGAAGACATTCGTCATAAAAATTAATAGATAACCAACTTACCAGAGATAAAAGTAGACACATGAATATAAATAAAGATTGATTGACTTTATGATCCACCATATTTTTTTGTTTATGATAATAGATTAGAAGCTTATAAATTATTCGGAAATAGAAGTAGATAGTGTTGTTGACTTGACTTAGTCGAAAATGAGAAGTGAATAAATTATTTTTATGAAACTTAACATAACCATATTTATGATGCAGTAGAAATTAGTTCTATAAATTATTGCGTGGAATAATCTCGTTTTTAAATATCATACGTCGTATTTTTAGAAATTAGGAATTTTTATTGAAGCAGAAGTGTACGAACAAACAATAGGATTCGTATAATACACAAATCAATAAATATTGAAAGACGAATAGACACAAAGAAGATGTAGATATGATAAAACTGAAATTTATTGTGGTGCATTTCTACAGAGAAATCTAAAGTTCTGCTTATACAAATATTATTAGCTAAAAATAACTTAAGCCATTAATAAATCAAATATAAAAGGCTCTTAAAATACCATTTTTAAAAACTATGAATATACGAATTTGATATGATCATTTACAAACAGAATCTATAATAAATAATTTTACTAAGTCAAATTTTATTTCAAAAGTAAATTTTCATTAGCAAAATATTGTTTTTTTATTGGATCAATTTGATTTTTTGCTATTTAATTTGTTCATTCAAAACACTAAATTTCTATCTAAAATGTATTTTCCATGTACTTTATTTTAACACATCATCTGAAAATTAGCCATCATGTATATAACTTTTCAAGACTTATTGCTATAAGCATTATTCTAAAAAAATTGTTCGTTTGTGTTCTTCTACTTCATTTTACATTTCTGCCACTTTTATATGTGAAATACGATATTTTGTGCGCACATTATTCATGGTATCATGTTTTTGCGGATTATGAATTTTTATTTTTACAAGAAATAAAGGAGTAGAGAGATCAAATATTAAAAAACAATTATCTGAACATATAATGGAAACTGTTTGATGTTAATCGTGATTTGTTAGAGCAGAAATTGTTTTATTTGAATTAAAATTAATAAGCCACGCAAATTATATAATATATTGCTATTTTTTTACAATTCGGCACCGCAAAATTCATTTGCTAATATATTGGCATAAAATTGATTTTGATAAAAAATTCATCCAGTATATTACAGCAACATTTGATACTTGTGTCCAAAGTTTTACTATATAAGAGAAAAAGAATAAAACCTAGGTAAAATTTGGTTTATTGACATAACCAATGTACCGAGATAGAGCTCAATAAATTTATCATCTGAGCTTACCTAATTAATGAATTACGCTATATAAAATATCTATAGAAATATACAAGTTAATTGCAATATTTGCAAAAAAAAACAATATGACCAACGAAATAGCAATATAGACGAGAGGAATTTTTTATTCATCAAAATTTCCCCTAATATTTAATGAATCTATGGTCATTTATATAGGTAAAAGGGTGAATATGTGCCAAATAATTATACAGGAACAGCATTTGGAAATTGTTTCTTTCTAATAACAACAAAATCGTAGCTTCTAAGCGAAAATCGTTTTTCAGTTATCAGCTTGGTCATACGGAATAAACGACTATATTATACGTGTAGAATGTATTATCCAAGTAGAATCTTAATTAAAGCATGCACAATAAGAAGTATACTACCTCTCTATGCTTTTTATATCACAAGAAATCATATGATATGGCACCCAACCAACTACTTTCAACCTGGCTGAAAAAAGCTGTATTCGGACAAAGGTTCGTATGAATTTATAGAAGGAATATACTAGAACACGAAAATAAAGGTTAAGATCGAAAATAAAACATGCTCTGGCCACAAATACGTGAGAGTTGTGAGGCAAGGGTCCCCAAATCACTTCTAATATACAACAAATACTATAATAGTATATTACTATAACAAAGAAACATGCCAGTTAAAGCTATACTTATATTTTAAACGAATTTATTTTCGCTAACTACACAGTAATAGCTGTGTAACAAAAGTTGAATTTAAATAAAAAATAGAAAACTTTGGGAAAATAAGGTCACATTAAAACAAACACAAGCGCATTTATAACAAGGGTATCAATTCCGCTGTAAATTAGCTAATAGTAGAATGATTTAAACTAGGCTTGAGCCATGTCCACAATAGACAAAAATTTTATCATACGAATAGAAATGAGCAAAAAAAAGATATCTGCAAGATATGACACAATTTATATTTGATAAAAGTTAGCGGGGTTCGGAAAAAAATCAGAGGGTTCTCTGCAACGTCTGAAGGCCGCTATAATATACGGGAATGCTTATATAAAATGTTTTATAATAAGACTAATATCTGATACACGAATATTTGTGATATTTTTCAAAGGGCTCTGTCTATTAAACCATTAGTTTATAGTGCCCTATTGTATAAAGTAAAAAACTTAAAATCAACAGGGAATGAGTCTAATAATAAATAAATATTCTATCTCATAAGTATAAAGTGTAGTAGCAAGAAAGAAAGTATATCGAAAAAGACCAAAAACAATGGTAAAAGGCACTAGTGAATGATTCAGACGATAAATCCAAGTCCGGGAATTCAACTTGGCTTAAAAGAGCCAAATATAGCTCGAGAATAGAAATGTCAGTACATATATGATCTTGTAGTTTAGTTTTTAATCATTTAAAAAGAAAACCCGCAAGATATATTGTGAAATGTCCCTCTAAATCTTGTATAGATGCCCCCATATAACATTAAAAGCGGTAAAAACTATAATAAGCAAATTAAATGTTAAATTGTTCTAAAGAAACTTAATGGTTGTTTAATCTAAGAACAGTATATTTCAAATATAAAAAACTAGTAAAACAGAGGGGTTTCCACCAGTGCTCTATAGTAAATGTATCCATTGCAAAAAGTTGGTGAAATAAGACTCACACAATTTGTAGTTTTCTGTGCTAATTTTTTGTGATATACACAGAAAAATGACTAAAAATTGAATTTTTATAACAGCAGAGCTATTTAGAAGAGTTCACAGCTCTCGCAACGATTCGTAAAGAGGCGTCGGTATTTTCCCTGCACAACTGTAGAAATAAATATACATGAATTGTTCTCTCTAGAAAAACTTTTGCGCCTGGTACTTGTTGAAAGGAGGGTCCCAAACCCACCTAAAAGCTGCTTATTGAACCCTTAGTAAATAAAGCTGCAAGGTATGGTATGAGCATAAAACCCAAATAGTAGAAAAAATAAGGTTTTAGGCTGGTTATTTATGTTACTACCAACCAGTAAGCGATCTAAAGCTAATTAGTGAAGTAAAATATAATAAAATACCTTTGTTATATTTTGATTTTTTATGGAAGTCGAACGATCATCGTTAAAAAAAAGAATGATACAATTTATTAAAATTTTTCTTGATGACGATAATTTTGAACGAGATATTTGTAATCTAAATGAGAATATACATAAAAGATTACAAACATATGAAATAAGAATAATGTAAATTTCAAAAAATAAAAAAAAAGTGCTTGGTATTGAAAATAGACGAAGAGTGATGAATTTTTGTAATGAATAGTTAGATTTAATCTCTTTTTACGGCAAATAACAAAGGCATAAAAAAACAGCTACTCTGTATACTTTCAAACTCAAAATTTTTCAAAATTGCGATACAAAGAAATTTTATCCATTTAATAAACGATCTAATACAGAAAACTAGTAAATATATCAGGCTTTTCGGTGTGTATTATATAAAATAAAATAATTGCTGTGATATAATGATCTATTTGCATGAATTTTATTTAAATATATTATGGTTATCGAATTAATTACCTATAGATATTTGAATGATGTGTTATGAAATTATATATACAAGACTGAATACTATTGTTTTTTAGAATTTATTTTGATCGTTAACCAATTTGTATTCCAATAAAATAGTGAAAAAAAATCTAATATTTTTGCTTCGAAATATTTATAATGCTTGAAGATATTATTTATAAAATAGGCCTAGAATAATTTTGTCGTATGTGCTAGTGAAAACACAGCCTTGAGATTTTTTTTTCATTTAATTATTCTTTTATTAATAAATTTAGATTCTATCCGATTTATTTTTAATCCTCTTCATGGGATTTGTTATTTATTTGAAGTTATCACCGAAAATTACTCTGGCAATAAGTTTCTTATGATTTGTTTTAATGCTTTTGATTAAATTGATTACAAATACTAAATAATTCGCTTTTGAAATATATTTTTTTGTGGATTATAAAGAAATTATGATAAATTTCCAAAGTTGAACTTACGAAATAATATGTGTTTAATTAACAATAATTCTCGGTAAATAAATTACCTGTTGTATAAAATTCACGAAGGAATGTGGGACATGAGGATTTTATCAATCAGAGAAAACATGATTTGCTTGATTACGGACTATTTAAGTGATAGTTGAAAAATTCGAAGGAAATATAATTTCTTTATGATGTAACACAGTCTTCCTGAATCGGCTAAAATTATCAAAATGTATGCAGGCGATTGATATTTAGGCTTTTTGAAGACTTTCTTCTACAATTTATAGGAATCAAATTATCTCATTAATAAAATAACTATTGAAAATATTTGTAGAACGATTTATAAAATCATGGTTTCGTATAAGTAGGAATAAAATAAAATATTTACTAATAGGAAATTAATATAAAATCCATCTTCTTTGTAGTTATGGTAATTTCATATTCATTAGTTATAAATTAAAACATTAAACTAAATATTTCATTTAATTATATCATTTCAATTTGAATGATTTGTCTTGTTCTAAACTTGATAAATTAATTTCTAGATTTAATATAAAATTTAGTGTGTATTTACAATGTAATCTCTTATTTGGTCTTTTTATCAGATTCTATGCTATAACAGAATATATATGACTTAAGGTCTGTTCTGTTACATTCATATTTCAGCCAGAATGTTCTAAGCATTAGAAAGACACTGTAATATTTGTAGCACTAAGTGTAATGTATGGTAAAAATTACAATATAAAATAATAAAATGGTTTGTTAGAAATAAAAATGTGTCCCATGCTTGATTTTTTTTTGATTTTATAAATTGTAAAACATATATTCTTGTTAATTTTTTATGTAATTTTTGGTTTCATTTGATCAAATGCATGATTTTGAAAGAAAATAAAAATCATATCACCATAAATTTTCTTCGTAATTACAAATATAATTTTTACTCCGAAGATGCATTAATATGAACATTTAATATTGCGATGTTTAATGGGGTTTAATTCATAAATTATGAAGATTATCTAAGGGAATTTATAATTTCTCATGGTTTTAGAGCTTTTCTAATATTTATACATATGATTAAATATTGTAGCTGCCTTGGGATTTTTTTGATCTAATGATTTGACACACTTCTTTATCTCTGATCAAATGATGGTAAAAAAATACTTATCGCATAATTTGTATAAATAATAGATCACAAGGTCTAAAATAGAAATTTATGCTAAACCAATTTGTTCCATATTTTTGTGACATTGTGCTGGGAATATTTAGCAAGAAGAAATTCACTGGGACAATTAACATACTTGGAAAGTTTAAAAATGATCACAGTATGTTTTCAATGGATTCTGGTGAACTATATATTCACGATCATAAGATATATAAAATATATAATGCAGAAAGCCACGATCATATGAGATACGAGAAACATATAAATTCTACTGGGTTTACATCAAAATCAAGTAATAAATTTGATGATAGAGTTTTACAAAAAATTGAAATATTATCTAAAATAACCAATTATAATTTTTCATCTTGTAAAAGAACCGAAAAAATATTTTTTAGTTCAAGGAATCATTCTTTCAAAAAGGACATGTCGATTTTGATTTCTTTAAATTTTAGCGGCATAATAAGTAAATATATGAAAGGTTATTATTTCTTTCAAAGTAACATGGGGAGATTTCTTTTTTCTTCTAATAAAGACAAAACTTGCGTAAAGTCACGTTTTCCATGTTTTAGTGAATCGAATTTAAGTTCAAATTTTAGATTACATCTTATTTCTAGTCTAGATACATGTTTGGTCACTAATGTTTCTACTAAAACAGACTATATCTCGCCTAATAAAAATTTAAAAATGAAATCAAAAAACAAAATGTACAATGGAAGTCATCAAGAAAAAAATGAATTCGGAAATAAAGAAAATCGACATGGTAGTAATAAAACAATCGGAAGGCACCAAAATACCGATAAAATATTCACAGGTCAAAAATTAAGGAAAATTAAACGTTTAAAGCACATGAAGTATTACAAAGACTTATATACTTCTAGTATTTTACAGATGTATAACAATAAAGATTGCATCTTGAAGATCGTTACATCCGATATAACCTATCAAATATTGCCAAGTTACTTGGTCATTAATATTGTAAAATTTAATCAACGCTGCACCGAGAAATGGTATTCTGAGAATGGGGCGCAGTTTAAACTATATTTAAGGGCAAAATCTGTGTTTGTTTATCCTATGATTAAAAAATGACAACTAATCTTGTAAAACAGTTTAGAACAGAGCTAAAAAGCACATTATTATATAAAAATGTAGATATTTTTTGGATTTCGGGCATAAAAAAATATATATTGATCAATCCATGTTCAATAATTTTAGGATCGGATTTGTTTAACACAAATTCATTATATATAATTAAGGAAGAAATATTTAAATGCCTGTGTATAGGTTTTACCCATCATTTCTTATTTAATCTTGTGTTGGAGGAATTTTGGGATATAATTTGGTTGAAAAAATCGATGGCTGAATTTATATGTTTACATATGACTCACCGAATAGGTGAAGAAATCATAGGGTTCGAAATTAGTACTAGGTCATTTTTATCGAGTAAAAATTGCGGTATGTACACTTTACCATCTAAAAATCTAATCAATTTTGATGGAAATGACTTGTTGTCTAGAAAGTCTGTAATATCCGAGAGGTACTATGTTAATCGTGGACTATCAGTTTTATTGATGATAAGTAGCTATTATGGGAGCGATATTTTTTTAAAAAAATTTTCTGTCCTCGTTGAAAAACAACTTAACAAAAAAACAACGGAATACGATCTTTGGCAAAAAATAAAAATTGATAAAAAGCTTGAAACTAAATATATAATGCAATATTGGATGCAGAAATCAGAATTCCCAATTTTAAGCGTAAAAGAAGTAAATGGTATTTTAATTGTTAAAAAACACAAGTTTAAGTTCTCAAACAACACGAAAAAAAATATAGATGAAAATCTCGATCGACAAAAAAAAGATTATTCACCCCCAAAAAAGAAGTTTAAAGAAAACCAAGATAATAAAAAACAAAAAAATAAACGAAATTTTATGTCAAAAAGTACTAAAATTCAAATGCCGATTCCAGTGAAATATTGCTTTTATGATAAGAAAAAAAACTTTAAATATATCCGTAAATATTTGCATTTTGATGAAGAATACAAATTTGATAAAACTTATGATTTATATAATTTTAATTATAAAGGCGCTGGATTGTATGTAGTTCTATATGAAAATAATTTAAGCATGGTCAAAAATATGATGAATATAACCTTTTTGACGCCCGAAGATAGAATAAGCTTGATATATGATTATTTTTATTTGACAGTGTATTGTTATATTAAGTACACAGATTTTCTTGACTTATCAAGGTTTTTTAAGGATGAAAAAAATTACTATGTATTTAGATCTATTATAAGAGCGCTAAACGAGTTAAAGAGTATTTTTTATAAAAAAGAAAAAATAAGAAATCAAATAGAGGAAAGAATTGCCTATTTGTTAAATTTTAAAGTTAAAAATATTGACTTATTCAAAGATTTAGAAGATGTGAACAAAATTAAAATGTGCAAATTTTCAATAGAGCAAGCTGTTCAGAATAACCACGAGTTACTTATAAAAAATTTATATCAAATATATAAACACAAGACGCTTCATTACAGAATAAATCGTTTATATAGAAATGCTATGTTTTTTTCGGCCATTAAATCTTCAGATATGAATGTTTTTGATAGGTTACTAAAAAAGTCACAAATATTTAATTGGTCCAAACACAGAAAAATAGTATTTAAACTACTGGTTGGAACAAGAGATTTAAATAAATTAGCAAATTTGATGGAAAATATGCTTGAAAGATCTATACCAAACGTATACATCAAAAATTTAATCTTTGAATTGGCTGAAAATTTAGATACACGTGATATTATATTTGATTTTTTTCGTAGAAATTTTGCAAAATTTCAGGATAAATATGAAATTGAAAAAAACCAATTTGCAATATTGATAGGTTACGTTTTTAGAACTCTTACAAATGCTTCTAACTGCAGAGAAATATGCAAATTTTTAGATCAAAAGAAACTTGACAAGGAATATTCTTTTGTAGCATCAAAGTGTCTTGAAAAAGCAGAAGTTGACTGGGAATTCATAAATTATTCATTAAATAAATAATAATAATATTAAAAAAACTTCCTTTTATATAAAAAAATATTTGCGTCTACAAAAACATCATAGATTTTTTATTTAAATAAATTTTCTAATTATTATTTTTATAATAAAATGAATGGGCTTGAAATGCAAAAAATATCTATGATGGCAACTGAAATACAGAAGTAAATTTATTTAGTATTATTTATCAAGAAATATGATCCACAATTTAAAAAAATAATAATCAAAAGAAGTCTATCAAATTTTTAATACCAATTAAAAAATTCGAAATGCTGACAAATTCGCCGACTAAGAAGTACTAGCCATCATATCTAAGAAAAGTTATCAAATTTTAAAATTTATCAGACAAAAATACACCAATTTCAAATTTTTTATGAAATAAATCCCTTATAATATTTTTAGTTTGTAAACGATTAAAGGGGCAATCTATGGATTAGATGTCATACAAGCAATTTTATGGTTTTTAAATCGAATTAGCTAGTAATTTTCCCGTTGGGATGATATAAATATAAGATAGTATAGTAAAATTACATATAACACATTTTTTATAAAAATAAGCTTGTATTTTTATTTTATAGATTATGAACTTCTTTCCCACGATCTGAAAAATGTAGATATATTAAAATATAAAAAATTATAAATAATTTAATGTGAATTAGTTTCTTCGACTATTAAATTGCTTTTTCGAATTAAATATTTTATTATACGTGATGATTTATATAAATGAAGCGAGTATTGTTGCTCTTCCTTATATTTTACATCTTTTATATTAAAAGGTAATATCTTTTAGATATATTTGTGCATTTGTCTGAATAAAAGTTGTTTTTTATGTGCTTTTTATACAAGATTTTGGAGTGATATGAAAGTTCTGCTCACAGTAAAATCTTTACTTACACAAGATAGTAACATTTAGATAGAGTAAACAGCAATTATCGTATTAAGTTGTTTTTAATATACTTTGATAGTATTTTTAGTGATATTAAAAAAATATGCTGCAAATTATTCCTTTTTGTGATCTATTATGAATATTTGCAATAATTTTTACCTTTTAACATACTTATCATGAGAATAGCTAAAATACATAAAAAATTGGAAATAAACAATAAAATTAAAATCAGACAACAAATTATGTGATTAGATACATGAAAATATTTTACTCTTCAGTTATTCAGCGAGTAAAGTGCTGTTATAAATAATATTGAATTAGAAATAAAAATCTAAATGATCAATATTGCTAAAATTATATGATTCAGTCAGAGCACATCAATATGATTTCGTATTTAGGGCTGGTGCAAAATTTACTGATAACCCTTCTTTTTACAGTGTCACAAGACAGAGAAGTATGACAGCATTTTTAAAAAACATTAAAATATAAAAAATTAATATAAGAAATTTTGTTTGGTAAAATAGTAAAAATTACGAACCTTTCGTTTCATATTTTCATAATAAATACAGTGCCGAATGCTAATATGTTTCCTTGTTCTATATATTTTTAGCATTGTTAACTTTAAACCCATCTAGTTACATTCAAAACGGAATTTTTATTGAATTATTGTTATTATAATCACAAATTAAACTTTATGATAAAGAGTTTTTATGACAAAATCGAATATTTTCATGTATTTCGATCCATCCCACTTACAAGTATAAATTATAGGCCATTACAAACATGTTTTTAAAATAATCTATTTCTTTGTTTCTATTTTTAACCCCAAAAAAGACATTTCTCAATTAGGTATCTCAATAGCCCCAACTATAAAATTCTTCTACTCTATATACGCGTATGCATTTTATTCGATAAATTTACTTATATTTGCTCATTCAAATTCCTTTTCTATCAATTATATCATTCTCTGAGAGAATATAAAATGTTTTCCACCTTATTTTACTTTTCATTTTTTTCATTGTTTTTCTACAAATTCTTAGTCCCTCAATAATTTGACATATAAATTATAATACAAGATTATTTTCCATAGCTTAAGTGCCTCTCTTACCTTTAAATCGCATCTATTAAGACTTAGCGTGTTAAATATTTCAAAGGTTTTTCCGCAATCTATTCTTCCACACTTTACCTTCTTAAAAATCTTTTTAGATGAAGATTCCTTAAATTATTTTATTTATTGATTTAGTCGCTTCGGTGACCACTGTTTTATATGTATCATATGTTTCTTCGTATTTTCAAATTATTTATAAAGGATTAAAGATGAAAATTCGCAACCGAAAATGCGTACCATCAAAGTAGAATATGTCGATTTGATCAATATTTATTGAACAAAATATATAAATAGATCATTTAATTGATATAAAAAAGCACATAAAGTAAAAATGATATATTTAATTGTATATAATAAAAACCTTAAAATGTTAATATTGGCAATAAAGGATAAAAATTCAATTATATATTATCATAGATTTTATTTTTTTATTTATGCGCGGTAAAAAGTATTCGACTTTAATTGCAAAAGTAATACGAAAAATGATAAAAATTTCTTAAAATGTTCATTAAACTTTTAGAATACGTATAAATCAAAATAAAAAGTAAATTAAAGTTTATCTCAATATGTATAAAATTACAGCAACTTCCGGAAAATACAATTATTTTATTGAGAATAAATAATTTGTGCCATAATTTTTTTGCAATTCTTCGATACAAACTAATAACGAATCCAAAAGTGTAAAAAATTGGATGAATGCAAAACCTATAGTATTAGAATTATCTCATTTTACCTATAAAAAGTGTACTGAGTTTGTGATAAATAAATAAATAAATATGTTTATCTATGTTTCATTTATATATAATTCCGTTTTCATTATTTTTTAATATATGTTGTGTCAGATTATTTAAAATTTTAATAACTATTTAACAGTAAATCTATTGATCTTAATCAAAATACCACTTTATTATATAATTTTTATCAAAATTGGTTATTGTTTATTAAAGATTATTTTGTCAAGATGAAATTATATTTAGTTATTTTAGTTTGATTGTATCCGTTCTTTTTTTTATTTGATTAATTTAATAACGGTCCACAATAATAAATTATAATGAACATATTAATCGCATATTTTAATCCTCTAACACACAGTTTTTTTCTGGAAAATAAAATTTTCTAGCTAAATAGAGAATTTGTCTAGAGAATAAGAATGAACTTTAGCTTACATTAGAAAATCTATACAATCTTTGATATATGAGGTTCACTAAATTTAAATACAAAAACCGTTATTTAGGCCTTATTAATCGAAACAATTTTTTTATAATGTGTTCATTTATAGGTCTCAAAGCAACCTGGATTTAAATTTCCATATTTAAATCATCACAAATTAAAAATCAATCAACCCGATAATTTTAGTCTTTATTAGAGATAAAGCATTTTTCATAATTTTATTTTTAGAGAAAAACAAATTTCGGCCTGTCTATCATGATAATCACATTCGAGAAAGCATTAATCCAACACTAGCATATTTAAAAAATTGTTTTTCAAAATTTTAGATTGCTTTTAGACGCCGTTTAGCAGTAAAATCATACTTAATCTTCCTACGACTGTGGTATTTGATAACTTAATATATAGATAATGGGTGAAAAAGTTCATCTATGATCATATTATCCCTAATATTAGCAGTGAAAGGTTTAATAAAATATAATAATATATTAGAATAAATTGGGAGACATTTTAGACCATTGAGCTTTCTTTATCACTTTTTTAAGGACAGATTTGAATTACAACACCTATAATAAAATTAAAATACAACACGCATAAAATTTTTGCGGTTTATATTACTATATTAAGTTTAAGTACCACCAAATAAGCTGTTCTTGTGTTTTTTTGTTCTTTAAATTTACTTTAAAATATTTTAAGATTAAATATGGTTCCTAGTAGAATAAGTTAACCCCAAGAATACTACCATATAATTTGTGTATCCCAACGAAAATACTCTTCTTAGCCTATATAATTTGATTTCAGAATTAAATAATCAAAAAAGCATAATTATCTCCCTTTGATTTGGCTTTGCGTAGACTCAAACTTACTTTTATTGCCTTTTATAATTTCAATTATAAGAATAAATAAGTCAAACAGTGGCTGTTCGGTTGTATATTGAAGACAATCATTTGTAGCGACTTATTAATACTTCCATATGAATCTCTTTTTAGTTCTATATAATAGGTCACCAGAGACATACTTCCTTGATTATTCGATTTTACTGGCCTCGAGGCCATTTCATTCTCAATAAAACTACATGTTTATGTAGTTTTACACTCTTTCTGTAAAGTTCTGTTTATTATGAAATCTTTCGGTGTACGCATTTAAAATCAACTCATTTATTCCTAGAAAGTCTATTGTGCTACTTTTATTCTCTTTTTTTTAGCGCAATTGTCATTCAAAAATTATATACCGAGATATATATTATAAAGTCTTTCTTTATCACTATAAATTATAGCAATGCAAGTATAATTGTAAATATAAAATATCCCATATAAAAGATCAATGTGAATTAATATATGGTAAAAAATATTCTATCTATAAAATGCATCACAACTGTTTATGGAATCAATTAAATCTTAGTTATCTAAAATATAAACGGTGGTATAAAAAAATATCTATGTAATTTTTAAATACATTCATGGCTACATCTATTAAACAATTATTTTTTATTGTTAATGAGTAGAAAAAACACCTTTATATTACCCACACCAAATACAGTTGAGTATCTAAGATCGATCTATATGGTGAGAAGGTGATGTGAAAATAAAGAAGTAAATCCATGTGTATAGGAAATTAAAAAAACGGAATTATAGAAAAGAGGCTTAAAAATGCAAATACTGGGGGTAACTCTTTGTTCTTCAATTAAATAGGTAATCTAAATACTTGAAATAATATTGATTGTTACGATTAAAAACAAATTCAATGCTTAAAAATTTATAAAATTTTTTATACAGCGCAGATGAGGCTATTATGGTCAAAATACATATTTATAGTTGACAATCATATTTATTTTGCTCTTCATCCCATTGATCTACAGGTTAAATATAATGATTTCTTAAAATTATAAATTCAAGTGAATTGATGAAAAATTAAAGGAATTCATGTGTCTATATCTAATAAAATAAACATAGAACATTTTAGTTTTTCGATATACCGCCATGAAAAAACCATAGTTTATAAATAAAGATGAGGTTAGGGGTTATTTTAAAAAGCATACTTAAATAGAATAATATGAATTTTACTTTTTAAAGGCAGTTGAAAGAGATTTAATAGACTAACGAGACCACGGTGTGTTGGATCTATGTTTGCCGATTTTTTTTATTACCTTTTAGAATAAATATATAGGCGCGAAAAAATAAAAATTATAAAACTTTACTTTGAATGAAAAGACTAGAATATTTAACGAATAAAATCTTGTCGAATTCGTTTAGGAAAACTTCAAATATACCCTATAAGAAAAATTTTATTGTATGAGGATGAAATGCCAAAAGGGCACCAATTTTAAATAAAAAGCTTTATATGAGTAACATTAAAACATTGAAAAAGTTTGATTTATTTGGAAGACATTTTTGTGTGATACAAATAAAATAATAATTGACTATTTGAGCATTCGTAAAAAACAAATAATTGAGTAAAAATAAATATCCTAAGAGAAGATAAAAGAATTTTCTACAGAAGAAATTTTTTTTATTGATGATCTAAATATAATATATAAGCTTTTAAAGTATTTTTGAAGATGTTAACATAATAGAGGGCGTAGAGTAGATGACATGCGTGTTTTGGGTATGGTGGAAAGAAGTGAAAAGAGTAAAACGCTACTTTTAACTGTTATAAAATCGGAAAAGATAATTTAAATAAATGCTTGCAATTTTTCTTGCCTGGATAAAAGTTTTTACAATGATATAATAGATGCTATTCTGATTGATCGGCATCGGTTTTCCGTAATGAAGCATCCAATCATAGTAATTTGTACATGAAATCTGTAAAATGGGTATAAACATAATATATTAAACTTAATTGGTGCAGTTTAATATTATTTTTACCAAAAAGATATTGAGCATACAAAATATAGAATTGTATTTATTTTAACAATGTTTTCCAGAAATATATAAAATGAAAATATGATTTTTTACTAAAATCTAAATTAATTTGAAATATATTTCGGCATGTTTTTCGTTTATTTTTGTTTGTATTTGCCCTTCAGATGTTAGGGAAGAGTAAAAAAAGAAGTTTAAAAAAATATTATATGACATGAAAAAAATACGACGTGCTAGATTCAGCATCTATTATTATAAGCTAAATGCCGCATCTATAAAACTGAAACAATCAGAAGTACTTAATTCTGAAAATCATTATGAATACAAAACAATTTCATCGAATATATAATTATGAAAGTAAAAAAAATAACTTAAAGTTTTACATTAGAAGATAAAATAGAATATCATTTTATAGACAGAATTATTAAAACATAGTAAAAGTGGTACTTTGGGATAATTTTTGTACCCCATGAGTCACGTCTAGCCCTTTGAATTTTCAAATTGAGTCATAGAAAAACACATATTATGCTATACGAATCATATAAAAGACTAGAACCAGAGTTAAAACGATTATATAATTATCGCGCGAATGACCAGATATATTTGTCTGCGATAATAAGAAAAAATTGATCGCACTGATAGTATTAGAAATAATAGATAAAGATAATTCCTCAAATTTGTAAATAAGAACGTAGCCGATGAAATATCGCTAATTACAAGTGCAGAAAACGAACAGCTGCATATATCATAACTTGAAATGAATTGGTTACAAAATACCATAAGTCGTATATTAAGGAGTTATTATCGCCAGCAGAAGCATGCGCACAGATAATATGATTTATGTGCACCTATGAACTTATAAGTCTGGAAATAGGAATTTACTTGAGAAGGATTGTAAAGATAACGAGATGGAAAGAGGTATCTGCCAAATCTGTGTAAAAGAGCATCTAAAGTTTTTCTTGAATAAGATTGAATAGATAAAAATCAAATAAATCCATAAAATAATAAAAACCATGCTATATGAATGTTAATTGTAAAGATATTTGAGTATGCCGTTATTTATACGAGGTTAGATTCGTTTTACAACCCAGGAAAATTAAAATAAATTTAATTACATAACTCTAGTTCAAATCTTGGGCACATAAGTCGCAAAACGAATCATTCTATAGAAATTTGGATTCAACACGGATCTAATGTAAATATTTACAAGGAATAATATATAATATTGGAAATGAAGAGTGGATAGAGACAGTAAAAAAGGATTAACCATTAACATCTGATCACATCGATCGGGTCACCGCTACAGGTAAACTAACACATTTTACCAATAATAGCACATTTCGCTTCCCTTTTAGTTCTGGAATCGAGTCAATTATCATGGTTACAAAAAAATGTATGTATGGGCAAAAGCTTTTAATACTGTGAGTTGTCTCATACTGTTTGCTATATTATTTGCCACAAGGCGCAATTACTACGCTTTGGTTCCTCTAATGCCTATGTGTAAGGCGTTTTGAACCGCCTATCTATAAAATTAAAGATTCTGTTTGCATATTTTATAGCTCAAACGTCGTCAATTTTCTTTTTTTATGCAGTTTGTTCTTGTTTCCTCTATTACACTAATTATACTTTTAACCATGCATGGATTTTATTATATAATATAAATATATTGTTTTTAAACATTCATATTGATATAATATTTTGCATATCTTCTACTTGAAGAGGTATTTTATTTATCAGTTAATTTTGATATCATAGTTATATATTTATTTAAACTATAATGAGATAAATTTTAAGTGAGAACATCATATCAATGCTTTAGCCACTATCTGATCCCTTACATAGTTTTTTATTCCCTATCTTATTCGGGTCATATAAGATTAGAGCTGTCTCTTCTATGTTTGAATATTTATCTAGATGTACTTCAAACTTTGAGCTTCTGCAGATTTCTTCTTTGTTATTAGATTATACCATGTTCTAAAAGGTAAGGTATAATATTTTTTATAAATTTAATATCAATGACAGTTCTGATTTTAGCTAATCGTATATATTTAATTTCTCATTTTGAAATATGCTTATATTATCTAAAATAGCTAGATCAATTTTATAAAGTAATGCGAGAATAATTTTTTTCGTTTTTAAATACTATTAGTCTGTAAAAATATGCCCAGAGTTCTGTTTTATTTCATTATAATTATTTTAAATAATTTCCTTTGTATTATTTTTCATTTTAAAATTAATCTCCCGACTCACATAAACTGATGAGATTAAAATATCACAGTGTGCTTTTTTGTAGTTTTAATCTACTTTTTTTATATCTACTCGCTATTTAGTCAATTATTGAAAGGATTAATTATAGTGCGTCATTTTATAATTTTTTGGAAAAAAATTTGTTGTCCGAAGAAATGCAACTAGCTTCTTTTATGGTCTGATATTTACATATTATAACAATTTTATCGGCACAACGATGCCCAGTGTTAATTTTTTTCTCTAATTTTAAATTGTATTTGATGTAGTGTTTTGGTTTTACTTAAAAAATAAACACACATTCCGTTTCAGTCTCAGTAATTTGATGTCGAAGGTTTGAAAGTTTGATTTATATTTGGTGATGTCTCTATAAATCACAGGTGTGTCTGGCATTATCAACACATTTTTAATTTTACGGTTCTCTTTATTTATTCTGTCGTCAATGTGTTTAAATAGCTGGAACGTATTTTTTCGACTTTTATCCACATTTTTTGCAACCCACTCATGATGTCGATGCTTTGAGACACTATATTTAGTTGTTGAAGCGTTGTTTGTTCAAGCTATTTTATATCACTGCACTTCTCGTGACATCATATCGTTTTAAAATCCACCAATTCGACTTTTTTTAGCCAAAATAATAGTTTATTAATATTACGGTACAATTGAATTTCCCGATATATATTTCTTGTAATTTAGATGAATTTTTCATAATTTCTTATTCGGGTGGTAGTATAATCATAAATCATATTATATCATTTTATTTCATAAAAGATTGAGAATTAAATCGAAGTTATAACCGAATTGTAGCATATATCCAAACTATAAGACTGAGGAATAAACTTGAACTAATAGAACTTGAAAAAATAAGTTATATAAACAGTGCTAAGTAGTGATCATAAGAACAGAGGTATGTATATGATGTGTCCACGTGAAATCAATCCTGTTGTGCTTTAAGATACTATATGGGGTTAGGGGTTAATTTTGGTGTTGAAAGTTAAGATTATATCTTAAAGCCCAATGTAATCGATTTTTAGTGGGTTTTTTATTTCCATACCTCGGACTATATTCTCTTTACTTAATATTGCTCTAAATATCTTATATCTTCAAATTCTATTAGTTCAAGTGTATTCCTCAGTCTTATAGTTTGGATATATGCTACAATTCGGTTATAACTTCGATTTAATTCTCAATCTTTTATGATATTATGTTACCACTCACACCATCCCATGCGACGATGTTTAAAGATAAAATCTAAAATATCAATACCAAAATTAGCCTATAAATAAAAGGTATTTATTATTTTACCATTTATGTATTAAATATTTTATCACATGTTATGTTTATTTGCTGATTCACTTCAACAATTATATTTTCTTATTGTTTAATAAATTTATAATTAAAAATAAGTGATTGTAGAATCACCATGGCATTTTTATGTTATTCAACTATTTCTATTGATTATTGTTATAAGAAATATTTATACGGTCAATTTATTTTTGAAATATTTGGTTATTTATGTTATTTAAATAATCCTGTTTCAAATTTGTAATTATCCAAAATTTTCACTATTTTTTGTTATTTATGGATTAATTTGATTTTTTTCAAGCAATACTTCAGAATACTCTTTAGAACAGATTTGGCTGTTACTTCTTTGCAACTAGTCATCTTAACAACCTTCCTCAATGTACCTTTTTTTTCCAAACTTATTAGTTTAATTTTATTACTAAATACATTGTGTGTATGCTTCTGCTTCAAATGGCATTCACAACACCTTAAAAAACGGCTTATCGTATTTTTTGATTATCCTAATATTTTACTATTGATAAGATTTATGCGGGTAACCATTGGCTTTTCCCTTTTATGTATTTACCCATAATTTTATATTGAATATATTTATTTTATTTACTATTATATGACTTACTTTTTCATTTCAGCTACTTTCAATATAATTCAGCATTTCAACTATTATTTTTCAGAATTAATTATTATGTAAATATTAAATAATTATCATTAGCTTTTTAATTCTTTAGCCTCTACTCACATTTGGCTAATTTGATTATTATATCATTTGATTTATTATATTATTATAAAATTATATTACAAAAGATTTATAGATCCAATTATGGTGGCGTAGTTGATTTTATTATTTCAAATTAGATCCAATCATTATTTGTTTATTTAAACCAAATATTCTTATAAATAACACTATCGAACTATGTGACTGCAAATTTTTTTTATATTTTTTTCGAGTTAAAATGATTATTATATTTTTTACTGTAAAAAAAATTATTAAAAAAAAGATGTTTAGAAATGTTACCATCAAACTATCTTACTTCAAATGAGAAAAATATTTTTTGCTAGAAAAGAAATCAGCCCGTTAAAATCATTTAAGCATCCAATCACACAATTATTATAATATTAAAACACACATACACGTTATTATACGATGCATTTGTCTATTTTAAGTTTTTTGAGTTTTTTGAGTTTTTAATTTTTTTTTATCATTCACATTTTTACTCATTCATATAAAAATAGATAATGGTGAATTATTTGGTTGTATTTTATTGAAATATTAAAATTAATTTATAAAAAAATCTTCTGGCACATTAATTATATGTATAAATAATAGCTTGATTTTCTAAGCCTTTTAAATATTTGTTGTTTTAACATTTAATTCTCTAGGTCTTTATTTCAATATCAAGGAACAATATTTCAATTATCATAAAGGGATGGGAATTCAAAACAGAGCGGATGCATGTGTATAGGCAATCGAGTGAATTAAAACTTGTTTTGATAATTTTAAAAATAAATAATATAGAGTTTGCCTGCGAAAAGGATGATTATAATAGAAAAAACTCATCCTTCAGACCCATCTAAATTTTTCCTTCTTCGAAAACTATTAAAATGTAAAAAGATGATTTTCAAAATATTATGGATTTTAATACCTAAATATAGATGATTGAAGCGTCCTTAGAGCTATCTAAAGTTCTACTGCGCACAAAAAAGTAAATATCAGTAAGATTTAATAAAACCATATATTTTTTTAGCACCGACTATGGGCTATTTGTATCCGTATTTTTTCACAAACATTGAATTTTTATTAAATAATTGGTTATTTTTACCATTATTATTTTAATCTTATAATTATTTGATTGATAAGTTTTTTTCTATACAATTCAATTATTTGATAGTATAATTTTTATATACGGTTAGTGAGTTATGTTCTTTAATTTTAGCAAATACATTTCATAAATGCCTAAATTTTTTTTATCACAAATCTGTAGTTAATATTCATTTGTTTTAATTCTTTTGATCATTTAAGATTGTTTGTCGAAATTATATAATACTAACATGGCAACAATCAAGAGTATTTTTTGTGAAAAAATTAAAACACAGAACATATCGATTCACCCTGAAATCTGCGAAAAAAAAATTTATCTTAAAAGATGACAAAATATTATTCATTGTAAATTTTGAAAATATATATACCTTCATTGCATAGAAATATTGGATCATTAAAAGTATAAAAATAAAACTGTTTCTTGGATTTTTCCTCTTTTAACAAAGGCTTTTTAGCAATAAAAAGACATATTCCAAGGTAATTAAAATTACATTTCCTTTTCTATAAAAACATTATTCATAATAATTAGATCCGGTTTTTCCATATGTAATGTTTGTTTGATTTGTATTTATCAGTGTAATTCGCCTATCTTTCTTCCTAATCGCAAAGTTAAAAGAAAAAATAGATCTGTGTCATATAAAATAACCGAATAGATTCTCCATATGCCATCCACAATTTATTTAAAAAGAATATTTACAAATTTTTTGCTTTTATAGAGAAATACCAAGTAATATTTACAATATATTAGTTTTTGCGCCTTTTTAATATTTTTAATCTAAAATTTCTCTGCTATATTTAATAAATTCGATTTTTGATAAATTTAAACTCTAAGAAAACATTATTGGCTTTTCTAAAATTTTTTATATGATTTTTTAACTTAAAATGTGTTTTTGCAAAATTATCAATTTCATGATTACAAAACTTAGTAAATTCATGTAATTTAAATAAGAGATATTTTCAATTTATCATTACAATTATTGCCGATTTTTCTTATATAAAACATCACTTTCAAAATAAAATCACTACGAGCTTGTTTATTATATTGGATGCGGTTTATTTAAACTACGAGATAGATTTATATAAATGGAATCAGGGTCACATAAGATAATAATCTGGAATGAAAATTTTGTATTTATATAATTTTTGCTAATTCAAAAATGCCTATACGATAGAAAATTTTTGCAAAAAAGGTTGTAATTATTCATTGGTTTTTTATATCATATAGAAAAATAAATAGCCTTTAATACCAGCAGTGCTAATCAGCAGAAAAAACCACACAAGATATATAATATAAGATTTAATATACCACAAATGTTTTTTAAAATAAGAAAAACCCGTTCAGGATGATATACGTTCCTACAATTAAAATATTTGTTCTTATAGAAAAGGTTTTTCACCTAAATCGGCATTCATGTACATTTATGCCCAGAATTATAAGTTAAAAGATACATTATGGAGCCTTTTTAAATGTGTTTTGAGTTTCAAGTAATTTAAAATTATTTGTTTCTAGGTGAGAGACTAAGTAAATGGATTTTTTGCAATATAAAACAATTAAACTGTTGATAAGAATAAAAATTTCGCATTAGCACCAAATGCTACTATAAGTAGCTAATTTTAAAGATAAAAATGCAAGAATATTATTTATTAATATAGCTATAAAAACGTAATTTCTTTCTAGATAAATATATATAAACATGGAATTTCATGCATTATTTCTACAATTTTTGTATTTGCTTGATATTTTTAATTCAATAAAGGTGTTAATAAATACAATAAAATTCGGTATAAAATTTTAGGCTTTAGTAAATGCTTATTATATATATTTTATAAGTTGAATAAAAACATATGATATTGCTAAATTTTTATCAATCTCTAAAATACGAAGGGTTGTTGCAATTATCTCGTGGTATCATATGATCATATAAATGTTTCTAGATTAAAATCCTTCGTTTTTTTTTAATTTGTATCTTTTTAGCACTAAAATACATTGCATAGCTTGGTTATAGAATACCGGATAAACATATACATAGTGGAAATTTTTCTCTCATCCCTTCATAAAAACGATGAAAAAATATATTTAGTTGGTAGTTATTATAGGAATTATCATTTTTATAGAATTTCAGCTTCATATTTTGTGCAGCTCATCGGTATCTTGCAATAAATATTATTTTATCGATGCTTTTTTACAGATAGTTGTACTGTAGTATGAGCACTAAAAAATAAAGATTTTTATTAGCTAATTCATATTTTAGTTAGATATTAGAAGAGTAAAACCAAAAGATCACAAGTTTTTATTTATAAGAATTGACAATATATATGCTATAATCCCAAATAGTATAGAAGCATATATTCAAGCTCTCAAACTTCGAAAGACACTTGAACTCATATCATTTGACAGAAGAAGAGCAGTTGACGAATATTAATCAGGGAAAAGTATCAAAAGATGCATTAAGGAGCTGTGCAATATTTCTAACAAGCTGTCCACATCTCAGTAGATGGAAATTATAAAAAGGAGAAACTTAACGTATAAATAAAAAAATAAAGTAATATATAAGTTTAGCAGGGTTTTAAAATATCATAATATAGAATGGAATGTAATTCAGCTATATTATACATTTTATATTGCGTATAAATCTATTTAACATTATTTGTTTTAAATCATACTAAATTGGAGAAGGTTTTCTTTTCTTTTTTCTATGCGATTTGCCTATTTTGATATACAATCACCCATTTTATATTCTCTTAATAATAAATAACGGCACATGAATCATATATGATTCTTTAAGAAAAACATCCAATGTTTTGACAGATTATGCTCTCAAAAATATCAATTGAGCAACAAAATTTTTTACTAGGGGTACTAGAAGAAAAAATATATTGATGTGATTTTTATTTAATACATTATGGTACTCAAAGATATATTTTTTTAATGTCGGCACTATGAAAAGCTATGGCACAAGTGGGGCATTTGCGACTCCTATTCAGGACTAATTGGGCTAGACATTCACCACAAAAAACATGCATACATTTAGTTATTATAGTATCTTTATATTTTGTATCGCATGCTGTGCATCGCATTAATTTTCTCATTACACTATAATCTTCTTTTAGTGTTTTTATTTCCTCTTCTAAACGTTCCTTATCAAAAGTTTGATCTCGATTTTCTGGTTTATTAAATTTATTTTTATAGTAATCTAGGTCTTGACGCAATTCTATTTTGCATCTTTTGTGATAATTAGCTAAGGCGTCTTTTTCATAAATAATTCGCTTGAGCCTAGATATTTCTTTTAGTTTGTGATATATTTCTATTGATGAATTTTGTAATCCATCGATTGGTTTATAATCCTTTTCGCTTTGGATTTCGTTCACTTTGATTCTACATACACTCGGTGTTTCATTTAAATTATTATCTTCTTTAAAAGCTAAATTATTCATTACTTTTTTTGTTTCATTAATATTTTCTGTGATTTTTCTATTTTCCCTTTCGAGTTCGTTTATCGCTTCTCTTAATTTATTATTTTCTTCATTTACTTCGTCATATTTTTTATACAAATCTATTGTTTCTTTTTTTGATGATTCTTTTTTGATATTCAGCATTTCAATTTCTTCATCACTCTTTATTATACTCTCTAATAAAAAAGATTTTTTCTTAATAATATCTTCATATGCAATAAAAATACTTTTAGCTTCTTTCGCAACTTTCAAATCCATCACATTTTTGTTTGCAGTATCTTCACAAGAGGTAAAAATATTTTTGGTTTTTTGTGGGTCTTTCGAATCTATCTCATTGCTGTTTTCTTTAGTTTTAAGTGAGTAGAACTCTTTTGTTGCTTCTAATAATTTTTGTACTTGGGTCAACGATGATTTTTGTGAACAGTTTCTCAGAAGTTTTATTGTTTTTAGATGAACTTCTTTCCTTTTTTCAAATTCTTCAATTTTAACTTTCAAATTATTATTTTCTTTGTATAATTCATCTCTTTCGGCCGAATATTTATTGTATAACTTAGAGACTTCTTCTTCGTATTTTTTTTGTTCATAAATAGCATCAGAAACAACTTTAACGTTTTCTTTTTCGAGTTGTTGATTTAGTTCTTTCAATGTTTTACACTTTTCAACAAGATTATCTGCACCGTTTGTTACATTTTTATCATCTTGTCCATGTTTGCCATTTTTATTTTTTCCACATTTTAACATGTCTAGTTCTGTTTTTAAATTCGAAATTTCTTCATCTTTTTCTTCGATTATTTTCTTGTATTCATCAGCAACAGACTCTTTAAAGAATTCACACAAATTTGATTTGTTATCTAAATCCTTGTTCTTTTCATTATTAACAAGATTTTCATCTAGATATGTATTTTTATGTGCAGTAATCTCACCAATCAATTTAACATACAAATTCTCATTTTCAATACCATCTTTACTCAGTTTATTTTGGAGTATTTCCGGGTTCCCAAGAACCTCTATCAACAGATTCAAATAGATATTATTCAACCTGCTACAATTATTTGCTTCCTTTTGATACAAACTAATACGATTCTCTAATTCCGTAACCATTTTTAAAGCACTGTTTTCTATATGATCATTTACTTTTTTATTGAAAATAATGTCTTTTAATTGTATCTTAATCTTTTTGGATCGCTTTGAAGCTTCTTCATTTGTTAGCGATCTCTTTGTATTCATTTCTTTTTAAAATGGGGTCGAAATATTCTTTTAAAATATTGTGTGGAGGTAAATAGTGAAAATTATGCTGAATTCTTATTATTGAATTCGACAATGGCTTTATACCGTGTTCCTTTTCTTGTCGTGTTTATTTGAGTACTATTTTTTTTTATTGGTTTTTTTAAAGGAGCATTGCTTTTATTTGTTGTAAATTATTTACCATCGGAATTCAAGATATTGTAAATTATTTTATGATCTTCAATAAATTCAATTCATCCATAATCACGAGTGTTTTTTTTACAAAGATTAGCCTAAATCATTAATTGCACATGAAACACTTAAAATAAGAGTTTTTATCTTTACTGATATAATAAAACAATCATGAGGATGAAGAGTAACATATAATTATTTACTACAGTAGATATTGCATTCTGGTGTTCGTTGCGTTAGTTTATATTTTAGGATTGTAATGCCTCTATTGTGGATGACCTTTTAAATACTAATTATTTAATTTGATCAATGTAATTTGTTATTTTCCATTACAATATAAAAGTTCGGTGTATGAATTTTTTAAATACAATTCACTGTAGATATGATAAGATTGATTAATTGTTGTATGTACCATATAAAGAGGCACGAATTATATTCAGCTAGATTGTTTATTCCCCAGAGAATCGGTTTATTGGTTCGATATAGTACAATTGATGAATCGATCCATATTTACCTATAAATTTCGACATATGCTTTCGTCTGTAAGCGTTTATATATCACAAAAATCACTCTTTTAATTCACCTTTGTAATATTTTATAAGAACGGATGATGTGTTTATAAACATAATTTTTTTTCAAATTTATCTCTATGAAGTGCGCAACGTGGCATTATCATGTTAAAATATAGTACTATAGTACATTCTTGTTTGATGCATAGTATTGTAGTACATTCTTGTTTGATCCTTTAGATCAGAACATATATTTACTTCATAATTGGATTTTTTTAAAAAACCCTGTTATTCTCCACAATTCAAATTTTCGACTCATATTCAAATATCGATCTTTTCGAATACTCTTAATAAGGATTTTAAGCCTACGACTATCAAAAATAATACAAGAAAATCTATCTTAATAGAAAATTAACGAATATTTTTTCATTAATATAATCAAAATCGTTGTAAAAATGTGCGATATCACATATATTCTATATAGCTACTTTGACTTTCAAAACTTATGGTAAAATCATGGCACAGTCAGCAACTATTGATTTATTGCATTGTAAAACCAAAAAAACACACGAATATCAAGATATTTTATCCTTAATATTGTTCTCCAATATTTTTTTAAAATTAATTTCCTCAAGATAATATGCCATTAGGAGATGAAAAGGTGATTAATTGGGGGAATTCTCCCATAACAATGACCGAATTTAAGTTTTTTTTATCCATGAATTATTTTGTTCGTTTCTAAAATATTCATCAAAAAAGTATCAATTCTGTGCGAAGTATGAATAATAAATCACACAAAAAAATAATTCGGCCCTATATGAATTAAGCGCTACTACGCCTTTTTAAGGTAAATTTTTTTGTAAATAATGCTGAAAATCATATTTTACAGATTTTAAATACTTATATAGAAATTCGAAATCTCAAAAATTTATGAAAAAATTAAAATTGGTTCTAAAGCGTATTTTTAACGATTATTTCTTCGAAATAAAGCATAAACTCGCCCAAATTTGTATTAAATAAATATATATCGTTTTTCCTTTTAAGATCATCATGCTATATTAAAAAAAGCTAATTTATATTTTGAGATCATCAATCTTATTATATTCCTACCGGGAATCATACACAAGCCTAAATTTTAAGATTATAACAGCCTTTATATGTTAGACGTAATTCTACGAGCGCATGTGAATTCTGGCCCCCAATTGGAATCATTCAACATCTATCGCTTTTATTTTCTTCTTTCCTTTAGAGGGTAAGACAAATCAATCTATCATCCGGAATAGACACGGAGATATTGAAATTAGGGCGGATAAATAAAGCTTAGATTTTAGATAAAGCCCACTTATTTTTTTATATAAGGGATTGAACTGGCAATTTAGAATCCTTTTTTGCAAGAAAAATCTTACAAGTCAATACATTGAAAGTTTTCATTGATGGAATCACCCACAAATTAATTAAATATGGAATTCCCGCTATCATCAGATAACATGAAATAAATTAGAATTAAATTTTTTAAAATATAACCATTCAAAATAAAATCATAGTTTGGGTTATTTTAACAAACTTAATGTGTTTAAAATAAAATCAAGACGCCTAAAAAAATATTACTAGCTCTAGTTTCTATTTAAGTTTTAAATTTCACATAGATCAATTTAATATAATCGCACTAAAATATAATTTAATTTATTTTTATAATTTGCATTTATCGATAAATCATTTTCAACTGATCTTTAAATTTTATTTAAGTTAGGATACATTATAAATTACGGCTTTCTTTTTCTTTTACATGTAATCTCATAATTTTTTTTTATTTACTCATAAATCCATATGTGTATATTATTAAAAACCACAGACCCTTGATAATTGAATCAAGTATAAATTTAGATTAAATATTATAGTTAATTTAGGATCATGTTTCGCCTTATCTGGCAATTTATCTCTATCTTTAATTTAATTTTGATGTTAATTTGATAAATGTATGCTTTAAATAATTAAAAAAAACTTGAATACGAAAAGAGCATGAATTAATTGTACTAATCAAGAAAAATATAGATATCTTTAAAAATTTTAATTGAAATATTCTGATATGAAAAGCGCATCGAAATGAGAAAAAGATAATTTATACATATAAATATTAAAATAACAAATATTTTAATTGATATTTTGTTTTTATGCATATGAATAAATGCAAGAACTTATGTAGGGATTATTAAACATATATAAAAATATTATATGGTTAAGGTGCTTTCTGCAATATAAAGACGCATTATTAAAAAAACAAATTAAATATTTATTTATGATTAAATATATTTTTGGATATTCGTTTTCCATACTTAAAAATACAGAAAAAAATAGAAAATTTTAATGGTATTCGGAACTCTATTTACAATAAAAATTTCATAAATTTTAATCTTGTATTATTTTAATTTTCTCCTAAATAAATACTTTCTATCTCATTATAGGGCTATAATTGATTGAACTTATTAATGTTGTGCAAAAGCATTTTCTACATTTCACATTCAAATGGACAAAATTGTAGATTAAAATAATTATTATTTTATATTGTACTGATGGGATAGTATGGCCGAGTGTATAAAAATCGGATCCCTGTGAGGGGTTCCACTTCCACCTAACCCACTAATTTTCAAACGTATCTACTCTAAAGAAAAATACCCAAGGGGGCGGCCAGTGCTAAATTAAAGATAAATCATTGACAAGCCATGAGAAATAAGAATTTGCTGTGTAAGCCGTTGAACTTCGCCTCCAGTATGGAAAAAGATCCCACATCTTTCAGCAAGGATATAGGTAAGTGTAGAGTGTGGTTGTAGCTTGTATACCTTAGCCATGAACATTAGACAGAATCTCATTCCCTCCACATAATGACTGCCGCCTATGAGAAAAGGCCCAATCCACGGTGGATACGGGTGACAAAAAGGCCCGGGGGCGTCCTGCAGAGAGACGTAGCAGTTAAGCAATGGTTCCTATTAATATAAAGCGAACTTCCTAAAAAGTAATAGAAATAAAACATAAATAAATAAAGTAAATTCGATTAGAATTTTTATATTGTACTGATAATCATATATTCAACCAATTTTAGCAACGATAAATTTAATAAAACTATATGATAATAGATTTATGATATTAGAATCTGAATGCAATTTTAAAATATGTATATAAATTAGCGTGACAATAATACAGCAGTGGCTCTAGATGCCCTCGCTAATTTAAATTTCTTGGTTGTTGTAAATACCTAAAAAACAATAGATTTAATATACTATCAAGATTTTGTCATATCAGCAAGTTCAAACTAAAACATGGAGAGTAAAAAAAGACATATAGCTACATGAAAACCAATCTTAATCATGTATTTATTTAAACAAATGCTAAAATATATTTTTCTATCTAAATATTATATGAATTTATAAGATAAAAGAACATAGTTTGTGATGATATCATATACTGAATTTATCAATAAAAGCCTAAAATTATATATTTTTTTATTTTCTTGAGTTATAAGAAAATTATGCACTTATTTAATCTTTGTTTAAATTAAACAAATGTCTCTATGACAACATGATAAAGTTTATAATTGTCTAAAACTCTACCAATGAAAAATCATCCCTAGCATATTTATCTAATCTTATGTAAAAAAATATGATGAAGTTACCACAAATAAATCAAATACAACCCCGTTTCAAATCTTTTTTGTGCTTTTATATTGAGATTGTGTAGTTTTTTTACCGAGATATATTTATAATAAAAAATAAATTCTAGTTTTTAAATTAACTAAAGCTTACTGGAATTTAAAAGGTGTGTTAGTAACTTTATATAGAGATACACCTGTAACACAAAGCGCAAGATAGGCAACTAGAGATGATGAAATTAACATGGGTCTATATTTAAGATTGCTATAACTTTTAACAAATTTCATGGGAAGTGATATTAAGGTAAATTTTTGAGCGGTAAAATCTTGTGAAAAATTTTAAATAAAAATTTCCATTATTAATCACACTCAAATTTTGCTTAATTTGCAAATAAACTACTTGGATTAAGATTATAGCCTATTTTTTATTCCATGTAAAAATTTTAATGATAAATTACATGTACATGGTCTACGAATTTATTTTTTATTGTATTTTTTAGTATTTGTATTCTCTATTCTTGATTTTTTTTGGATATTTTACGAGCAATTTAGAATATATTGGTTATCATTGCCTAAAATTTATAAGTATCGCAAAAATAAGTATATAGTGAGTAAAAGACAAAATTTGTGCTATAATAATCATCATATTTACTATATCAAAAAAAAATCCAGAGGCATCACAAACCCTCATTTAAATATGAAAAATATGAATTTATTATAGATTATTGTTTTTTTAGAGGAGTACTGTTAGTTATTTTTTAGATGAAAAATGGTTTCCATGGTCGAATATTTACATATTTTTCCGTTAGCCTAAAGAAAAAGCAACAGAAAGACAGGAAATTCATTTCTTTTTTACATATAAACAAATATATTCGAAATGAAACAATTTTTAAAGCAGAAAAAACTACCATCAAGGAAATAGTGTTTATGCAGTGAGCATGATTATCTGTCTAAAATATTTTTAAATGCAGTTTTTTTTCACCAAAAGTATATTGGAATAAATTTAATAAGGATTAATTATACAAAAAAAAATTCAAATAATATACCTATATACTTTTAATTTTTTACATTAGGTTTTTAGAGTACTAATTTTTTTAAGCCAAACAAATCTTAAAGCTCATTTTATTTTTATCATAAGTGGTATACAAATTCAAATTTTAATGATCTACGCTTTTTTCGAGTTTTTGTGCTTCTAGAGAATATATTTAGCATGCAAATTTACGTTTTTTAGCGGGAAAGGATTCATAATTATCTTAATATATAAAAAAAGATGTTATTTAAATGATTAAACATAGTTCTTTTGAAAATTTGATGTGATTTCATCCATCAAAAAAAATATTATGAATATTGTTTATCAATAATTTTTGGATCTGGAGATAAAATAAATCAAAGACGAAATGGTAAATTTAAATAAATCGAAAAAAAATAAACAAATATTTTAAGAAATGAATAAAAACTGGACAATTTTTGAACATTAGACAATTTTCACATCTATGAATTTTATAAACAGTTATAATTTGAAAAAGCCGCAGTCTAATTTTTTTGTATAAAAATAATATAACAAAAGCTTTAATATTTATTTTTTTATCTGAGTTTCTTTATAATAATATTCCTATATTAATAGCATATAGTTGTTTAAAAATATAATTATTTCACATTTAGATCAGAATATAAAAGATGGAGCAAATATATTTAGCTTTAATTAATTAAAATAGCCAATAAAATCAAATGTAAGGATGTTTAAATTAATTCCAGTTCTAAAAATTATAGCGTACGAATATTTTTTTTAATGTTCGATACAAAATAATAACCTAATTATTTATTCCCAAAGAACTTAATGTTTATAAGAATTTAAGTTTTATTCGTGCTAAATCTTAACTAAGCAATATTTTTAATTAACAGTAAGATCAGTGAGAATCAATAGCGTTGCATAGTCTTTGTATTTTCCGCCGTCAAAACTTAAAAAAATGAGTCGATTAAATATATTTCAATGACATCTTATTCATTTGCTTTCTATTTTTATTTTATTGGCCATATGGTTCAAAAGATTAAGCCTTATATAAATAAAATGAAACGAAAAGGCAAAGAATAAATGATTGACCAGACTTTAAAAGAAAAATGCCCATAAATTAAAATAATAATTGTTATAATAGAAAAACTAAAAGAATAATTGCAATTAATGAATTTAAAACTTATTTTTTATACAGAGGATCTAATGTAAATAATATCGGCAGAAATTCTTGCGTTTGTAGAAAGTTTATCGTTTAAGACAAATACCAGTATATAGTATCCAGATATCATATATTTAATCGATTATGTTTTCGAATTTGCTTCTTTCCCCGAAACATTCTGAATTTTTTTTATTTTGTATCATGTAATCATATTGAATTTTCTTTCTCGTGTTCAAATTTTCTCAAGCTTATACATTATAGGTAAATTTGATAATACATTTCTTTTAACATTCAAATTCAGTATTATTTGATTCATTAAATACGCAATTTGAAGCAAAGGTTTTTTTATGAATAAAAAAACTCAGTCAAAAGATATTTGGGGAATAATTGAAGAAAATAAAACCGTATATTATGAGTATCTATAGATAAATTGAAAAAAATAACGAATGGTTTGCAATTTTTGAAAATCAATACAAGGCAATATTGGAGATCGAAGTCAGTTTTTTCAAAACATTCGACTTGATGAGCAAGAGGATTTAAATGATAGGACGAATTCAGAAAATCAAAACTGAATATTTAATTTGTTGAGAAGAATAAGAATATTTTTTATATAATTCATAAATATATTTAAAAAAAATTACTAATTTCAAATGCATTTTTAAATATACATAAATGCTATAAAATAAATTAAAATATATAATCTTAGATTTCGGTTTTTTTGCCTTTACAACTTTGAATTGACATCCTATTTAAAACAAGTATTAAAAATTAAATTATTAAACGAATCGAAAAGATAATTTTAGCTTCTTCTTCTTCGCCTGGTTTTCTTTTTATTAAAAAACTCTTGTCTTATTTGATTTTGCAAACATCTTTCAGGCGAAGAAACATATTCGGTAGCAAAAATCAAGTATCTTTGTCTTAAATTTTCTTTTTACAATGAATATGTATTAAAAATTATTCAATGGTTGTTTAAAATCTTTTTGGTATATTTAAAGGTTCTATACTGCATATTTAGCACCGATTTTAATATTTGAAAATAAAACTAATTATAGTGACAAAGTTTGGACTTTTATGTGGCAAAAATAAGAAGCATATTGCATTAAATTAAAGACGAAGAAATAAAATTCATATCATAACCTGTGGTATCCATTATAATAAAGAATAAGCTTAAAATAATTCAAATACATTATATCTGTTGTTATAACTAATCTGAGTTAAACTATAACAATCAAGAATGGTGCATTAAAATACTACTAACCAATGTTACGTATCTTTAATTAGTAACGATCACCATTTATATTATAAACAACTCATCGAAGCATGATATATTTTACTTTATGGATCGATTTTAAGGATAATAAAAAACCAAATGTAATTAAATGCACAGAAATAGGCAAATTTTTGATTTTAAAAATATATAACACAATATTTCTGTAGCATATAGCAGATATTTTATGATTTTTTATAATGATCAGAAATATAAATTTCCTGTATATTACACACTAAATTTGTATTGTCTTACTTTTTTTATTTACACACACAAACAGCACAAAAATAAAAAAAACCAATTTTTAATTATTATTTATAATTTATTTT
Source organism: Rhyacophila brunnea (assembly GCF_057557595.1). Taxonomy (NCBI): domain Eukaryota; kingdom Metazoa; phylum Arthropoda; class Insecta; order Trichoptera; family Rhyacophilidae; genus Rhyacophila; species Rhyacophila brunnea. The sequence goes on from NW_028233358.1 coordinate 1,267,962, forward strand.
ATGATTCTTAATCAAGTAACGTTTTATTTAGTGTTATACTAATTTTTCATATTTTTTATTTCTGAGTTTATATTGCAATTTTAAAATTTTAAATGCTCAATTTTGTATTTATATAAAAAATTTATTGGATTAATTTCTCATAGAAAACCATAAAAGCCTGATATAAAACCACAATATATCAAATTTTAGGACATTACGAATGGAATATGAACACTGATCATATTATATGTTCGTAAAGTGACTGCATGTATTTTCATGCCCCATAAAGTAAAAATGAAAATTTATGAGATGTTTACCACTACAATAATTTAAAATAGTATAATATATTGCAAAAAACAGAAATATCACAAAAACGGCCTTTATTATGACGCCTACATAATATTTTATTATATATCAAAAAAATTAACAACAGAAAATTTATGGGAACATAAGATATAGAAACCAATAAGATACCGAATAAATTCATTTCAGGCAGCATATACTACCATTAAAAGAGTCCGTTGAATTATTAATTTTTTTAGGAAAATTTCTCGAATTATTATTTTTATCGCGAAGATGTATTTCAAAAATCTCTACAATATTAGCTAGTTATATCATTTAGCTTTACGGTCCCCTTCGAACTATTAGAATTGACCATTTCCTGTTGAATTTTGTTTTTTAAATGCTTATCTACTTTCGAAATTAAAAATAACAGAAAAAAATTATAATATGATGGTAAGCCAATTTTCGGTTTATTTTAAAGATTTGATAGTAATAAGAGCAAAGAACGAATAAAGAAAAGCTGTTATTTTTATCATGAAATAGTAAACGATTGTATTAATATACAAATTTATTGTTAAACTGTACTAAAATCTACGTGAAATTTACTATATAAATATATTATAAATACATTATAATGATTTTAAAGAAAAAACGCTCATTAGTAAGTTAATATTTTGAATTAATAATTTTTGGAATGGTATGGAGTAGGATAGTCACGAATATATCCATGCAGTCATTCCAGAGGATAATACGGCATCAAGCATAAAATATAAATAAAATCAACAAATTAAAAAAAAGAGAGCTATTACCATTTTATTTGATTTATACGAATAGCATAATAATCAAAACGCCAAATATACGAACGTTGCAAACAAAAACAAAGAAAGATTATTTTTTTCGTTTGTGTTTTTGAGAATCATAACTTTCATATCATCATAGCTAACAGAAGAATAGAATACATAAATGTAATAATCGCAAAGTATAACTAATTTCATGAATAAGGTTATTGTTTTCGTTTGTTTTTTTGAGAATCATACCTTTCATATCATCATTGCTAATAGAAGAATAGAATAAATTAATGTAGGAAGCGCAAAATATAAATGATTTGATATATAAATATAGTATAAAAATATCTTTTTCTATTTAATAAATCGTACATAATTCTGAGACACAGTGCGTCACATAATATAATTGCTTCCATGCAAGTCTAAGATCTATAATTTAAAACAAAAATATAGAGTGTATCTATGTATGCATATAGATCATAATATATTTTTTTTGTATAATATATTGAAAACACAAAAAGAATATATCTATCGAAAAAAAATCCAAATTGATAATAACGCCATGCTGTAAAAAAGAAGTTGAAAACAGGCCAGAATCTCCATGAGAATATAAACGAATAAGCCAGCAAAACAATTATGGAAGATGCATATAAGCTAATTTTTTTCATACTTTCGAGAAAAAAATCAGCCCCCGGGCTTGTATTTATATAGTAATACCCTTTAGAAAACTTGCTAGATTTGTGATGAAAATTTCGCTTATTGCTATACTTACGCCAATTTGTACTCTGTTCTTTATCGATATTTTTGGTATTTTCTGTGTTCTTTTTTTCCGCTGAATCCAATCCGTTCTCAATAAAATTGCATTTATCATCTACTTTAGCAGAATTATCGCCACTGACTTTTCCATTTTTATTTAGCTCAAGAACAAATTTATCATCAATATTTTTAGATTCATTTTTAATGTTATTTCTAAAAATATTCTTATCAATTCCCTTTTTTGCTCTATGTATCGTATCACTTATTTTTTCATGTTTGTCACTCATATAGCTTTTTATTGCAATCCATTCATCACTAATCCCATCGTCCGTCAAAAAGAAAATAGCTTCCTGAATATTTCTAAACATCATATTCGCCACAAAAAACAAAAATGTTATAGTAGTGATGCAAGTGCATCTCACAACAAAACTATGGGGAAGATGCTCTCCTCCTATTGTATAATCGCAACAACACTGCTCACAGCGCTTAATTTCCCGTATGTTCTTTCCTTTGAATCTCCACAACCGTAGACAAGTCCTATGAACGTATTTAATTGAACCCTTGCACCCACACGGGGCGATTAAATCCGGCATATTGTTTATTGGATTATTATGCAAGAAACATATTTTACATTTCAATGATGTATCCTCTTCAAGATCTATAATATTGATTATTTCAATTTTGGGGTCATCTAATCCTTCATCTTTTTTTTCTATAACGATATCATCTTCGTTTGCCAGTCTCCGTAATGTATCAGATCTCTGAAAAACCACTAAAGAATCCCCCGCAGAATTTAAAATTGCATTCGAGATGGTTTGGTCTTTTCCAATTTTATCGGAATTCGCGTTTGACGAATCTGAAACATTATTGTCTTTTAGTTTCATAATATATTAATCTTAAGAAATTATATAATTTAAATAAATAATTATTGGTTCAGTCATACACCAATAAAAAGCTTATTTAAGATAGCCGAAATGAAACATTAAAAAAATTTGATTTATAAATTTTGATTGGTTTTAAATTATCATTAATGATCAATAAAATTTTAGTTTCATTATAGATTCCAAATGAACAAACTAATGGTCTTTTTACTGCTTAAAAAAAATAAAATCCACATAAGCCCGACAATAAGATATTTTCACATATAAGTGCATAAATTTCTTAAAGGCACACAAATTAAATTTTATTGCCGAATATTATAACATCTTAATTTTTTATTATGTAACTCATCATATATGGCAGATTATCAAGATCAAAGATAAAATAATCGTTCTTAATATTGTTCAACAAAAAAAATCAACATATACTAGTTTTATTTTTAAAATATATTAAGTCCACAACAAAGATAAAGAAATGTAAATTATTTTAATAATAACACTTCTTATTGAAAGCTTTGTTTATGAAAACGCAAAATGAAATTATTTTGCATTTTTTTTACTAAAAAACATAATAACTTTCCGATTCCAATAAAATAAAGGAATAGGAAAATGATTAAATTTTTTACGCGTTAATTTGATTACAGAATATAAAACTTTCTAAGCAATACTTTAGATTGATCCATTTAATCAATAAACTTTAAACTCGTTTCAGCCTAGACCATCTTCACAATATCCCTCAAAGCCTTTCCCCAAAGCTTATTATTTTAAGTTTTATCATCATTTCAACTCTATAGTTTGAGATGACGCACCTGCTTCAGCTGGGATTCCTAGGCTTTTAATATACGACTTTTGGTTTTTTGACCAAAAAATCACAAGTTATGACATTAATTAAAGATTGTACTACATATTTTTTTTGGCAATTTATTGTTTTATTTAAATTCATATTAATTATTATTTAATTATTTAATTATTTAATTAATTAATTCAATGATCTAAATCATATAATGGCAATTTATGATATTGATATAATATGAATTTATAATTTATCATAAAATATTAAAGATGAATTTTCATTTTATTAAAAAAACATATTATTTTGATAAACTAAAACGTCAATAATCTTTACAGGGCATTATATATTTTAGGTGCTAATATTTTGGATCGACTTGAGAAATCTATAAAAATGGTTGTATTGATTTTACTTATACTGTATTTAAACAATATGCTAACAAAGGAAAATGAACAGATTGAGTTTGCGGAAGGAGAACCAATATATATTTTAAGAGACACTACATTATATAGAGAAATGAAAAACGAGAAGTTTTATTTTTTAGAAGCTCTGGAATTTTATTTCAGTAAACTTGGGGACGATTTCATTAAACAAACGATGTTATTATGGTTAGAGGGATATAATTCGAACTCTAAAGAAACTGCATGGCCTTTGAATGCATTTCATAATACACTTAAATCGAGAGTTAAACTTCTAAACGATAAAACTCCTAATTTAGAAATAGAAAGTTGCACAATAGATCAACAAAAAGGAAGATACGATGACTATTTCACGGAAAAATCGAAAAACGGTAAGATAAAAGAAATATTTGATCGCTTTAATATTGAAGAAAAGGTATTAGATATATATGGAGTAGAAATAACCAACACAGAACCTTTTAAATATATCAATAAAATCACTAGCGCAGGAATAATAAATTTGCTAAACAGCAATCAATATGAAATATTGTATAGTTTCATAGATGCATATATAGCAGAACATCTGTATGATATAAAATGTGTCTCTTTTTTGGTAAATTACGATTTGAACTATGTTAGACGGAAGCTCCCACAAAACAAAATTATTTTTGAGCCTATTAATACTTTCGATTATAAACAAGTGACGGACACATTTAAAAAAATAAATAAAAGAACACATGATATAGAGGTAAAAAATCTGAATGTTATCATAAATATACATTTCAATTCCATTATAATCGGTATTCTTAAGGATATAATTATGAAAGGATCTATTATCGATGAAGTACTAGGCACAATAATATTGCAAAAGCTGAGATCCATGACCGATTATCAGCGGAAAGACCACACAAATATGGACTTTAGGGACAAAAAAATATATTTTGTTCATATAATCACTACTTATAACTTTCGATTTGTATATTATACAATCAAACTTCATTTTTTAGCGTCAGAATATGGGAACAAGAAATACTTTTTAAACAAGCTCAAATCGTATGAATCTGTGATAAAAAAATTTAAAAACGATGTTGTTTCCCTTTTTCATGACACAATTAACGACATCAATCATAATAAAAACGTCAAAATTGTAAATAGAATCTATCAGAAATTTAAACAAACCAAAAAGGAGAAAACATAAATAAAATACACCCCAGTGATTATGCCGCATTATATAAATAGCCTAAAAGCATATAAAAAATACATTTATGCTTAAAAAACAAATTTCAGGCATAATTATAACATATATTTATATTCATCATTGTTTTAATGGCGTAGGATAATTAAATTACTACCCATATTTATTAATGGCTACACTTGTCATTATACTTCGCTTTACATATATATTTTCGTATTTTTTGTTATAATGTATTTAAAACTATAATTAACATGTCATATCACGCTTTATTCTTTTTTAATGCATATATGGGATCTATTTTTGCGTAAAATTGAAGCTATAAGAGTAATATAAATGCTGTTGATATTTAAAACCAGCAAAAATATTAATAACATAAAATTATCAAGTATTTTATAGAAATAGAGTTTATACCAATTAGTTCACTTTCACCCCGAAAGTATTCTCAATTTATATTTCTCTACACTGACATAATTGAAAAACAAAATCACACTTAAATAAATATTGCAAAGACGATAAAAGTGATTTATAGGACGGATTAGTATTTTATAATCATATAAATATTCATGCATTCAAATTATGTAGCAGTCAATGATTTTTGAAATACAAAAAAACGTTTACATAGTTTTTAACAAATTTTTAGTTACAAGTATTTCATTTGTTGTAAAAACAAGAAAGACAAACTTAAGAAGTCAAAGATACAGTTTGATCTTAAAAACCGGGCTGATAAACTAAGAAATAACTTTAAAAGTTGCTAAATACCGATTAATTTTCGAAGTTTAATAGATATTACTTTACGCATGATTGAAATATATAAAAGAATGGTGCAATAAATATATATGAATTATAACTATGAAATATACATTCTTTGCTATAGAAATCGTACTTTGTACATATTAGCGAGATTATATTTTTGAACATCTTAAAAAGGAGTATGACATATCATGATCATCAAAATTTTGTAATTATACTTGCATAGATTATTATTGTACATATTTATTCATCGATGTATCACAGATTATGTAAAAATTAGGAATTAAGAAACTCAAGATATATTTACAGAAGATTTTATTATATTTCACTATATGTCTTAACACTAAATATATTCTTAGATTTTAAACCAATATTATGATTAAATTATTACATTGATTTTATAAGGGTGGTATAGTTGAGTGGTTTACAAGTCGGACCCCAGTGTGAAGGGTCGCGGGTTCCACTTCCACCCACCATAATAATTTCCGAAAGAATTTACATTAAAGAAAAATACCCGAAGAGGCGGCCAGTAATCAATAAAGTTATACCATAAGGCACCGACAAGCCATGAGAAATAGGAGGTTGCTGTGAAAGTTGTTGAAGCTATGCCTTCAGTATGGAAAAGGATCCCACCCCGTTCAGCAAGGATATTTATTAAATGTATAATGTGGTTGTAGCTTATATACCTTAGCGATGAGCAGTAGACAGAATAACATTCCCTCCACATAATGACTGCTGCCTATTTGAAAGGGTCCAATCCACGGTGATTACGGGTGACAAGAAGCTCAGGGGGAGTCCCACAGATAGACGCAGCAGTTAGGCAATGGTTCTTATTTGTATAAAGCGAACTTCCCAAAAGTAATAGAAGCAAAACATAAATAAATAAAGAGTTTTCGATTAAAATTATATATATTTCAACTGCATATACATTATATCTTTAAATGCGCCTATATAGCTGAATTTGTGATCCGTCTTGTGAAAGAATTATGTATAATATTAGAGTCGGGAAATGCACATATATACAGATAAGTTAAGTCTTTAAATGGCTGTTGTGACTTAAAACATATATCTTATTTATTGACTGTTTTAGTTAGTAATTAAAACAGAATTAAGATTTTTCATGTATATCTTGCAAATCATGTATTATTTTATTGCATGGCGTAGTCTAAGTATTTTTAGAATATATATTTAAAAACTTTTAAGCGCCATAACATAGGGCTTAGGTTTTGATATACATTTACTTGATATTAGTGGTTTGATGTCCAGAAGTAATTAAAAATGACCATTTAAATATTTTATGATTATGTATTGTACTAAATTGCTTTATAATTTTTTTTCTGATTTCTGAAATATTTATATATATCATGGATCAAGAAAAATGGTTATATTTGGATTTTTGATATGTAATTTTACATTTCTAAATTCCTGGTTTAGATTTTATTTTCTTTAGTGATCAATTTCAAACCCGAGAAAATATTTTAATGTCATAAAATGATGAAAAGTGCCCTGATATTTTTTTAAATCAGTAATTTTTATCTTATAATTCCTTTTTTAATAATTCATTTATTTTGCAAAGAATATTGTTAGCTTCTAAACTTGGTTTATTATAATTACCGTAGATGAAATATTTATACTTTATAACGCAAATAAACATATTATTAAAAAAAATAATACTTTTACACAATTTTATGGCTGAAAAAAATATTATATATGTATTGTTGCACATAAAATCACTTTAATATAAAACGGAGTTTTTATTTAGGTAGATTCTTGGCATTTAATATTATCAATATATATTTTAAACGATTTTGTGCAAAATATATTATTATTTTTTAATTTATTCGTATTCCAAAATATTTGTATAAATATATATACGGTCAATATTCCAAATATATCATTTTGATTAACCATAAAATGTTTGACGTTACATAAGTAATATATAAACATACAATAAACATGAAAAAAAACAGAAAATTACTTAATTAGCGTATTTTCTACGTTTTTGGTATTCGTGACCCAATTTTGACAGCTAAATATAATCCATCTTGTGAATGAATGATATTTTTGGCAATTAAAGGAACCAATGACATTTTCGAGCATAAATTATTCAAGGCCTATTTTACCTCTAAATTTTCATATTTTTTAACGCAAAACTTCAGATTGCACCATTATACAAAAAAGCTCTATATTCTTATCAAGCACAACATCCTTATAGTTCACCCAAATACATCTTTCTCAAAAAGCTTAAAACACTTAAGTGTTTTTCAACGATTATCGTTTGAGAATAGACATTCATTTCCGTGACATTACACATTTTTAAATGAAAACTTTCGGGAATTACAACAGTATATTTATATATATATAATTTCTTTTTTTTGATTAATATGGTAATAAAATGATAGTTGAGTTGTGATCGGAGTAGTATCAGTATGCTAATTTATGAACTAAAGATTCTTAAAGCTAATATTTATCTAAGTAGAAGAGCAAATTTTTATAGCATTTGGTCAACTAAAGCTGAAAAATTCAAAATATTATCTTATCCAGCAATCATTCGAATTCCGGTACTATTTTTTTTATAAATTCTAAAACCTTTATAAGATCTGAAATATCCGTTCTATTAAAAAAATCGTATTCATCATTTTTTTGCGAATTGTTTCATACGATTTTCTTATTCTAAAAATATAGTTTGTAATCATAAATTCTCACTGTAAAGAACTATTATTTGCGAAGTCAGAACTAGAACATAAAAAAATATCCTAAAGTTTACATGCATTTATCAGGTTATATGATAACTTGAAAACGTAATGTGTCTTTAAACATTTTAATTCATTTGGTAAATCAAATTATGCTTTATGTTCTTATAAATCTACTAAAGAGTTAATGCCTTAGTTTACTCTTAGAAAATAAATTTTATAATTTTTGCTAATTACTTTTTTTTCAACTTATTAAATATTACCATAAAATAAAATACTGCCAAAACAAAGATAATTATATTTTAGCGTTGTAAAATTACATATGTAGTTACCTTTTAAAAGACCCTAAAAATATAAATATTTTTTGTATTGGATAATTATTTCTGTGTTCTAGTTTAATTGGAGAGTATCGAGTTGTTTTTTTTTACTTTTTTTGATATTCTTAGTTCTTATAAAAGGGAAGTGCTATAACAAAAAACAAAATAAAACCAGACATTAAAATATATTAATAATGAATTTAAAACTTCGCTTCATTTAAAATAAAATGAACATGCACCATTCTATGATTTTCTAATCTATAATGGTCCTTAATTGTACTTTGTTACTTGCGCGTATTTTTTAAACCTTAACTTTTTTGGTATTTATATTTTCTTTTAAATGCTTAAGGATGTTCTAGAGCCATAAAAGTATAATAACTTAAAAAAAATCTATATGAAGGCGTAAATAGATTTAAGTGATTTCTATCAAGTATATTAAAAAAATATAACCGATCATAACATTTAGACTTTTGAACTCTTTGTTGCACCAGCGGTCATAATAAATCGATCAAAAAATCTTATTATATCATTTTATATTATTGGCATCTAAGATTTTGCGAATGCGCTGAGATTTTTAATAATCCTAAGCAAAAAAAATAGCAAAAATTATGTAAAAATGGCTGTTTTTGGGGATTTAAAATGTGGTTATGGGTTACAACCGACATAAAATTCAATTGTCACAAATCGATTGTTTGACTATATATTTTCAACACAAAAAAACCTTTTCATTTATAATCATATCACATTTTTTTCTAGGTTAGTAATGCACAAATAATATAAAACCGTGTAAATGCGTATTCGTTATACAAAAATACAATAGATACTTATGTTGTTAATATTAAGTCATAACTGTTAATTGAAATTGTACACCATCCAGGATTTATTGTTAAATTTTTCATGAATAAACTTATATATTATGAAATTTTTAGATTACAAGTATTTAATCAAAAAACATTAATAAACTCGGTTTAATATATATTATTTATAATCAACGCTACAATTTTATGGCATAAAAGTATAATTAGTAAGTTTTTGACCTTAAAAATTTAGTTTTTATTTTTAATGATACTTTTGTGGTTTTTTAGAGTATGAAACCTACATTCGTATTCTTATTGATCGTATTAAAATTAATTTTTATTTTTTTATCTATTTATTCCTTTATCCACAAGTTTAATATGCTTAAAGAAAATACAGTACAAGATAGAAAATATTATATAAGATTTTGTTATTTGATGTAATATTATGCATATTTTTTTATTTTTTTTGCTTAAGATGTTAATTTGCGATTTTTTATGCCGAAAAACGTATGAAAAATCTATTAACTTCAATTTAAATTGAGGTAATAAATGATCAAAAATAAACAAAGCTTTTTTTTTTTAATTTGTGTGTAGTCATTTCTATCATTGATTTTTTTGAAATCAAAAAAACACATTAATGAATTATATTTGATACATTTGATTTTGAAAATAGCCAAGAATATTTTTATATTAGTGCAATTAACACTAAAATACAAAGAAAACCTTTTCTAATTCTACATTACATTTGGGTTTTAAACTACCGTGAATTCGTTGGGTTTTTCGAAAAAATGCAATCATAATTTATAAACCTCGTGAAATAATTTTAATGATGTTAAATAAGGCCTTTTTTTTGATTCTCATTATGTAATTAAAATTTCCATCCCAGATCTCACAAAGATTACGGTTTTATGGATGAATAATTATTTGTTATATTCACAAATTATAATTACGCTTTAGTTATACCAAACAAAACTTTATTTCACAAATCTATTGTTGTAAAGTTACTTTGTCTAAATATTAGTTTTTACAAATAATATATTAAAAAAAGGCCCAAAAAATTTATATTTTAGCATTTTAAAATATATGTCAAGATATTGAAAAATTATAGGAAAGAAATATTGTAAAAATGATTCTACATTGAATTTGAATAATAAATAATGTATAAATTTATTTTTTGTTTCTTCAAACATTTTGTTTTAATTTTTAAATTTAATTTATAGGTTAAGATACGTCCAATATACATATCACATGTTCTGAGACGTTGTAAGCTAAGTAGAGATATCTCAAAAGCATTCAACTTATATTTTACAATACCTTCAATATATCTATAAGAATAGCAAATTTTGATGTATTTTTTGTTTTAAAAATTGTATTAGATGTGTTAGAGTTTATTTCCCGCCCTAATATATCGGGAAATAACGAAAACTATATATTTATGGTAATATAATCCCGGATATGAAAAACATTATTTTATACGTGTTTACGTTTTTAAAAACCGATTTCAAGCATAAAATTTCTACAGAAACGGTTTATATTTGTTATATTTTAAATTCATATTTCTTAAACTCATGACGGTAGAAATATTAACCTTCTTTATTGTAGTAAACCTTAAAATAAAAAAAAAGTCTGCCACGAACAATGAAATGTGTATAGATGTAGCAACATTTATTGAACTCCAGGACGCCTATAAATATCTTAACGTAATTGAGAATAGAAAATTGGATCTAAAGCTAGAAACGATTATTATAATTGCAGAAAAAATACTATAACGAATAAGAAATTTATGCAAGACTTAACAGAATGCTAAGAATGTATTTAATGCCATTAATGAACATTCAACATCACACATAAATTACCATATAGCCGAAAAAAATAAAACGGAAGAATAAAGAAAACTTATAGATAAGATACGAGATCTTATAAATAAACTTTCTATTCACCTCTAGGTTAGTAATAAACAAAGATTATATTTAAAAAGAAATGAACTTGCACGTGGGCTATTTAATATTGAATTTAAAGCCGAGAAGATGATCTACCAGCCAAAAAATTTGCTTGAAAACAGTAAAAACAGTTCACCGAGGAGGGCTACAATTTTAAAAGTAGAAAAAGATAACAAGACGCATCTCTCACTAATTGAAGAATATATTAAAAATATATATCATGCCAATATCACCATTATCTAGACACTGGAAAAAGCAGCATGAAAGTCTATTGTGTAACATAAAAAAAACCATTAACGTAAACTTTTTTATGAAGCCAAGAATAATGATAAGATTATATTGTTGAATCATCAAGATGGATAAAAGATGGCAACATTAAACCAAGTGAAGAAGAAAAATTATGTTTTATTCAAGACAGAAATGTGTTTTTCGGTGAGAGGATAAAATGCCCACATTGTAACGAAGCTATGAAAACAATTGATCACCTTGCAACAAGATGCAAGAAAATGTTAGGGCATGATTACACGCGAAGACATAATGAAATAGTAAGATGTCTTCATTTCCTCCTATCAAGACGATACAACTTCAACAAAACCAAAAAGATCAGAACTCACTCAGTACAAGAGATCTGCAAAAACGAAAATTCAGAAATAAAAGTTGATACTCGAATTAAAACAGATATTTTTATCAAACTAAATAGACCCTATATTTTTCTATATGATAAAAAAGAAAATATGATTACGCGTTGAAATAGATATAACTAGCCTTGATAGCTTAACTGTAGTTGAAGATGAAGAATATAAGAGTTATGACTTCTTATCAAATGAAAATGGTCCAATTTACAAATGTAAAACGTGAATAATACCATATGTGATGACTTGAGATGGGGTGGTCACAAAATATCATAAAAAATATGTTAAGGAGTTAAAAATCACAGACGAAGTAGAAGCATACATGCAAGCTCTCACACTCTGCATGACACTTGAACAGATCTCATTTGAGAGAAGAAGAGCAGTTGATGAATATAGATCAGGGCAAAGTGTCAAAAGATGCATCAAGGAGTTGTGCAATATTCTTAACACGCTGAATACAACTTAATAGATGAGATTGGGAAAAGTAAACTTAACCCATAAATAAAAAATAAGGACCGATAGTAATTACGTGTTGAAGAATTTATCTTGTATAAAAATTGATAAAATATTTTTTTTGAAATTTAAAAACATAAGGGTAAAAATGTTTTTTTTCCTTGATTTGTGCATTACATCTGAATTTGACATTTGATTTTAGACTGAAAGGATAAAAATAAGATAGTAGTATATTTATATACAATATTTTATCTTTAACGAGTCAAAAAACGCATACGAATATTCAATTCCTATTTAAGTTTTTATGTTGTTAAAAAGTTCGCTCGAAAAGTATTATAAATTTTTTTTTATGTTTTAATGTAGCATAAAAAAACTGTTTTTTATTTTTTAAATCATAATGGCATGATAATATTTGCATCATAATAGAAGATATAAATATAATAACAGATTTTCGATTATTCTAGCAATATCGCTTTTCTATATATTCGAACATTTATTTTTTTATTTTGCCAATTTCTCAACCTACTCTTGATATAACAGTATCGGTTTGGCCTTTCTTTATTGATAATAGCAAACAAGGGTGGCATAAAACATGTATACATCAAAATATTTTAATAGGTTCTATATAATGTTTGTATTTTATGATCAAATGGCCATGAAAAATTCAACTTTAGATAGTTTTATTATAAAAGCTTATATTAAATAGATCAATACATATTATCTTATATTTGAGCATAAAATTATAGCAGTGTTTTTATACTATGTGGTGATAAGGGAAGTTTTGTCTTAATGCATTTTTTTATGCAGTAGAAGTATAAAATACATATTTTATCTAAAATAATACATATTTTATCCATTCAGTAATTTTTTTTTTCAATGCAATTCTTTTCTGTATTGAAAACAAATAAAAAATTCATCAGGTCAATAGGATTTATATGAACTAATATCAAATAGATGTTAAAAAAAGCAAAAAACCGTAGAAATAACTTGTATTCTTGTTCGTAATTTTTAAAGCCTTGATTTGCGTGAAATGTTTGATTTTGTGACTATAAATTTTTGTTTTGATACTCATATAGCCCCATACAAAGTTATATAAATGCCATCCTGCTAAAAACATAAAAAAAAGCAAATGGTATCATATTCAGGTTAATAATAAAGATTTTACTATAACTATACTGTAATGTAATATATTGCAAGATATAGAATATGACTTTTTGGACTTAAAAAAACGAATCAATTTTTAAAAGTTTCAAACTCAAAAAATAAAGTCAAATAAATAAATTTTTCTATAGTTTTGTTTTTTTTACAAAATAGCAACTAAAACAATACAACGTGAATTTAGTAGCTCATATGCCAATAAAAATGGTCAATAGTATTTGTGCTATAAAGATGGTGGAATAATTCTTCTTAATCTCCTTCATTTTCCCAAGACTAGAAGCTTGTTTTATATATTAGTTTTTAGAAAGAAAACCCTTAGTTATTAACAATAAATGAATATTCCAAATCAAAACTATTATCCCCACAAAAAAAATTAAAGTATATTAAAAAAAAATTCTTAATTTTTTTTGCATCTAAATCTCTTTAACTGCGATTGAAGCGGCAATAAATCATAGCTATCTCATAACGCAAATATATTATGATCATATAGTATTTTGAATATATGTATATTTCAATTAAATACTTGTTAAGCTTAGTTAATATGACTAAAATAGATTTATGGCAGAAATATATAAATAAATACACATACTTTCACAAAATTAAAATTTTTAATATTAGAATATGTTGGTTTTTCGCAGACAAGAGAATAAGTTTATACATGCTTTAAGAGTGTAAATAAATTTTACTAATGATATGGTGTTCCACAACTAATATTTTTATTTTATGGCAGGAATTAATTATTAGGCTTTTAAATATTCAACAATGATTTAAAACTCAAAATAATAAAATAAAGGGTATAATAACTGAAAAGAGAAATTAGTTTATTGTGGTGTTTTTTATTTATCAATCTTGATAAAAGCTTGTCCGTAATCTTAAAAATATTAAACTTCTGATCTTACTTATTTGCTTCAAGATTCATTTTACAATATTTTTTAGTTTAAAATTAAATTATCTAATGACACGATTACCACAAAATTTTATCTTTCATGGTGGGTATATAGGTTTATAGGTGCGATAATAAGCTGATAGAAATTGTATTAAGGTATAAAAACATAGAAATATTTAACAAAGGCATGATTAAAAATACTACAAGGTAATAGTCTATAAACACTTATATTTTTCATGTATTTGGATTCATTAAGTAGACTAATTAACGAAAAATCCATTCAGTAAAAATACCATTAGATGAATCCTCTTGTAGAAAAAATCATTTCATATTTATAGATGATCATAAGCTTATTGCCAAAGAAACAGAACAAACAATAAATTTATTTAATTGCATAGAACTAGGTTGAAAAAAATCTAAACCCGCAACAAATAATTTTGGATGTAGTGAAAATGTGAATCAGATAGAAAGTAGAATGTATAAAAATGCCTCGGATTTTAAAAGGTAGTGTATCAGTAATACTAGTTTTGCGATTTAAAAAAATTTGTGATGAAATTATATTAGGAATTTAAAATCCGGTCAAAACCAGCTCTAACAGAAATAACTTATATAAATCATTGTACGAGCACGCAATTTCACTAATAAAATATCATATGGGCGTTAAAAAATGATATCAAAATGACATTTCTTAAATGAATGATTGGATAAGAAAGGTTTATGCAGAAGAATCTATTCGTTTAAGCCAGAAAACAAGATAGATTATATTGTAAAAAAGATGAACTAGAAAGACTATCGAGTGTTCAATTTTTATTGGAGAAAATGCTTTGAAAGTTACATAATACATTTTATACCACTAAATAAATATCACCAAGAGAAGAAGCACCCAAAACATAAAAGAGCCAAAAAAAGCACACCAGCATAAAATTTATGGATATATATGGCTCAATATAACTTAAAATTCCGTCCAATGAATCTATAGAGTTGAAGCGAAAAGAAAGATACCCGAGTAAATTTTGATAAAAACTACATCAATCACTTTTTAGTATCTACACAACATAATAATTGACATGGCAGGATTGTAAGGTTGAAAAAATGCAAACTTTAAGTCAAAAGGAAAAGAAAGATTTTCTTTCATGCAGAATAAAATGTTATTTGTATAAGGTCAAAATACTAAATTCATGGAGAAACAGATAAAACGGTAGACCGCCTAGAAAGCTAATGTAAAAGAATGCTTGTCCATGATTACTTACGAAGATAAAACGAAGTTTTAAGTTGCATATATTTTATACTCACAGCAAAAAGAAACTTTTAAAAACACGAGAACATCAGTAAACACTCGGTTCGAGAAGTTATTGAAAAGATCTAGCAGAAATCTAGGTTACTAAAAGAATGAAAATGTATTTATTATTATCGCAATATAGACAAATATTTTCGTTTTATATGAGAAGAAAAACTTATCACGTTAATAGAAGTAGAAATAACAAATGAAGATTATCTACAAATGTTAAAAATACGATATATTAGCAAATAAACTCTCTCAAATTTCCAAATATAGAACCCGAAAAATCCCATACGTCATAACTTGGGATAATGTAACTACAAAAAACCGTAAATCGGATATCTAGGAGTTAAGAATGCTAACTGAAGCGGAAGCATACGCACAAACAATAAGATTGTGGAATACAGTTAAAATAATAAGTCTTGGGAGAAGAAGATGCATTGAGAAAGATTGTAAAAATAATGAGGTGTTATGAAGTATCAGCCAAATTTGTTCTGTATCTAAATCTTAGAATTATCTTTGAACATCTATAGGATGTTAAAAATCTTATGAACCCATAAATCAAAATCGAATATTTATTTAATTATTTAGTTTTTTTTTGGATAAAAGTTTAATTTTCATTATAGATCCTTCGGCAAATAATTTTATGATTTCTTAAATCACGAACAAAACTATTGATCGGATTATAAGTATCTATATTAGTAAAAGGCTGATTTCTATAAGTATTAAAATATAAAAATTCAAAATACTAGTTTATTTATTTCAATAGAAGTTGAACTTTAGATAAAAGATGGGTAAAAAATATATTAGAAACCTTGATTGCACTGCTATATTTTTAATCGAAAGTAAAATTGGACAATACTTGAATACTAAAAGTGAAAATTAAGGTCAATTAACACAGCAATAAATTGTGTAAAAAACCGATTGATCTCATGAAAAAAAATGATTCGATAGATGGTACTTAATTGTTAGCGGACTTAGAAAACATAATTATTTTTGTGGAAATAAAATTTTATAAAGTTGAAAGCGTTTACCATACACACAGGCTGTATAAAAAAGAAAATATTTTGGGTTATTGTTTATTGCTACTTCTAATTGTTTTGCGAAGGAATCACTAAGCAGAATAATCAACATAGAATTCCCTCTTAAATACGTCCCTATATAGATAAGATATTCCAGATATAACGAAGAATTTATATTCATAGATGATCTAATTTTATATACAAGGTATCGTAAAAGTTGAAAATTATATAAGAAGCTTAATTAATTTGTTAAATGGAAATAAATTAATTAGTTATAGTTGAAAAATACAAGAAATGAACTCTGAAGGGTAGAATGCAACGCCTTTAGAACTGAATATGTGTTTAAATCATTTTAAAACTTTTAAGATTTTATATCATCAATAAGGGATTATGAATTTAAGAAAGTTTGTGACAATTTTATTTCAAGAATATATCATCAACAAAAAATGAATGACTTAAATTCATAATAATTGATAAACGGCTTTTAATTTCATTTTTAAAAAAAAATATAGGGTTTTTAAGCTATTCTTGTTTTTTAAAATATTTCATTGTATAATGAAGGTGCTAAAGATTAATCATTAACTCATCAAAAATCACAAAAACAACGATTTAAATCATAAAAAGAGAACCAGAAACGTGACATATTTATTTGAATTTCTATAAAAAAATCCTTTGCATCAAAAAATTTACTATTCACTGAGTTAAGAGCCATACAATCAGAAGTAATTAAAATGAAGGATTTAGACAAAAAACATATTATGCACAAATCAGAGCTTTCAATGCCTTTTTTAGGAAGTTATAATACATCATAGAATGATCATGTAAAAGCAAGATGAAATTTATATGTGTTAAATAAAATATACAAACAACATAAAAACCTTTACCCATAAACAGCAAAAAAATATCAAAAAAAATCGTTTTATAAAAGTTAAAGATTTAAAAAATAAAATTATTGGGAAATGAATAATTTTTTTGGCAGAAAAAAAGTATAATCTTAGAGAAAAAGCAAAATTCTCGCGTTAATACAAAGATTTTTCTACGTCTAATCACAAACTAAGAAAAGATAAAAGAATTCTTGGAGATGACAATACACATAGAAATTTGATATTTTGATTTACTCTCTGTAAAATCGCAAGAAAATTAATATTATAAATATCAATGAAAATTTAAGCACACTCAGTTTTAAAAAAATAATCTAAAATCAACTGGTAGAATCGAAATGTGGATTGACGACTAATAAAATTTAATTATCACATATAGGCCCAATATTTTTGTGCATTGTAAAATCAGAAACTTGACACATTAATAGAAAAAGGAGTAACCAGCAAAGATAATCAGACTAATATTAAAAATGAATACCAAGTGGATATGATTTACTATAATTTTCTTAAATACCTTTAACGTATAACAACATGCTTAAAAAGACCAATATAAGGACACCAAACTATTTTAGTCATATTTAAGGGGTCTAAAACGTATAAAGTAGCAAACAGAACAAAAAAAAAAGGTATTTAAAAATGAATGTGTTAAAAAATTCATGAAGTAATAATATACATCAAGGAAGATCTAACAATCAAAGAATCTAAAGTTTTCTAATGCTATTAGTTATAAGAAAAAACCAAAACTGGTAAAATATACTTTCACAAAAATTGAAGCTCCCATAAATAAACTAAAAGCGGAAATGTTTGTTGTGTGAATATCAAAAATAAATTAATATCTTTATAATATAAAAAATTACGTAAGAATTATAAATGTGATTAATAAATAATAAGCTTGTATTTTACATAAATCAAGAATTCGATGAAAACAACGATAGTTCAAATTATTTTTAACTTATAAAAACAGATTTAGTCACAAAAGAGATCAATTCAAGGTTTTTAATATTCTTTACAGTTATTAATAGCAAAAATAGCCTTTTTTAAAAATTATTTTAATCCTGTAAAAATTACAAGCACATAGAATACCCGAAATTCAAAGAGAAATATCTCTTTTAATATGTCCATATATAATAATTTAAAAATTAAATGCATGTTGAGTTAAATAATTTACATATATAATATAATTTATATATAAAAATTTTTAGATCATTAAAATTTTCTATTGATAAAATGGTAATGTGATTTACATTTATGTTATTAGATAATTAAAAAGGGAGTTATTTTATATTTTTTACATGAGTGTGTCGATCGAATTACACAATATTCCTAATAGCATCATTACTGTATTTTTTGAGAACGTACACAAGTAATTTTTTTTGTATCAAATTGGCGATTTTCGAAAACAGACAGAGTTCATAGATTGATATATAACCTTTAAACACGTTAAATTTCTTATTTTTTGACATTTATATAATTCAAGAACAAATATGATCCATATCTTGTAAATTTGTAAATTACTTTTTATATTATTCAAGGATACAATCTTTTCTGAATTTTTTATGATTTATGATTCTTTATGTAATTTTTTTTTGGATTAAATGTTTATCAGCAGCAAAATATTCACTGTAAGGGCTACATTACACTTGTTAGATATTTCCCAGACCCATAACAGGTAGTTAGCCTAAGTCATTCAGCATTATTATTATAAAATTACGTTTTTCTATCTTTTTTACGCTAATATATAAATGTATTCGTGTTCTTAATATTAGAACTTTAAAATTGATTTGTTGGACTAGTATTTAATAAGACGTCCGTTTTATGGTAATGTCCTAGCTTATTATATAGATTAAAAATAAAAATAAAATTGCAAATTTTTTTTTAATTTTTGCATGTATTACACCATAGTGTAACCACGAACATTGTTAAATAGTTTTAAAAATATTTTTTGTAATCTCTTATAATGAGTCTATTTTATTCGGGCCAAAATTATCTAAAGTATTGATATTTTTATTTGAACCTAATTATATGCGAAACGTAAATATTTTATTCATCTCTCAAAATTCATAATAAATTATGCATACACCCGAAACTTTTAACAAAAAAATTGTATATTATATTAAATTTTATCAAAATAGATTGAAATATCTGTATAATGCAATTTTTATAGGTATAAATATTTTCAATTTTGTTATAGAGTTGAAAACAATATTCGAACTGTTTATAGGACCATAAAGTGTTCGAAGATTTGCCTAAAATAATTCTCTAGCGAGTAGTTCGAGCTATGCATCTTTATCCGTTTTGACGATTTATTTATGTAATTACTACAATTATAAAAAAAACTATAAAATAAAATGATGCATTGAAATATAACAAAAATAAAAAAAGCAATGTAAATGTTGAATACACAGTATAGGATATAAAAAACGTACAAATTTTTTTCTATGCGATCGGCAATAGCACAAATTTTTTTCCTAACTTTAAACGATATGTAAAATTTATATAATGCGATTTGAAGTCTTTAATTTTTTGTATTAAATTCATAGATTTTAAATGTAGCAGAGAAAAAATTAAAGGTCTTTTTGCTTTTTTATCTGAAAATTCACTTCAAGTTATAGATTTGAAAGTACAAAAAATGAAATCAACAGCAAAAAGTTTTACATATATGCGAATTTGTATTTAGAATCAAAAAAGTTCCAAATTTAAAATTTTTAAGAATTTCTGTAGCTGATTAGAGCTTCTTATATCTAATACCACCATAAAATTTAATATAATAAGGGTTTTTCGTAATTAGTTTTACACGTAGAAAAAAAAAATTATTAAACAAATTAATCATGCAACGTCTGATTCGAACATGGCAGAATAAAATAATTTGAGGTTTAAATTGTAGAAAAATACAATAAAAAGTTATTTTTAAGGTTTTTTTGTCTGGGATATTACTTAGATTACATGAATTTTTGAAAATTTGGATTTTAGATGATAAAGAATGGCATTGATGTGAATAATACCCGTTTAAGGATACTACTCCTGTTCGTTTTCAACTCTCTTATGATTTAATTTATATAGACAATAATGAATATAAATATTTTTAAAGCAATTTTTTAGATGACTTTTTTGGCTAAAACTATAATCTTTTGCAGAATATTTGTATATGGATGCAAAATTATTTTACTATTTAATTTTAAAACTTCTTAATTACCTACATATCTTTTACAAATCCAATTTTTCCAATATAAACGTAAAATTCTAAAGTTCAATGCAAATTTTTAGATTTTGTAGAATGTTAAATTATAATAAATCAGCACTGGATTTAATGCTATTTATATACTTGTAGTGTTGTAACATATACTTCAAATTCTTATAGTGCCTCCATCTCATAGCTGAAGCGATGAAAAATCATTTTTTTTTGTTTTAGTCAACATGTAACCTTTTAGTAATAATGTAAAAATTTCGAAATAAAATATGTTTATCAACCTTTATTATGTTTCTTTTATGGTGGTTATAATCAGATCTATATTTAATACTAGTGATTTTCAAAGATTTATATGTGTGTTATTATTGATTATGCAGTTCTTTGAAGCGATTATTTATTCTGAAAAGCTATTATACCATCAAAAGAGCTTTTCGAGCTTTCGTAGCAATATATTTATTCAAAATCTGTTTGTACCATCAAACCTAGTAAACGAAAAAACAATATGATTCATAAAGGGATCTAAAAATATACAAAATTCTATTCAAATGTTGTATTTGCATCATAGAATACAAATTATAAATTTTTATCTTATTTTTTAAATGAACCAGCCAATCTTTTTGATTTGTAATACTCTTTTTAAATTAATTCAAACAAAAGAATCAAAGAAGATTAAAATATACAAGCTACAGCATTTTTTTACTATGTTGTAGAGAAACAATTGAATATTTCCTTGTTTATATTTTTCTAGTTAGAATTATATGTGTTTTTTATAAATTTCTTGCCATTTTTCTAGAAATTTCGTGGCGTATCATTAGCTGCAATTACAGTGACGTGTTTTTTAGAAGATTTTTAAATTAAAAAAAAATATATTCTACTTCTTTCCTTTACGTATTGTTTTATATGAGTGTAATCAACTAAATATTTTTATATCCCTTTATTTAAAAATTTAAGCTCTATGAAAAGATTCAGGGCAATAATTTTCTGGCTTCTATATTCAAAATTTTTTGAATTTTTTGATATTCTATCATGTTGAAATTTCCTTATAAGGTCATAATAAAAATTACAAGATTAAAAATTTAAAATTACTTGAATTAAATACTATATAGACTATTTCTAGCTCCATAAAATACGTGATTTCTGCATTATGCATATGTTTCTACATGTTTATATCAAGCATATTCTTAGGATCTAATTATCAGACACACCACTAAAATAGTTCTGAATTTATTTTTGATCAATCAAAAAAGTAATCAGATTTTTCAGGAAAAATATGAGTATAAATAAATATTTAAATTGTAAAATCTTAAAAATGCACTGGACACTATTTTTTTATGTGAGTAGTTTCTTAAATTCGAGTTCTCAAAATAATACGAATGTACCCAACACAAATGGGCCTTTTAAAATCCTGAAGAGATTATCGAAAGAAAATATACCCCAAAAAGATGATACTTCTCACAATTCCTCGCCTTCTCAGTATACTTTAGGTGCAATACCAGAGAGAGGAATCAACCATGGTGGAGAATCAAGTCAGCTGTATCAGATTATATATTTAAATCCACAGCAAGTACGTATTTTGCAAATGCACAGTACTGATTTCTGTTCATCTTTACCTATAAAAGATAATAATTCAGCGGGAAAGGAATCTGATTCAAAATTTCAGATTTCAAATAACAGTTTGGTTTGTCTTTCTTTCTGTAGACATTGTCGATGTCATAGTACGGATTTGAAATCTCTTATGACAACATATGTGGAGTGTGATCACGATTTCTCGGATGTTATTCTATTTGATCACAATAACTTAGTTATATGCAATTGCAATTCCAAGGTGCATAAAAATATTGGGATTCATCATACTTTTAATAGTTCAGTGCAAATAGTAGAAACTGTAAACTCTCATTCTACATTTCGTGAAGAAAATATAAAACCTTATTCTAAATTACGTAGAGAAAATAGTGATCATTCTCAAAAATTACAGAGCCTTACGCCTCCTCTCATACATCAAGAAAAAAATACCCAAGAACCTCAATCATTTGCAAAGATAGTCAAATTTAATATCCCCCAAAAAAAGGTAGAACTTCCTTTGTTTGAGGAAAATAAACACATGTCCCGGCAATGTGAAAATAGGCAAAACTCTATAAGTGATGAAAATAAGAAAGCGCGAACCTTTTCTGAAAAACAAGAAAATTATATTTATGAAATACCAAAAATAGACGTTGATTCATATGATCCAAATGCAAAAGATCAAATTATCTCGAATACGGAATATAGTGAAGAACCATATATTATAAAAAGATCAACAGCTGAAAATAATTTAGGGCTGAAAAAAGTGATTTTAAGCATTTTGAAAGAAAAAAATCAACTAATTATGAATGATTTTGGCCATAAATATTGCACATTTGTTCGGATTCACCGTAGAGAAACGATTCCCTACTTTTATTTATTACTTGATATAATAGACAAATGTATGGAAATCGAAAAGCGACATTCTTTTTTGTACTTAAAGGATTCTATAAATAAGAAAGATTCGAATTTTGCATTTCCGCAAGAGTTTTGCGATAAAATTAATTTAAATGATTGGACACTGCCACAGCTTTCAATTTTCTGCGATACGTTGTTTATATATGAACGATTATTATCGATTAGCGATGTGCTTGGTCACATGTATCAGACTCCCAACATGTCGAACAAAAATGAAAATGTTAGAGAAAAAATTTTAAAAGATTGCATCATTGTGGATTCGTATGAAAAAGAAGCAAAAGCCACCACGTCTGGAAATATATACAGATTAAAAAAACCTTGTATTTTTCATGCCGATTTTCAAATTTACTATGTCTTAGACGCAGGAACCTATAAAATGATTGTTATACATACTAGTGCTACTATAGGAGAAAATATATCATGGGGTGACCGAGTATATATTGGAGCAAAAACTCTTATAGAATCGGATGTTATTATTGGAGACGAAACCATCATCATGGATGATTGTACTGTACAAAGTAAGGTAAGAATTGGAAAAAATTGCATTTTAACGAAAAGATGTTTTATTTCGAATTCTGTAAGAATAGGAGATAATAATATTTTTGGTGAAAATGTACAAATTGGATATACAAGTAAAACTTTTAACGGAATTAATTGGAATTCCCATTTAGAAGTCATGAAACATAGGAAACCATGTTGTGCAACTTTTTTAGATCATGTGGAAAAGTTTCTAAAACGTAAAGATTGTAAAATATTTATTGGAAATCAAAACATTTTTGATTCAAATATAAAAATTGATAACTTTACCATTTTTCTTGATAATGCACACTGTAACGGGCGTCTTAGTTATGATAATTTTAATTTTTACTTTTCACGAGCATATTTGACCTACAATTATATATTTTTTATCAATCATTTGGATCTATCCGATACAAAAAAATTTGAGAGTCCTAAAACTGAAGATTTAGACGAAAAATATTATGATTCTAATGGTTTTTTATGTTCGGCATCCAAAAAAGAGAAATATAATGGTTTTTTAAGTGTGACGTCCAGAAAGAAGAAATATTATGGTTTTTTATGTGTGACGTTCAGAAAAAATAAATCAATTTTTATTCATGATGGTAAATGCCGGGGTGAAAAAACTTGTATGATACGCGAAAACGTTATGTTAAATGAAACTTACGGTAACATGAATTTTTTTATAATGAAGCTCTCTGATTATTGTTAGTATTCGTCGTTTAAATATAAGTATCGTAACTGATTATATTCCAAAACACTTTCACTGCAATATAATAATAAATATTGAAATTGGTATATATTATATTCTTTGTCTATTATATTGCAAATAGTTTTATATTACATATGTTACGGGGAAACAAATATAGTGAATGATGCAATTATTTATTATTTTTTATATACAACCCATAAACATAATAGATTCTTTATTTCATCACGATTCTTTGTAATACTTTAGGGTTTTGCACTTTAATTGCTCAATTTAAATATTTTTTTCATTTGACTATATTACGATTAAATATTGTATATAATGCTGTTTTTATGTAAAATTAAAATATAAATAATCTGCAGTTCCCGAAAAAAATATATAAAGGAGTTAAAAATCCCGGACGAAATATAAGCATAGTTGAAAGCTCTCAAACTTCGCAAGACACTTGAATTCATCATATTTGAGAGAAGAAAAGCAGTTATAGAAGATAGATCTGGGAAAAGTGTCAAAATATGCATCAAGGGGTTGTTTAATATTCTCAATGGAAGGACCACGTCTAAACTGATTAAAATATTCAAGCCATAAATAAATAAAAACATTTTTTAACACGTCAAATGTTCACAAAAATGTACTGTGCTCCAGATCGGTAAAAAAAAAGTAACAAACATATAAAAAATTATGCAAAATACGTTAATAAGCCTACTATTCTATTGAAAAGAATCAAAATAGTCCAATTTTATATCTTTTTATAGATCGCAAAAATATGAATTTGTTACATATTATATGCAATAATTTATTTTTTTATCATAAATAATGGCAGTTATGTTTTAGATATATTAAAATAAAAATTTCAATTGGCATTAGTGTACAAGCTGATAGCAAAAAATCAGTTTTTTATTTTAAAACATATTTTATATTATAAGTTTGTAAATATTTCAGTACAATTTGCATAATTTATGCTTAAAATAAAAACTTTCAAGTTGCATCAATTTTATTTATATATTTTTTATGTTTTATTTAAGTTTGCATTTTTTCGGATGTATTACACGATATAAAAATATAATATATATATTAATTCGAGATTCGAATGGTTTTATGTAGATCTGATAGATGTTAAGAAATAATAATTCGAATACGATCATGAAAAATACATCTAAGATTAAGTCGTGGTTCAAAAAAAAATTATAGGCAGATATGATGATATATATGATCATTAATTGTGAATGATTTATATTTTTCTAATTACATAATTGTACACCATCTCAATTAACAAAGTTATTAAATGATTCTAAAGTATTTAAAAAATACAGTTTATTGTTTTTTAATTAGTGTTTCTATAAAATTATTAGTATATATCTGTTTTCTTATGAATTATACATTTTCGAACCTAAATAATTTTTTTTATGTGATAAAATTGTATTGGCATTTTATTTTTCTTATATGATTAAAGTGTCTTGCAATACATTCGATTCGGAGTTCATAGAAAAAAACATAAACTTTAGGAATTAAAAGATGAACTATCCACTATTTACGTATGAAACTTATAAACATCAAATTAGATTAAAAACAATGACTATTATTATATCATGCATAAAAGTATTTTTGTAATGTATTTTATGCTAAGTATTTATTTGATCAATTTTTATTTTGTACTTTAGTTGAAAAAAACACATAAGCTGTAAATGAACTGTTTTTTTGTAAGAAAGAGTGTATCTGTATATTTTTTAAAGCAGATTTTCCTAATTTTTTTGAATATTATTTTTCGGAATGCTATTTTTTTTTATTTGTATGGTTCAAGTTAAGATTCAAAAGAATATATTTGCTTTTATTTTTTTATAACTAAATTCAGTTTCACATTTCTTTATTTTAAATATATGATTCCATTCTTTTATTTTATGCCTTTGATTACACATTCTGGTACAAATTTTTTTGTAAAAAATAAAAGATTGCCTATGCTTTTTTTTATAGGATACCTATACACAGCTAAAATTTTGGGGACATGCTATTGTCGATTTTGGAATTGAAAATATTTATTTTATATGAAAATTTTTTCTATGTTTAAAGTATATTATATATTTGTTATAGCATATCTCTACACATATAAAAAAATTTTATAAACCATATTCCACAATTTTTTTTTATGCGTTTTTAAAGATATTGTCAATTTACACATGTATTTGTGTTTTTATTATTAATATAATGAAAAAAATTAGAAATTATAGTCTTCTAAAAGTATTTTTTTTATAAGTTAATTTTATGGTTATGATTTTAGTTATTGTTCTCGACACAACTTTCCAGATTAGCTGCGTGCACATAATTTTTATACTTTCTGTTATCTTCACCTTTCCAAAGTCTTCTTCAATACTTCACCTCCTTTCGAGATCTGTTAATGCGCGGGTTTCTCTCAATACCAAGGTTTGTATTTATGCCTCAATCTGATTCGTGACATCTAATTCCATAAGGTATGGAAATTTCATACATATAATAGATATAAAATTCATCGAAAGCTTCTTATATTTTTCTACATCGTTTTTATTACGATATAATCATATATTTAATTCTTTAAACATTAATAAAACTATTTTTAGGTTTCGAATCTCCTTCTACACGCTTTGCTTCAAATAAAATTAAAAGTTTGAATGCTTTTTCTGCTATTTAGCTAAAATGTCGTTTTTAAATTATCACTGTCAGTATATTTAACATTTATTTCTACTGATCTAAAAAAGCATATTTTTGATTATACTGCCATTTTATAAACTATAAATTGAAGTGTATGATTTATCATTATTTATCAATTTAAATATTTTTTACCCTATTATCATCATTGCTTGTATATAAATTTTTAATAAAGCAATTTCTTTCTGTTCGGATAGATATTTTCTTCCGGTTATTACTCGATATGCCAGAATTTATGTAAAATAATATAATTTCTGATTTCGTGGATTTAAATGTATATATCGGACCCCTATTTTAAGATTAGAGATTGAAGTTTAAAATAATCTTCTGTATAAGCATTTTTAAAATATCAAACAGCTATCCAATCCAGACCATCTGCAAGAATTAAAACATACACTTGTAAACTGCCCACAGTAAAAGCATTTACCTGTGACATACAGTGTTTATGCTTGAATAAATTTGACTCTTTTATAATACCAAAAGCACGTGATCTAAAATAATTTTTGCGTTTATATGGATATTATATATGTAAAATACCATGAATGTGAACAGATATAAAATCATAGATCAATTTGCTGAAATTGGCCTGAAACTATATGGATTAAAGATGTAAATCAACGAAGCTTCTAAAAATCCTTTTATAAGAAAATTAATCTTATCATGAAACTATCCATATTTTCATAAATTTTTTTGCTTTATATTGCGTATATAATTGTATTTTATCGGTTTTAAATCATTAAACTTAATTTTCAATCTTTTCATATAAAGAAAATAATTCTTGCTGTCCATATGTTCAAAATACATTAAAAAAGCAAAAGAAAGATATAATTTATCAATCAACTTTTTAAAAAAAAAAGTCAACTTTCTATGTTGATAATTAGAATATACTCAACTGATCGAATTATAAATTTAGATTTGATATCAAAATAAAGAATGAGAACAGACCCGTATTTCTGTTTTATATCGATTGATTACACATGGAATCGTTTTGTTTAATTATCGAAATAAAATTTTTTAGCTATAGAATATGATGAAAGCGAAAGTATGCTTATATATGATGCGAGTAATATAAAAATGCAACAAAGTGTGTGTAAAATGATGTTTACAATCATATTTGATTATTTATAGATTTGTTTTACAATATATAATTTGTCTTCGTCTGAGTATGTGACTGATTTATCGAAAAAGTTTATATAAAAATTTGGAAACTCATTTATAATGACAAGTACTCGTAAAAAGGTATTTCGGCTTGTATTAAATATATACACAAGAGTTTTAGAATAAAGTTATATTTTTTTTAATAATTTTACCAATGTGTGTCTACAGGAATTTATGATATATGATCAATATTTTCTTTTGTGCAATTTTATATAAATTTATCTCTATTTATAATTTTCATGATCTGTCTTCAGCGAAAAATTCGCTATTTATATATTCAAGCGCTGTTTTATGTATTCTTTTTTTATATTCTAATATCATTTAATATTTTCGTATAAATAAGTTGAGCTTATCGTGGTTTATACAAAACGTGAACAGTGCATATATTACATGTCAAAAAAGCATTCTTTCTATAAATGGATATTTTGATTGACATGTACTCTACATTTCTAATGTTATTAATTCTCATATATATAATAATGGATCTTTATGTTAAATTAAAAAATCGACGGTTTACATCCCAATTTTAGATAGCTCACATGTATAAGTAATTTTAAAAAATTTATTTTACAGCTCATAACACTCTCTCTATACGTTCAGAAAGTGCTCAAATTTTATGCAGATCAATAATATGCAAAGCCTACTTGAAAATCTTTCTAATAATATAGGTCTTTTACTCTGTTTTTTCCCAGTTCATTACACATTGGCAACATTTAGCATATGTTATTTGATAATAGAATGCCCTCGCAGTTAATCATTATTACCTTTAAATGTGTAAGAAAATAAAATTCATTTAGCCCACATTTATACATGGTTGATTTTAATTTGCTATCTATTTGTCAATGAGCATCAAAAAGAAATTTTTATGCTATTATTACATCGAGTAATATACAGAAAAAAACAAAACTCATCATAATTACATTTATCTATTTTATGACGCTTATAAATTGCCAAATATATATAAAACGTGTTTAAAAAAATGAAATATCAGCAGGAAATATATTTACATAAGTAAATTTAATTTTTTATACCGATCAAAAACTACATTTACATTGTATTAAAACATTAAAACTTAATTTGGTCTCATATGCTTAGTAGTTTTGCGCGTGCCAATTTCTTATAAATTTAAGTTTTTTTTCTCGATATCATGTAGATCAAAAAGTGGTACAATTCTAGAATGGGAATTAATAAAATTTAAAAAGGCTTTAGACATTTCAATTATCCCTAAGATATTAATATAATTCAATCATTTTTAAATTTATAATATCTGTAAAAACATTTCTTATTATCTACGACTATTTGATAATGCAAATAAACTATAGTATAAGGCACAATTTATTAATAATACACATAAAACATATATCGGTTTAAAACCAAGAATTTTCATTAAAATAGATTTTCAGCTAGATATGCTGCACAGAACCTTTATTTTTTATATAGATGATTTATTTAATGGTATTTTTGCTAAATATGAGACAAAAATATTATTAGTAACGAATATAATGGATTTTGAATTCTATAAATATAACTTTTAATAAAGAGATATCAACAGAAAATGGTAAATAAAAACATATAACATAAAATTTACTGTCAACCACGATCTTAGTTTTATATATCGAATCATCGGATTTTTTTTATGTTGGATAAGAACATATTCTTTCCTC
The DNA here is from genome assembly GCF_057557595.1 of Rhyacophila brunnea. Lineage (NCBI taxonomy): Eukaryota > Metazoa > Arthropoda > Insecta > Trichoptera > Rhyacophilidae > Rhyacophila > Rhyacophila brunnea. The sequence continues at coordinate 1,298,221 of NW_028233358.1, forward strand.
TTAAAGATCTCCTAGTAATTTTTTTTACAATGATTTTCCGATGTTAAAAGCCTACAGATAATGTATGCCGCTCAAAAAAAAAATTATAAAATGCACGAAAAATTATAGTCTTAGATAAGAAATTATTGATAAAAAGTGTTTTTAAAAAATATTAAATGGTAACTAAATCTTTTTATTTATGGAAGAAATTATTTTATGTTAATATAAATTACAAGAGTATAACAAATCATATTTGATATAGTAGATTAGTGTAAATAATTAAAAAAGTTTACTCATTCATGTATATTTTTATATTAACACATAATATAAAGAAGTTACGAACATAAATTTTTTGAACTTTGAATTGAGATATATCATCTATTAGTTATGTTGTAGGTTTTTAAATACAAAAATTTTAAATGATCTATATTAAAAAAATAATGCATAGATCTAAGCTTTAAAAATATTTATTTACCTAGTTCATTTTACAATCTTCATAATTTGTTAAAATTACAAAGGATCATACGAAAAGTTTGATTCTTTGTTAAAATTGTAAATATAAATTTATGTAATAATTATAAAATTCTATTATTTTCCTTCTAAAAAACTTACATGCAAATTTTTGTACTATAACTTTTAAATTTTTGATAAAGTACTCAGGTTCTACCAAAAAAACCAAGAATTAGATTAAAAGCTAATATTTTTACATTAAAATATCAAGAATGTTCAGAATATTTATATTGCTAAAAAATTTTGATTGCTTAAAAAATAAAAAATTGTTATATATAATATATGTGAGAAAAATTTCGAATTCGGGAATTTAAAAACAATTACTGACTAGATAGATAAAAGATTTTAGTTATCAATGAATTAACTAGTTAATAAGATAAAAAATGAAATGTGTGAATAATAAGTGCAAAAAGGCATGGAAAATTAAATACTTTGTTAATATTTTAATTATTCTAACCTTTGTCTTTAAAATAAGAAACTTATAAAAACCTTTTTCAAATATAATTCGTTTATAAATAAGCTTGAAAAACTATTTCCGACATGGAACGAATAAATCATGGTTGTAAATGTATTCTTGAAAAATCATCTTACATAATATAATTTTATTGCTAGCAATGTCCTTATAAATAGAGGCTAATATATATTTGATTTATTTACTAAATATTGTTGTTCCAACTTTTTATCTATTGGATTTGGTTTTTAATTTTTATAGCGTGATATAACATTATAAATTTAGATCAATATGTTATCCTATGTTTCATTTAAAAAATTTAAGATACTAAATTGCTTGTAGAAAAATATATAAATTTGCATGTATTACTTATATAAACATTTAGTCAGTTTCAGATTTATTTTCAATTGTAATCGTACATGTGAAATTTATTATTTTTTTAATATGATCAAATACTTTACTGAAAAAGGAATTATTGTGTAAAATCGCAGATATTTGAAAATTAGTAATCGTCGATTAAATCATGCCAGGGAAAGCTAAGGTTTTTAATGTATATAATATAATATGAAGATACGTCAAAGATTACATAAAATCAAATTAAACATATAAGTCAAATGAAATTTCTTTTAAATTTAATTTTTCATCAAAAAATCTCAAAATACCACAAAAAATGGATCTCAGCATACATATCATAAAATTTACAAGCTGAATTCTTTATGCAATTTTTAACTATATTGGTGCAAAAAATAATTATTATTTTGATCTTAAAATAATTTTCTAAAGAATATATTTTAGCACAACTGTAGTTTTATGTATATTTTCAATTTGTCAGAAACGCATGAAATTTGAATTTTAATAGGAATTTATATAATTAACCTTAAAATTCTGGATGTTTTGATTGAATTATATAAAAAAAAGCATTTTTTTTTGCAATGAGAACTTTTTATGGAAAAATTCTCACCTAGTATTTTTTTTGAATAAAATTTGGGATCTTTTTTCAAATACCTCCGATATTTCTATTTATAAATGAAAATGATTTAAAAACGTTCTGTTTCGAGTATTTTATATGCGTAAAAAGTTATATTGCATACAAACGACACAGGTGTATTTTATATTTGAAACCTAAATTTTTAATCTTATCTCACTTGATATACCACAAAAAAAAACAATCTCTGGCCATTTAACTCAAATGTTTATAAAGAAAAGTTCCAAGACCTATAATGTTGGCATAAAAATATATGATATCTTACGAAAATTTAGACATTTCTTTGTGGAATCTCTGTTTCACACTTATTTCATTACTTACTAGCGTTATTTACATACTGAGCATAGTTCTACTACAAAAAGGCTATATATGATAATTGTAAAATTCTGCTATTATTCTATAATATAATATTTTTTTATCGGGATGTTGTGTAAATCATATGAATTTGCATTTAAATGATATAAATTTCTCTTTATTAATTTTTTTTAACTATAGCTAATATATTCTTTATATTTTTAAAGGTAACAAAAACATATCTGCATAAAATTTAAACAATAAAAAATTATGTTTTTTTTTACAAATATAATAAAGCGATTATTTCACAAATGATTTACTTTTTATTTATGCATATACATGAATAATATATTAAATTTCTTTCAATCGTTTCCCAAATTTATAATATCCGTGTTAGACTATATTTAAAGTATATAATTTCACCGTCTATGTATTATAGTATTCAAAAAAAATAGTTATAATTAATCTAAAAATGCCGCATAAGAATACAGCCTTCAAATGTGCATTCTCATAAAAGAAAATTTTTAATAAAAAGAATATTTAGAGTGTAAATTATAATTATCGTCAGAGAGTATGTTTATAAAAAGTTGTTATAAATAAAACATCAATTTTGAAATTTAGTCAACATTTGTTACATTATGTAGTTTACAAGAGTAATCTAGCATCAAGTATTTTTTTGGCCAAAAATTTCTATGACATACGCATAATATATTCTTAATAATATGTGCTGTCCATATGAACCTGTTTTTATTATAAGTTTAAAATAAAGACCCGAAATATTTTATGTTTATATCAATTTATTTATACATCGTGTATAAAAAATGTGGAAGAATACACACTAAAACCGCATATTTAGATGTTACAGAAGAAGAATAAAACTACGTAGATATAATGTTATTTATTTTTATTTTAAGCGCACACATGCCCAGAAGTTCTAATATATTATATAAAATATTGAACATATTTATTATCAAATAATATGAATTTTTTTGTGACTATGACAGTAAAACAAATATACTGAAAATCTTAGATTGATAAAAAGCCAATTAAATTTTTTAATTATATATCTTTAAAGGCAGAAATAAACTCTGTAAATTGTTGCCATAAAAATGGTATTTTATTGCATGGACGTAAGTTGTATGGTTTCAAATAGGAGCAAATCGATTATTCGTTCCGAACGTTTTGTGTAATAGCAGGAATGCCTATAATATGGTTGTACGAATATCAACTGTGAAAACTAAACTAATATATCAGCAAAAAAATGGTTTTATAAATTAGATATCAGTACCCGAAATCGCTTCAATTTAAGACTTTCTATTTTATAAGCCTTCCTTAAATGATTTCATGCATAGATTCGTTTCACACTCAACATCCACAGCAATAATAGGTTAGATTAAGGAACAAATAAGCAGAAATCGCCGCAACATTAACAGAACAATATATAAACCTGGCAGGATTTTTTAAGCGATTAGAATATGATTTAAGCAAAATTACCCAATATCAAGAAATAGAGTTTAGCGATAAATCTTAATTCGCAACATTTGTAGAGTCAGTAAAAAGTGTGTCTGAGGATTAGCATCGGTTTTTATTATCAAGGACTAAAACTACATATAAAAATCAAATCTGAAAAGTATCAGAAAAGGATTCTTAATATACAGACGAATGAGAATACAAAGAAATAGAATCATATAAAGACTCCAACATTATAAAAACACGGATAAATCATATCCATATATCTAGATTTTAAAATACATAACAGAATATTTAGTCATACAAAACAAGTTTAGGTAAGCCTTTTAATCTACAAGACAATTGAAAAACAAAACTATTAAAATCAAAAGATCGTATAATAAAGATTATAGTGCAAGTTAGGCTCTATTTATGTCCACTTGAACTTATTAAAATATAATTTATATCGAATTTAATATCATATCGATTTTAATACCATAAACATATGATTTTTTATTCTAAGCTTGCATAAATTTAATTTAATTTGATTTAAATTAATTAAATCAAATCGACCGGTCTGATTTTCTGTGGATCCAATATGTCTATGTGACGTATCATCTTGACGACAATTTTTTTGCATATAGCTTTAAGACTGAATAGAAATGATGATATGAAATCAATGTTGAAAACATAACTAAATCCATTTTTATCATAAATTTTGTCGTGAAGAACTTTTAAATTCATATTAAATTATATAACATATGATATGAATCCTCAAAAAAGATAACTAAATACCAAGTGACCCATTAGAATAGACAAATTGACATAAACGCGTGGCAAATTTAAAGTAAAGAATTAGTTAGCTAATCAAAATTTATATCAAATAAATAGATGCGAAGATTTAGTGTTGCTTTTTCTATATACGTGCATAAAAAATAATAATAATAAGAAAGGAATTGAATAAAATCATAAATATAGCAAAATAACATGTATGAGTATACTTTTTTTGCAAATTATTATGTTTATTATGCTTTAAAAAGCCTTTATTGACATATAATATAATACAAATCAAACAAATTAATTAAAGGATTTAATTTTTATATGCCATAATGTTGCCTTTATTTATGCATTTTCTAATCAGGTTTACAAAATATTTCTTGGTTAGTTTAATAGGTATCCAAGATACCACATTATACATAAATGAGTCGATTGGAAATTTTACATTAATAATAAACTTTATCTTTATTTTAAATGTAAAAATAAATAGAAATACAATCTTTTATGTCAATTATGCCCGCTTGATGTAGAAACAGCCTTTTGACAGTCTTATCGTGGAAATTAATGTATATATTTTGCAAAATAATAAATCCACTTAGATGAAAGGTAGTGTTGGTTATTCATATACGATAAAGTATATTTAACACTAAGAATTGAATATGTAAAACGTAATTAAATTTATATTGATCTTTCCTCGATATTCATGAAGCCCATAAACGCATTGTAAAATTTTTTGCATAAAAATACTTGTGGAAATACTTTAGTATTGTGGCATCGAAAGACCAAAAAATATATATTTTATGTGTTATAGGGCTAAGTACCGTTTAAATAGTATTTATCATATAACCAACGAGATTTTAACGCCTTAAATCAAATTAAAAAAGAGTATTCGACACTATTTAATTCATTTATTTTAAAAATGTCATCAAGAATTTATCTAAAATATTGTGATTATTTTGAATACTCTTGCATCGGCCATTTCAATGGAACTATTTCATAAAGTATAATTGATTTATAGGACTAATTACTGTAAAAAAATTATGTAAAAATGAAAAATCTTTTTAAAAATTGTTTTTAAATCATAGAGAGCACAATGTTATGAGTTCGATACAAAAATAGTATTGATATAAATTGGACGCTTGAAAACTAAAATTTTTTACCAGCATCAATAATATGTTAAGAAGATAATAGGCAACATGAACTACATAAAATAATATGAGAAGTATAGCAGTTAAAGTCTAAAAAGTAATATTAAAGATAAGTTCGGCTAATAAAAGATATGTTCAGAAAAATTGTGCAAGTTTTTAGATCGAATGTGTATTTTCATGTTGTAAAAATATAAACATACAGCCTAAATTCTATATTAAATATAAATATTATAATTTATGCCATATTATCGACCACTTATATGATGACAAGAAAATATCTGAATTATAAGTTTAGTCTATCGATAGAAAAAAAAGCGCTGGTGTCTAAAAACATATATAGCTTTAGATAGATCACTGTTATTAAAAGACCATAATTATTTAGATAAAAAATAGATCTGGAGCTTTCAAATAATAGAGTGGTCATTTTGGTCGCATATTATATAAATATTATGGATATAAAAATTTGTTACCTTTTAAATGCCTACATAGCTTCGTTCACGTTATATTCTTACCTATAGAAGCGCAAAAAATTAAAATTAAATCTTCATAGTGGATAAGAATATTAATTGACATATGGATGGATATAATCACATGATATTCATCACATAAAAGTATATCAAATATATGTTAAACGATTTAAGAATAATAGAAAATCAAAATTAAACATACTTACACATCTATTATCAAAATGATTTTATAAAGTGTATTATATGAATTTTTTTATGTGAAGACTAGATTTATAATATCTAAAATTTACCTACATGAACATTTGATTTTATATTTATTTTAACGATAATACGTAATAATTTACGATTTATTGTATAATCAAGATTATATATGCCAATTATCTTATCTATATTATATTATTGCTATTTAACTCTAAATGAATCTTAATCACACACTGTCTAATATTATAGCTCATGATCTATAAAACAGAAACAGACTGTACAAGCGAAAGTAATATTTTATTAAAAAAAACTTACTGCAGACATAATCACGATAGCCCAAATTATATCTTTTAACTTGTATATGAATCATATTATTTATAATAATAGCGCATTTATATATATGAGTTGAACTTCAAATTTTCCACAACAAAAAATCAAACTCATGAATTTCTGGTTTTTGATATATATTATACATATGATGTATCTTCTATTGATTCACAGTACTTTTATATTTTTTTTTGTTTTTCTTTAAAATTTGTAAATTATTTATGTATAAATCCGGTCCTAATTGGAGCGTAAATAAGATGTTTTTTAATGCCGATTAAACCGTTTAAATCCATTATCCTAATTTATTGCATAATTTCAAAGCTGTAAATATGAAATAAAACCTATATATGACGTATTTGTGTCATTATATAATTTTTGTAGAATATAAGATAGATAAATGTCTTTACCTAAAATTAATTTAACATAATAAAACAAAACCAGAATTTAAATAGCATAAAACATAAAGATGAATAGCAAATATTGTTAATTTATTAAGAACAGTTTTATTTAACAAACTGTAATTTTATAAATTAGAAAAAGAAAATTGCATTGAAATAATATAAAATTATAATCCTCACTACCTTATAATTTTACTGAATTTGTAATTTTATTTCCATAAAAATGACATTATCATTGCAGACACCTGAACTCATCTCTTTCGAGAGAAAAGAGCAGTTGATGAAGATAGATCAGGGGAAGGTTTCAAATGATGTATCAAGGGGTTTTGCAAAGTTCACAATGGACTGACTACGTCTTAATATATTTAAATGATAAAAATAAAATTATTCCACAAATACAAAATAATTTATTAAAATTTAGCCCATAAATATAAAATTTAAGTTTTGTGAACTACACACAGAGATTCAGGTATTTAAGAGAGCCTTTAGCACAAAAAAATAAAGAATTTGCAAATATCGAGCACATTGGCTTGTAGGAAAAGAATCCAGAAAATATTCAAAGAGTATATCAAAAGAAATTTATATCCATCTATTTGTCTGATCGCAATAAATTAGATATAATATTAGAAGCTTTTAAATTAAAAAAATGCACACAAATATTCTAAAAATATCATTAGTAATTTAAAGGCCTAAAATATATAAATATATGACTAAATTATCTTATTTGTAAACTAGTAAAATATTTACATTTATTTATATAATTTTTACTTATAAATTATAATCTAAAATCTTTGTTTGTTATAATTTTTTTATATAAAGTTCATAATTCACAATAAATATACGTCAAGTTATTATTGGTTTTATAATATCATGTCGTATTATGATCACAAAGTACTACAATCATCATATTATCGCAACTAAAAAGCATTAATATGCAGTAGAATCTATATTCCACCTGTTAGAATATATATAGAAAAATGGCTTGCATTAATACGGCTAACTGAGCATTGGATAACAAATGATAAATGCCCCTATATTCATAAACAACAAAGGAATGTAAAATTAGATATTTTTTTATGTTCTGAAGATAAAATTTAAAATTTAAGGATTAAAAAAAGCCGAATTTAGGATTTATAGATCTTCATATAATTGTAATTTTTTTGATCGTATGCAAAAATGTACTTTTATGGAAAATAGATAATGATGGTTGATTTATGTGTAAAACCTAAATTAGAATTTAGAATGCATTCTTATATATGATATATGAAGTAAAAAGGTTAAGCCTAGTAAATGTACTTTTGCATACTTTTTGGGAATATTGACGCAAAGTTTATTACAAATATAAGTATTTGCAATTTTAGAGTATACCTATATTTATAGCTTTTTTTTCTAGGCTTAAATGTAAATGTTAGAGATTCTCGATCCCTGAAATATTTTATATTAATCCAAATTTTTAAAAATAAAAATATTTAAAAACAAAATATGACATTAAATTTGCCTTAAGCTACATTTAAAGTCATTTTCACAACTTTTTTTATTGAATTTAACAGTTAAGAATGATTCAACTGTTAGTGTACAGTCACACGTAAGATTTAATAAATTTAATATCATGTATAAATATAGAAAATATGAAATTTAATCAGTCTTTTTATATAGATTTTTAAGGTTTAAACTTTAAAGTTTGCTTTGATTATTAAAATATGCTTTTATATTAAAGAATATTGCTGGTCATATAAATAATTATATATCTAACATAAAAATATATTTTAAAATATTTATATATTCTGAATCATATACACTGTCATTTTAGAACTGTTTATAATGACGAAGGAAACCTTTTCTACTTGGATAGTTGTGAAGAAAAATCTATTAGAAACACCTATCCAGGAAGCTACTGCAAAGGCATAAATTAATTACAGGTATAAATTGTTAACTAAGAATATTATATAAAACCAAGAGATCTTTTTGATAAAATGATATATATCATAAAATATAAATTAAGAATAAAATACATATTGTTATAGATATTAATGGATCTTCATGTTGTTTTCAAACTAAGGAAATTTGTTTTAGCAATTATGTATATGAAAAATAATTGTCTGGGTTATAATTAAATTTATCAAAAGATTTTGCATTTATACGAATTTTTGTCAACTATACAGATTAAAGTATAAAAAAGATTCTTAAATTTTTTCGGATATATAAACATATAACTTTATAAAGTCTAAAAAGAAACTAAAACCACAGTGTAAAAAAATACCAAATTTATCACCAATAAATATAGATAGATTATAAACAGAAATCATAAAATTTGAAATTTCTTGCTGAATTCAGTTCATAACAATATTTCCGATAATAAATATATTATAGCAAAAGAATTTATTATAAATATCTATTTAATGCAAACATACATTTGCTTCCATGATTTCAAATAAATAAAATGTTTAGTATCGAAATAATTTGATTTATTGCAGTGATATTTAAAATTCAAAGTTTTGTAGTTTATATAGCTTCTAAAAACTCGTACGAACTTAATTTGTTTCTTTGCATTCTATATAATTAAGTATTTTATAACTATTAACGATATAATTACCATTTACTAAATATATTGATACTTTATATAGCTTGACGATTAAATATCCCAAAAACTCAACAGCTGCAGTAACTAAAAACATGTGAATACAAAGAAAAAATTTAAGACTATATTAACTACAAAATTAGCTTTATTCTTATATAAAAATCTGTTTATACCAGCACATACATATAATGTGATCGATAACCTTTTTAAAAAAATATATAAGTACTTTGAGATTTTCTCGTATTTATTTAAGAATTTATACGATTAGTATAGTTTGATCTTAACTTCTAGATTTTTACTGCAGAAATTCATTCAATGTTAAATGGAGATTGTATTTCTAGTCCTCTTGAAAACTAAGTAGATTCTATTGTTCTATTATATTATTATCAACTTATATTTTTTTTACATATTCGATCATTTATTTTATGCTATGCTCCATAATTATGTATTACTTATTATAGTAGTATTTTGTAAATTTTTATAACATTTAACATATGAGCTTAAATATATCTTCTATTACCCGAGATTCTTAAATATTTCTTATTTCACTTAATATATGCTAAAATATTTTTTTTCTTTTGAGTTTTCGTTTAGTTATTATTATAAATATAAAACTCGCCATTTTAGTTAATATGCGTAAACCAATCCCATGTAAATTTTATTTTCAAATTTGAACCCTTTGAATGTGATTCAAAGAGTTAATTTTTTAGATGATCATTTAGATATATTTAGAGTTCCATAGTAGATATTTAAAATACGAGCTAAATTCGTTTTCATGGCTTGCAACCATATCCAAATAAAAATAGTATTATATTTTGATATCTGTTTGTGGAAATATTTGTACTATGGTGGGAAGTTACCCTATTGCTTTGTACTGATAACTATGCATATATTCCAATATTTTCGTTGAATATGTATAGATATTTAAATAAACTTGAATGTTTATATTTCCACATAAATTTCTTTCTTTGATCAAATATATAATTTGGGCCTTCTTTGGCTTTCTATACTTTTTATGCCCAAATACTTTCTACGGTATAATGCATTGATTATCTTGAGTCGCAATATATTTGTAGTATTAAAACACCAAATATTTTATTTTACGGTGTATTTTTATCGATATTGGAATAAAAACTTCACTTTTGCAGTTTACTGAATTTTCACCTTCAATTTATTTATATTGCCATAGATATTTCAAAGAACAGTCATAATGTGGTATTACATACGTTTTCTATAGGAAAAAAAAATCAACTGATTATAACCCGATCGCACAGAGATTTCTTCTAAATAGACAACAATATTTATCTATAATTTTTTTAGTAGAATTCACGTTTCCAATATAATTCCAAACCATTCCTAATCTATATTTCTATTTCGTTCATTAACAAGACAAAAAATATTATTCCCCTACATTACATTTTTGATGTAAGAATAGCTAAAGACATGGATAGGATTCGTGTTTATGTTTATAGGTTTAATTATTGCCTTATACCATAAAGTTAATCTAATGCTACGCTAATAATTTTTTTTTGGAATTTTAACGTCTTCTAAATTAAGAAAATAAAAAAATGAAATTAGGCTTAACGATGTGTATAAAAATAGTTTTACTTTATGTCTTTGATACAAAAATCTAAATATGCATATTCATATACAATTAAAGTTTAGAAAAGATGTCATAATAAGCAGAAATGGTATAATTATTAATATATAGAGAAAAGAATTTATTAAAAGTACAAATAAAATTAAAAAATTGATTTTTCAATAGATATATCAATATAGGGCTAATTTTAAATTAAAAAACAGAGAATAGGATAGTTAATAAATAAAGGTTTTATGTTTTTAAAAAACATTTGTGCGCATTTTTTCGTTATAATTCAATAAAAGACAGAAAATAAAAACAAGGGCTATAGAAACAAAAAAAATGGATTTCATTATTTTGTCTTATTGATAACTTTGATTTTTAATTATAAAATTTAACAATGAATATTTATGATGCTTACATAAAATTCCATCTAATGTCATTTGAGTTTAGGTTATGATAATTTAACAATATTAGAAAATACAATTTATATATGATAGATTCAATAAAATTTTATATAATAGATAAATATCAAGCATATATTATATTATTATTTTTTAAACTAAAATAAAATGGAAATATTTTGATTGCTCTTTCTTTGTTTATATAAATATCGCAATTAAAATATTTACTATAGTTTAAAAACAAAATATGGACAATGTGTATTTATGCATTGAATTATATATCAGAAACACAATTACTTTACTTTGTGCAACAAAGCTATCATTGAATAAGAATTTTATTAATATAAGTGTATTTTTAACGCTTTGTACATGCCTTTTAATCGTAAAAATCATTCTATGCATGTTAGTTGTATTATAATATCTTAAATACATAAATTTTAAATAAAATTTATAAAGTTTCTTGGCTGAAAACTTTTAACCAATTCGTTTGCTTTTTGTAGTAAATTCGATATAAATTTCATGTATATGCTAGCCACTGTAAAAAAAATAAACGTCCATCTCCTGTTACGTCTAAATATTGTTATAAAAATAAAATAGGAATATAAAATATAAATATTTTTATTGCCTCACTAATTCGATGTTACTGTACAATCATATCGCAAGTCTTTTATATGTGTTTTAGATTCTTTACAGCTATACTTATCACCATTTTATTATGAAAATGTTATGCATATTAATCAAAATCATCAATACTATGATCCTTATGTAAGATGTCAATTATTTGTATTGGTATTTGGTATTTGTGATTTTACTTTTATTTCATATCATATTCGTTAAAACAATAAAAGAATACATTTAACATTAATTTATAATATTAAATTATATTTGCGATGAATTTTACTGTAGCAAATGGTAACCCTTTATTAAAGAACGTTTTTTACTGTCTAGAAAAAAATCGGAAAGATCATATAGAAATATATATAACAGATTTATTGTTCTCATTTAAATTCATTAGAAGCAAGCCACAAAAATGCATATTATACAATTTAAGAGAATCTTAAACTATATAAAAAACAAAAAAATATTACTATCCTTGAATAATTTATATATTTTCATTTGCATAAATATTGTGCTGAGATGAAATGCATTTTCTTCGGGTGACATACAAATCACATAAAATAAGCAAAAAACATATTTTTCGAATTAGACATTACAAAATGATATATATATGTAAAAATTTTATTTTCACTTGGGCATATTCTTCTATTATACCGCATAATTTAGAAAACTATTGTATAATTTACGTAAATAAACCTTTTATGTATTTAAGCAAGCTTTTTATCTAAAAAAATATTAGAAATGTTATAAGGTTTTAATTGCATATTTTAGTTGTGCCTTTATTTTGAGAAAAAAATACTAAATAGATCACGGTATATATATTTGCATTATGAATTAATGATTTTTGATATACGATTATATTAGATATTTTTTGTGGTTAAATGCTTCTATAATCTGTGTCCACTTTTAAAATTAAAAAAATTGATCAAACTTTATGCACAAAAATGGAATAATTTTTATATCAAAAAGTCATGCATTTTTTCTTCTGTTATCGTTAAATAAAACATAAAAGTCATGGATTATTTCGTAGCATATTTTAACACTTCAAAACATACCAATAAGAAATTTATATTTATGTTCTAATGCCAATGTTTCAATAATTTAAAAAACACAAATTTCACTATGATAAACAGATTATATTGAATACATATTTTTGTTGTAAATCATTATTAATAAATTTTATATCAGTAAAAAATGATAGTTTTATTTCGGTTGAATGTGTTAATTTATATTCGTTATTTATATTTTTTTACCATAAGTAGAGAAACGAATATAATACATATCATAGTCAGTTCTGTCATTTCATATAAAAATAAGTGCCTATTTTTATAAGAAAAGAACAATACGAGCAAATGGTATTTGATGCTATAATAAACTATTTCAGCAAAATAAATCGCATGTGTAGATTTTTTAAGTTTCAATTTTGATAAAAATACAATTTAGTAAATAAAATTCGGGCTTTTATCTTTTTTAACGGATTTTAGATACATAAAAAGGGCTATTAAAATTTTTAATAATATCAAGAATTACTAAAGAATGCCAAATTAGATAAGCCAAATTTGCACATAAATACAATTCTAAAGCATAATCAAAAAAAATATATATTGTTGCAAAATTAGCAATTCCAGATTATTATTATTTGCTCATATGGTGGGATCATAAACTTGTAATTTTGTCTTTTTTTTAAGCATCAACTTGTGATTATCTATAAAATTTGTTTCTAGATTTTTTTTTTACAGCTTAATTCCCATAATAAGGGCTAAAAAAGCTTATACATGTCTTTATACATAATTGCCGCTGAATCGTAGGCGCTTATTTTTTTTAGCCGTTAAATTAGATTATTTTTTATAAAATGTTTTGTTAGATATTGGCAATTTCTTTCGAATCATATTTATGAATTTTTCGACAGTAATTATATTTTTTGTTAGCGGGATTAAAAGCAGAAATTTAATTATATAAAAATATTTGCTTTCTGCATAAAAGTCAGATCTGTTATATACAACATAGCATCAAATCGAATATGTATAATCTTTTAATTATAATAGGTGTTTTGAATTGTTATGAAAAATAAACATACGAGAGCCAAAATAACGTTTTAATTTTAAAAACACAAAATTAAACAGAAAAAAAAATAAAAGGGATTTATACGATAAGATTTAAATAATGTTATATAATGAATCTTAAAAATATTTATTTTGTAACTTAAAATCGGTTTTCAAGATTAAATTTGTAGAAAATAGAAGAAAAAATAAATTATGCCTTCGTAACAAATGACTCTAATAAATTTGATTTAGTCTTTAACAAAAAAGTGCTTTACTATAGTTATTTCTGTCTAATGAGTGCTGCAGCAGAATCGTGAATATATTTTTTTTACTAAAATATTTTATATTGAAGTATATGATTTTGAAGTTTTAAATTTTGATTTTATTTCTTAATTTTTCTGTTATCAAGTTTTACCATAATTTAAATGGATATTCATATATTAAAATTTTATCTCTGACATAATGATGCTACCAAATGTATATATATTCCACATTGAAATTATTATTTGTGTGATAAACTGTGGTTTTTAGCATTTAGGTCGCAGAATAAAAATTTAATTTAGCCTAATATATATGTGTTGTATAGTCTTTTTTTATATTATATATCAGTTTCGTGTTAATTTATATGTTTAATGTAAACTAAAGCTCGTTTTTGTTGTAATATGCGAATTATCTTCAGTTAAGAAACTTGTTTACTAATAAATCTTATATGGAAACAAGATTTGGGAATTAGACTAAGCTAGAAAGGACTTTTTTATACCATCTAAATCGTATAGCGTCAAGATTCTAAGAACATTGGTTATAGGGAATCTAGCAAAATAAATGTATAAATAGTTGGACATATGCTTTAAGTTTCTGTCAAACCTAAAATTGCCCTAGCGGCTTGCTACTAATACAGATATCATGTAAATATCATAAAGTCAAAATATCATACTTCTTGCAAATCCAACAAGAGCTACCGGATTTGCGGCTTAAATATTTAATTTATGTGCAATATAGTTTTATTATATAAATAATACATTAGGATATTTATTTTATATGATGAAAAAATTTTTTGCTGTGGCCTTTATTTATGCGGATAAAAATACACACAATTTATCATTTGCACCAATAATATAGTCATAAATTATTATTGGATATTGCATTTTTTCGTAGGATGAATTTGTAGTCGTAATTTCAGTTTTTGTTATCAGGCACAATTTGCTTGATTCTCTGTACACACAGCGTATTTATACTTTCGGCTATCTTCTCCTCTCCTAAGTCTTCTTCAATACCCCTCCTTCTTTAGAGACCTATTAATTAAACGAAAATTAAAAACCCATAAATAAATAAAATTGTACTCGTAATCATTGAATCCATGATCTATGTATGCGAATCGTTTATAATATATAAAAATCGCTAAAGAAGCGCTGAGGTTGATAGAGTGATCTTAAATAGAAGCAGAATATCCTTTGATATGAATCGACTCATTTAATATAAGGCTTTATAATTTATTATGAAGACAGATATATGAATAATATAATCATCATAATAAAATAAGAAACACGGAGCTAGCATAAATTTGCTGAAATCCCCTTTTCGTAGTTGAAATAATTTCAAATATCTATAAAAAATAGACAGCATTATCAAGATCACAGACTGTAAAAGGATTTAATTATGGTTATAATCCAGAAAAATAGAAATATAATTTTTTAAATACAAAATACCTTACATTTAATAATATATAACATATATAGTATTATAGAAGCTCTTTGGTTCTTATCGTTCCCCTTTATCTAAACATAATTCGTTTCAACTAAATTTGTAACCGATAAGAACTATAATTTGTAAAAATTACAAATTTTTCATTTATATAGTTAGGTAATGTAAGTTTTAATTTAAAAATGATGCAATCTTCTTTAAAAGATTTTTTTATACTTTAAAGTTTTAAATTAAGTTATTATGTGTAAATTATACGTTTAGTTCTGTTCTTAAAACCAATATATTATATTAAACACTAATCGTAAAAAAATTACTTTTTAATAATCAATTATCTTTGCGAGGGGCCGTATTCAAGAAATAAAATATACTAATGATAAGTAATACAAATATTACTTTATATTAATTATATGCCCAATTCAAGTTTTAAAAGTTATAAAATTGCTAGTTATACCATTATTATTTCTCTAGCTCACAGAAAACATTTATATAAAAAAATTATATTTTTCATTGCAGTATATAAAACATTCCTCCGTATTTCTTTCTTATCCAATAATGACTGCATATCATTTTTAAATGTGATATTTGGTACTTTAGAGTCACAAAGGCTCTCGTATAATATCTTTCCTGTAATTCATGTGTATAGTTTTTTACGCAAAAAATCATCCCTTTGATATAGAATATATGTATAACAATATTTATGTTACTAATATGATTTTATTCTATATAAATGATACAGATTTTAAACAAATATAATCTGTTTTAGGTGTTTCGCTGCTGTTAACATATTCAGGCAATACAATCTAATAAGCAATTTTGGGATCACGATCGAAAGTATTTGAGCTACTTACTATGGGTTAAAAAGGCGCAATGATATCATTTTATATCTCTATGATGCAAATTTCTTTAAAATCAAATATTTCATAAAAATTACAAAGGCTTTTCAAAGTAAGTGTTAAAGAGTCGTTCAAACATTGGCTTGATTTGTCTTAGGGATTTAAAACCAATAAAAGAGGGAATTCCTATATTGACTAAATTTTTATTTACGCACATTATTCGTTATAATGATTGAATATAATACTATATAACATAACATTGTGGACAAATAGAATTCATTCGCATACTACTTCAAATGTCATTTTATTGCAAAAATTTAATCTGTTAAATCTCTTTATATACACATTGTAAAAAATGTCGTCTTGTTGAAAGATTGTAAAAATAATGATTTTTATTTTATTATCACATTGAAATTATAAATATCGCAAATGCCATGATACATCATTATAAATTCTTCAATACCTCATATTAAAAACTTCTAAACACTTTAAATCTTCAAAAAACAGCCTTACTACATAAAATATTATTTTAAGCATAAACTTAATTAATTACAAATAAATCCTATAAAAAAATAAATAAAATTTTTATAAACAAGAAATAAATGTGATTATGAAATTATATATTTCTTCCTATATACATATTAAGGCAATAAACATCGTTTCGATTTAGATGTATAATATTCATAGTCTAGCTCAAAAAAAATCTGTCTTATAAATGTTTTAAATAGACGTGTGTAAAAAGATCTATCTTCATCTAATTTTATGTTCTATTTCACCAGTATTTTGAAATAAAAACAATATAATGTATTTATATGCATAAAGATATAAAAATGAACAAAAAGGTATCAATTTCTATAAATAGAATACAATTTTGCTTTGAACATATCGCTTATTTCAATGGCAAAACAGACTAAGCAGAAAAATGCCTCAAATAATATTAAAAATTCATTATTATCGTAATTGGAAAGCACAAAAAAATTACTTGTTTCATTTTTGTAAATTGGATTCAGTTAATACACGTATATAAATACATAATTTTTGATTTTCCCGTAATAGAAGCTTTAAGAAAAAAAAATTTACAAATTAAATCCTACAAGATTTGTTTCTATGGCTATTTTTATATAAAGCATGGATTATTTTTTAGCCTAGAATGTGCGATATAAATTAAATTTGCATTATAATTACATCCAGGTGTATATTGGATTTAGAAAAAATTGTTTTCTTCGGTCAATTTATCTAACATCAAAAGATATATTCTAATAAGGTTAGGTGAAAGATTAAGTAGAACGCACAAATTATTATTTTATATACCTTTTTTGAGACTATATATTACAATGAACTTTAAATATTCTTTTGATCTTAATAAAATGGATATATACGTCGAATATGATTTCTGATGTGTGTTTGGTATATTTACAGCATGAATCAACTAGAAATATATATATATGAAAGAAAAATATATAGAATAATTTAAAGAATATTTGAAAATAGATATATATATAGTGACGCATTGAATTTGATCTTTTATTTATTAGGAAGTATAATGATTTATTATATTATATACATAATCAAAATTTTACATAAAAAAAGGATGATTAAAAGATACAGGAACAGCTTCAGTGAAATAAGCCGAAACTAAAATTCATAATTTATTAATGGTTTATGAAAATCAAGAAAGGCATGATCCTTACAAGAATCATCAATTAAAACCACAAACAAATTAAAAATCAACAGAATTTAATACCATTAGAGCTGTTCGATGATATACAGTAAATCAATTATATGAAAATGGAAAAAATGAGAAAGAAAACATTATATATTATGAATCCATTTAAAATTCGAAAAAAATTTCGGCGTATAGAGATAATTTTTAAGATAGTATGAAAACCGTGTTTAAATTTTTTTTTGATTCTACGTTAATTATAATGGATTAAGAACGATAAAACAAATCGAAAAGATAAATAAACAGAGTAAAAAAAATATATCTGATTCACAAGATAATAGAAAAATAATTAAACATTGATGATGTATTCTTTTTATAAAAACCAGCCTCTTTATTATTATATTTTGATCATAAATAATTATTATTTATTTATGGGTTAATTTTCTTTTTATCAATTATATCCATTATGACGTTGTCAGAATAACAGGAATATTACATACTTAATTATATTGTATATAAATTTAGCAGGCATAGATAAGATCTCTATACAAATTTAACAAAATAATTTCAATTTACTTTAAAAATAGAATTTTACAATTTCGCCGTGTAAATAGGTCCTTGTTATGATTCAAAAAATATATCAGGCCAGAATAAATAACAAATAATAATTATTCTTGCTGATTAGATAAATCTAAAAAAATAGCCGCGAGAAAATAAAATAAAGAAAAAACATCGTTACCTAGAGTTTTTTACTTGTACATAAGCAATAATTAAAGCATTTCAAATATAAGTTTAAACTATTTTAAAAATAAACCACCTCTTTTACTTTTATTGGTTATGCATCAACGTTTTTTTATAGCGCAAAAATGTATAATAGAATTTTTATTGGTAAGATATAAAAAAATACAATCTTAAAAAATAAAAATCGTAGTTAATACATAAAAAATGACATATATTTCTTTTTATAAATATTTTGTTTCCTTGATTTTTTATACGTTGAATTCAATAAAAAACAATAATTTTACATACTTTTTATTATATGATCGAACCTATATTTTTCTCAGCATTTTTAATTTAAATAATTTAATTTTTCTTTTATGCATTTAACTAAAACAAAAATACAATCTTTATCTTTATTTTCTGTATGTCACATTATCAAAAATCCATCTACATGGTTTTTATGAATTTTTTATATTTTTATTTGACCTAACTTAATTTGGATTTAATCTGCAATATGTTTTAAAAGCATTTTAAAAATTTTTTAAATATTTTCACATGGATTTTCTATTGATTCATTATCTTAATTGTATCTTGAATGCTTACTTTATAATTTTTTTCTTTTGAAAAAAACTCACAGATTGTTAGTTCCTTATAAAAAAATAGAAACAATATACGGAAGAAACTAGAAATAAGTTCAATTTATATTTATGATACAATCTAGAATCTTTTTAACATTTGCACATTTCTAATATACTTGTATACTTATTATTATACTATTTGCACTGTTCGATTTATTTATATGCAGATTCTAGTTTTAAGAGGTTTCATAACAATAAAAGCAAAAATAATCATGCCTATATCACCAACGTATGAATATACTTTCATAAAAAAACCAAATGTTCTGATTTTTAGTGTAAAGGGTATCTTATACAAAAATATACACAAAAGAAAAGGTTTATAAAATTACATAATAAATCATTTAATTCTTGCATAGAAATATATAAGACATATGTATGAAAATTCTATACTTAAAGTAATTTTTTGTTAAAATAGTAATAATTCTTACTTTTATTTTATGTTTATCGTATTTGGTGTCTAAAAACTAAAATCTGACTTATAATTGTTATTAAATACTTTCAATAAACAAAAGATATAAAAATTTTAAAAGTCTTAATGCCCTGTAATTTACATCTTTTCGAATCTGGTTGTGGTTTAAAGAAAAAAGACCTATCATATCATTGCATATGCAATATTCAGTACATCTAAATACATGAAAATATACAAATCCAATGCTCAAAACGCTTTATAATATATCTTTTTGTTCATATAGCGCTTTGTATCTTTCCATTTTATAGTTTGAATTTATAAAAAATTGTGGGCATTCAATATGTAAAATTAGATTCATGAATTAAAAAATATAGAAAATCTTACTATTTAAAGTTTTTATGATACAAGTTTTATTTACTCACAATCCCAAAAGGTTTTCTAAACAATTTTATAATACCGCGGTGAACAAATACACAAAAAACGCTATTTAATCACTATTTCTATGAACTAAGGAAGGGAACATAACAGTTTCTGATAAAATAAGCCTGATTCGCTAAATGTATACCAAATTCTTCTATGTCTTAATCAATTGTATTTCCGTGAAAAAAAGCATATAAATTTCTAAATCACTTAAAAATATCATTTTATTGATATATATATAATCAAGACCAAGTGATTTCTGGTGGAATAAATAAAAAATGTCTGTATAATGACGCCTAAAATATATAAAAAAGGTTTGCTGGCATATTTATTAAAAGCTTTTGTATATAACAGGCATTTATGATCAACTGAATGACTTTCTTTAATCAATTATAATATTTGATTTATTTCATTAAATTTGAGAATATTTAATATGATTGGATTTTATTATATTCATATACATATGTATAAAATTTTCGTTCTCATATGATCAGGCTTAAATCATAGTATCATCAATATTTAGTAGATATCGATTTATTTTATAGATGAAAAAAAGGAATTTGTAAAAACTATCAAAATGACTTTTTTTCTTAATTAATACAAACAAATCTTTTTCAAGAAGAGAATATAATATTTTTTTGTTCTTTCGGAAACCTAATATTTCTAATTGGTAAAATAAAAAAAAATATTCAACATTTTATATATGATTACAAAACCAGATGTAATGAAACAAAAATAAAAGATTAGTGCGAGGATGTCTGACTTTTAGAAGCTTCAAAAGAATTAGAAACACTTTTTTACAAAAATCTTAGATCTGATTGTTGCATGAAAAATGATGATCAATTTTAATATTAACTGATCATAGTATAAAACTTGGTGGTAAATTAAGAGTTTTAAAAACGCAAAAGCTTTTAATTTTAGAAATAAATTGCTATTTGATGAATAAAATTAAGTTAAAATATTTTAAGTTTTTATTTAAATATATATTGCCATATCTTTTTTTATATGCATCTTTAGATTAAAAATTTTGCGTTTGAATTTTAAAGTTAGTAAGAAATAGTATGAATTAAATGTAGTAATTTTGTTAACGATTACTAAAATTTTCAATTTTTTAACTTTTATGACGTAATGTAAAAAATTGTAATTTTAATAACTATTAGAATCCTGTAATACTGTTGCTACGTTGCATCTTATAACTTATAATATGTAATCATGTTTAGATGTATATTTAGAGGATATATATTTGTAAAAAGAAGAAAAGCTTATATAATTTATTTATAATTACAATTTTTTAGATTTGAATAAATTTGAATTTTTTATCAACAATGAATTAAGGAAATTTTTACCCAACTACAAAATATACATAAAAGTCTTTGGTTATTTTTAGAGAAAAAAGATAAAAAATGCTACAAAAAGCAAAATATACACGAAAAATGAATTCTTTTGACCACTAGAGTAATTTAAAATATAAAATGTTTTAATCGTGCAGAAAGCAACACCTGTATAATTCAACCGCATCAATAGATATAACAAATTCATTATCATTCAAAAAACAAAATATCCATAAAATAAAAGATCATAAATTTCATAGCCCATTTTTATTAATAAAAGCTTAATTTACACAATAAACCATCATTTACAAGCTAAGATATAATTTATCATTTCCACAAAGCTACGAATAATTGATAGATGTACATCAACAGATTTTGTATCTATGTTATATGTATTTATTAGTAAAATATTGCTTCCATACATTTATCAGCTAATTAATTTAGTCCGGAATTTATTATGTGTAAATCATAAGATTAGTAATTTTTTATATATTTTACATAAAATAAATACTAGCATCATTGATTATCTATCCAAAACGTATATATCATGTCTATTATAATTATAGAAAAGGAAAAATCAGTCAATCAATATTTTTTATTCTTACAATGGAATTGGTCAAGATTTAAAATTATTTATTCTTGCTTTAGAGGAATAAATTTCGCGCTTGAATTTATTTATTTGCTCATTATATTTATTTAATGACAAAATCGCTTTATTATATTATATTACGAATGATTAAAAATTTTCATATAAATGTTAAGAACGAATAATAGAAAAACTATTCTTTTAAGATACCAAATTTTTAGGTCAATATTCTTTAAATAAGTCGCATATTTTCTAATTGCTATAGTTTAGCACTAAATATACAATAAAAGGTGTCTTGATATTTATGCAACTAGTTTATTTTTAAGTTAAAATTTATGCATCATAAAATCACAAAAATAACATTTTCGGCATTATAAAAAATTATTTACGTATACATATGATACCGATCTAATTCTATGCAAGAAAAAATAATATCATTCGCATTACGACAAAGCAATATTCTTTTGGAAATTATTAGATACTCTCAACAAAAATTTATATCATTCAAATAATATATGTGCATCTTTTTACATTCCTGTTATTTCAATTATAAATTTTTACATCTATTTATTTTTTTGAAATCATTAAATCTTCTTTTTAAAGCATATTTTTTTTAATTTTTTTAAAATATATTTTGTTTATCCAGGCTATTAGAATTATGGGTGCAGATTTTGTGTAACGAAAAATTTGGACGAGAAAATTACAAGTAAAATATATAGGCTACTTATTCTCAAATTTATGTCCATCACAGAATTTACTTATAATTTATTTATTCGAACATAAAATTTGCTAGTTTTTAAACCTAGATCTCGCTGAATAAATTTAGCTCTTTTTTTTGAAGATTAAGCAAATTTTTCTAGCATGGAATTAGAAATATAATTTACTTTACAGCGGTAGAATACATCTTTAATTAAGATTCAATAATTAATAATTTTTTTTACATAAAAAATAAAAAAAATGTGCTTTTTTCGTTAAAATAACAATCACAAATTATTGATAGTTCTTAATCACTAAAAATCAACAAAATTGAAGCTCCATGTTGCAATGGCTTATTAAATACAAAATAATTGTAAATATTTATATATACAAGATGAAAAATGTCTAAAAAATCACATGATAAGATATAAATGTTCAAAAATATTTTAAAACGGTTTTCTTATTAAAAGTACAATTCGATAGTATATAATGAATTGTGCAATTGATATTTAATTTATACACATTTCCCTGCTTTTAAAAAACAACATGATCATGAATTTAAGATAATCTTCATAATTAAATATTAAATATTGAAAAATTTGAAATATAGAAATGATACACAAAATTCTGATAATTCTATGCCTAAAAAAATTATAGCGTAAATCTGATTTCCTATAATAAATGTAATAATTTTAACGATATCTTAAAATTCTGTAAAGTTTTTTTGAATCTTTTTATATTTTTTCTCTATTATATCACATGAGCATATAAAAACGTCCTAATTCAAATAAAACAATATATTGTAGTTGCATTTAGTTTGAAAATGACATAGGAAGAACAATATATATTTTTACTTTAACTTTTACATCGCCCTATGTGACAATTTAAACATAAAATCATAAGAAAACAAAAGTGATATGCATACCTGATAAAAGTTAAACACATAGCAATAATATGTTTATCCATATGTCCAGATACTAATCGTAGCATATTTTTCATTAGTATATGTGAAATTAGATTTATATACCAAATCTTGTGGGATAAAGGTTTTCTTTCATTATTATATGGTACATTACAATATTAATGTACTAATTCCACATGATTTTTTTGGCCATGTTAACACACACAACACCTTAAATATAAATAAAACCCGATCATTACACATTGTGGGCGATTAAGAACTATATAAGTAAAATTTGAGTTTTTTACAATAAGGTCTATTTTTAAACACAGCTAACGTTTATTATGTCTGAAGCCCATTTATTTATATTAAAAATCATTTATACAGATTTAAGCAGTTTATGTTTATTCATTACAAATTAAAACCATTATTTATTAATTTAAATACCTTAAACAAAGTAATTACTGATTTCCTCTAAAAAGATTTGGATATTTAAATAATTATAAAAATACATTCGTTTTTCAACCCCAAAGATCTAATTTGTTGATTTTAGAAAGAGCTTTCCTAAAGTATGTCTTTTTAAACTATATTTTCTCGTTATTATGAAATATCAGTATACTTGATATTTAATTCTGTTGAACCCTGATAATATGCAAATTATAAGACATCAATTAATTTACTAAAATGTATGTTCCATATCATCGGTTCTGGTAAATTATAGTGTCAATATTAAACAAAAGATATAAACAAGAATTGATCCATGTGTTATTCAAACTTTCTTAGTCCAACCAAATGTCGTCAGATAAGAAAAGATGGCAGTGCGTTTCGGTCAATGTGTGCATTGCTTATAAAAATTTGAATCTCAAGATTTCGTCAGAAAATCTGGCATAGCTAATTCATCTTTTTGAGCATACAGATTTACAAGCAATATTATACTTTTTTTTATAACCGAACAGTAGCCTCATTTACCATCCACTGCAGAAAAAATTGATGTTTTGATGTATATTTTTTTATAATTATTAACTTGTCTTGATAAATTTGGTTTTTGATAGAATTTTTATATACAGCTAAAAATCAGTTTTGGACTCTGTAGATCTCTTGAGTTTAAGGAAAGCTTTATTCTAAAAAATATCTAAAATACCCTTGAGCGATATAAATATAGATTTTAATGATCTGAAAATAAGAAAACGAAATTATATACACAATATCGTAGATTGAATATACAAATATATGGATAGATGTTTCTTGTAGAGCAGGTTTGTAAAATTAAATTAGATTTTGCCTTGAATAAAAAAATGAGAAATATTAGGGTATCTACTTAGCAAATAAATAAAAGGCTTTTTAGAAATTTGTGCATTACAAAAAATTCTATAAAAAATTGTATATATCACAGAGATCATTAATTTAAAATATCAGTTCATAAATGAAAAAAAAAATAACAAATAAAAAATTTCCTCTTGTTATAGCATTACAAAAGGAATCACATATAGATCTTAAAATTTTTATAAGTTTAGATTTGATATAAAACAAACAAAAAGATAAAAATATCTCAATAAATCATTGATGTTATAAGTTAATTGAAATTCTGGCGTAAAACTTGAAATGTAATTTAAAATGGTCAAAAATATTTAATTTAGCAGATGGCGATTATGTCTATTTGATATTACAGCTATTAAAATTAATTTAATAGTTGCTCATTTAAAAAGATAATTATTTTTATCAATTAATGACCCTTCAAATTATGATAATCGTAGAAAAAATTATAAAAAAGGATATTCTATATTCAGATTTGATTTAAAAATCATTTTCTATTTTTATTAAAAAGACAAATTTTTTTGTAAAATAAATTATAAATTATAGGAATAACTTCTGATTTGAAAACGAAAAATAGAGAAAATATGACCGCTAGCATCTGAACTATCATTAATATACAAATGCAAGACAAAAATTATTCCATATGTTATAACATGGAACGGTGTGGTGACACGATATTATAGAAGGTACCTGAAGGAACTAGATGTCACGAACCAGGTTGAGGCATATATTAAAACCTTAAGATTTAGAAAAACCCTTGAATTAATAGGTCTCGAAAGAAAAAGGGGTATTGAAGAAGACTATGGATAGGAGAAGATAGCCGAAAGTATAAATACGCTGTGTGTACAGAGAATCAAGCAAGCTGTGCCTGAGAACGAAAACTAAAACAGCGACTATAATTATAGCCGATAAATAAAAAATACATATGAATATCTTCTGTACATCAATCAACTTATTTGATTTTCAATAATAAAATTTTAAAACAGGATAAAAATAATCTAAATAGGTGAACGTTTATAGCCAAATTTTTTAAAAGGCAGATAATCTTATATAGTTTCTTTGATAATAAAAAATAAAAATCGATTGATAAAAAGGCTGTTTAGAAAAGAATTGACGTACAAGCATTCATACTATATCCAAAAATTAAATAATAGCAAAAAACATAGGTCTATAATGCATTCAAAACAAAAAAGAAATAAATATAAAAAATATGGAGCTCATTAATAAATAAACGTCATTATTAAAATATTTAAGACTTTATGATATTTTAACCATGTCTTATTTAAAATTTAAATATAAGCTACCTATAATATTAGTGCAGGTTGATTGATTATACGAAAAAATACACATTAAAACCATAAAAAATATACAAAATATCAGGACATATATTACTAAGGTGCGAAATACTTACAGCTAATTTTATCTAGCTTAATGTAATATAAACTATTACAGAAATCTTGTATGTAATACTTCAGTAGCTTAATTTAGATTGAAAAAATATATAAATAACTTAAGAAGCAACCAAAACAATAATCGAGTGTCTTTATGAATAGTATGAAAGTAAAAACAAGCTTTCTAATTTTTCAGAAGTGCCGGAGTTAAGAGGCTTTTATAATTATGTTATTGGATCGTATGATGCGTATTAATTTAACATAAATTGGCTTTTTCTGTTATTAAATACTTAAAATATATACACTATTTTATAGCAAGGTTATTTTGTATAATATTACATATTTAAGCACTCGGTATATATTAGTTTATTTTATATAGATATATCGATATTTGGATTATTTTGCCTACAACTTATACCATTTTTTTATATATAGCGAAGATATGGTTGCTGTTTTCTATCGTTTAAGTACGTTTTTTTTTACAAATAACATCGCTTATGATATTGGACGTGTCAAATATTTAACATTTTTAAAGCACAATATTCATACATATTTAACGAAAATATAGTTATTTTGATACCCAATTAATAATCGGTTCTTTTTGTGCCAAAATGATCGGTTAATGGGCGACATAACTTATATTATTAGAAATACGGATAATTCGTTTTTATAGATTGTAAAATATATGTTTGTAACATTTCATCCTTATTAAATTTTTACTTATAAAATTTTTGCAAAATATCTTATAATTTTAACACACATTAGTCTTTAGGGGTAAAAATAGTGTTTTAAATACTATAAAAATTTAGTCTTAAAGAAAATTATCTATTTACTGCATTCTTTGTTGTACCCGAATCATTTATGTGTCGCAATATTTTATCATTAGCTAATAAAGATTTACTTAATTACAATTAAACTGAACATGGTCGAAATGGATTACAGAAAATATTTTTTAAATCAAAAGAAAAAAACGAAACTGTTTGAGCCACAATATTTCACATTTTGAATCGCATGAGAAAATTTCAATCTATTTGCATTTTATTTTCATAATAATGATTAGAGGGATGATATTTGCTCTTCTTAAAGATCCTATTTCCAATTTTTTTGATTCTCTTTTGTTCATGATTATTTATCGGCGTTTCATTTTTAATCGTTCGTTCATAGATCACATTTAAAAAATAGTCTTTTAGACCTAAATAATATTCTAGATGAAAATCAACCGAAAATTATAAAATATTTATTGAGTGTTTAAATATTGTGTGTATAAAATAGCCGATTATATGGTCTTTTCATGAATGTATATATTTTATCCCTGTAGGCTATAAACAAATCGAAAGAGTTTGATTTTAAGCAATTAAATTTACTTTTGTATTATTAGCTTCCAAAAGATAGATCAAAGAACATTTTAATTGTAGGAATTTTTTTTTATATTTATAACATCATATAAATTTTTAGATTATAAATAAGTAGATATACGTAAAGATAGCAAAAATTTTATTGACTCTTGTAAGAATAACAATAATGCTTTCGATTTTTTGTTTTATGTACCATTTAATATTATATTACACGTTTTCAAAATGTTGATTTTTTATTTGTAAAAAATCACTGCTGTATCGAGTCACATATCAAACTCCAGATTTATTAAGACCCTTGAAATAAATTTTCTAGCAGAAAAAGAGGAATTCATCATGATTTAGCAATCAATGTGTTAATACAATGAATTAATAAAGCTCTTTCTAATGATTGAAAAACAAATTATGTTACTCAGAAATAATAGTCAAATAAAAGCTAGTCTGTATTTTAATTTTAATCTTGAATGTATAAATTTATCCCATCTGATTCAAAGATTGTGCTAAAAAAACACACACAATGCAAGATAAAACTAAAAAATTTACCATCCGTTCATAGATTTTGTTGTCTATACTTTTCTATTGTGTATAGAATTTTAAAACATCTAGAAAACAATATTTAAGATGATCCTATGATGGAGCAATATAAAAAATACTTTATGCAAAGAAAACATAGGTTTTTGCATAATAGGGGATTTTTCTGATGATGTTTGACTACTAATAAAACAATATAATCAACCCATCAAATATAAAAAGGATTATATTGAGCTAAGATGCTAGAATAGGAATGTAAAATAATGTTATTAAGTATTTTTTTAATGTTCTATGTCTATTTCTATTGACCTAAAAAAAGTAAAAAAATATGCTTGTTAATTTAATTCGTATTTGATGACATAATAAGATCGTTGTCGTATTAAAAATACACTGATTCAAATATAATATTAGATCTTTTGAGTGTAAAAGATAATTTCCATCATGAATCCTATTATAAAAAAATATCGTATAGATATATGTGTTTATATGAAAATCAAGCGAAAGAGTTATATTTTTATGATTTCTTATATTGTAAAAATAGACAAAAACGTTATTTAGATCAACCTCGTTCGTTAATCTTAAAAAATATTATTACAAAAGCTGCTTCAAAAATTAGCCATATATAGTGGAGATACATCTATCTATTTTTGAAAACCGATACGCAATTTAATAAAGGTTTAATAAATAAAATAAAGGCTATTTTAAATTTCAATTATCTATAGAACGTCTGAATATTCTAAATTAAACTTAGAATATTGAAAGTAATCATTCCACACGCGAAGATACACTTTCACCGGCATAATAATACGTAATACTTACAAATTTATACATAAAATTAATTTTTAATTCTTTATAAAACACGTAAATACACTACTTTGTCTTATTCTAAAGTAAAGAAATCTTAAAAAAATATATAACTGCTACCATACTGTTTGGAGAAAGCCTGTTTCTGTTCTTTGTTGTTTGTATTTATACGTTGTAGTATAAGCACAGTGGATGCAATTAGTGGATAGGCGCAGTAAAAAAAATAAAAACTATCATGCGAAAAAATATAAATTTTGATTATAAATGAACTCGAACTTATGATAAAGAGTGCATAATTGCTTAATCATACGACGTATTTTACGTCACACATATAATGCAATAGACCTTTTAATTTACAAAAATAAATTAGCCCCTAAAAATACAATATGCGAAGATGTGGGAAATTTTATTGAGGCACTGACCGCATATGATCATTTTAAGCAATTAAGTGTAACAAAATGACGTAAAACTAGAACTTCTTATTTTATAAAAATTAAATGATAAAAGATTAAGAAATTGATTTAAACTAAACAAATGTAAAAATTTATTTAAGTTTTCATATTAAAATGCATAACTGCTTATAAATGTTTATAAAAGCAAAACCTAATAAAAACCGTTTGTATAAAATCGACTGTATCATAAGAATAAATATGTTGTCAAGCAAATTATTATCTTTGTCAGCCTAGTTAAATATCTAACAATAAAAATTAATTGGATCCTATCTATGTAATATTGAATTGTAAACGAAGAAAATTTTCTAGAAGCTAAATATAACTGACTGAAATTAGTGAAAACAGTCTTGTGAATATGTCTATTATAAAAATTAAATGAAAACAGCTCTGATAATGTAAAAATGTCTTTTTCACTAATTTTATATCGACAAAATTGAATAAGGAACAGAAAAAAAGCTCAAGAAATGAAATTTTTTAAAATAAAAGATAGAAATTATAGCAAAAACTTTAGTAAAACTGAGAAAAATTTTTGTTATTGTTTTTGATTTGATTAGATGGAAATAGAATGGATCAAAAAAATAAAAGATGTAGCCAATGTTGTTTTATACAGATGGAAATGAATTCTATATTGACAGGAAAGTGTTCATTTTGCTACGAAGCAAAAATAAAATTGATAACTTGGCATGGAAATACAAAGGAATATTGGTCTCTGTTTTATACGAATGTACAAAATTGTTGTATGTATATAATTTTTCCTTGCAAGATGCGTGAACTACAAGAGAACTTTTAGGTTTAGAAACAACCCAATATAAGAGATTTTCTTAAATAAACTGAAGAAATAAAATTGATCTAAAAATATGTACATATTTATCTACTTAACAGAATAGACTTCTTAGGTTATCATACGCTATATATGAGAATTTATTGCGTTGATTAAAATAAGTCTAGCCTTAAAAACTTAATTGAATCTGAGAATAGAAAATATACAAAGTATGAAAATAATACAAAAGTACTTGGTTAAA
This sequence comes from Rhyacophila brunnea, assembly GCF_057557595.1. Taxonomy (NCBI): domain Eukaryota; kingdom Metazoa; phylum Arthropoda; class Insecta; order Trichoptera; family Rhyacophilidae; genus Rhyacophila; species Rhyacophila brunnea. The sequence continues at coordinate 1,329,192 of NW_028233358.1, forward strand.
TTTTTACTTTTAAAACTAAAAAAATACAATTTGCTATAACTCAGACATGATAGATCTAAAATTTCATATAAAAATTACTAGGAGCTCAAAATCAGAGTGAAGTAGAATCATACGTACAATTCTCAAACTAGTTTAGAAAATGAAATTCAAAACATACAAAAGAAGAACAGCAGGTAAGGTTTCAAAATATGTGATAAATAGGTGTGTAATATTATTGTTATACTATCTATTTTACCATTTGATTACATTAAAAGCAGAAACCCGACATCAAAAATGAAAATAATATCACAATTGAGGCTTTTATATAAATAAAAAATATAATAAGAAATCGTACAAAAAAACGAATATTATATGTTTATAACTATAAGCTTTAAAAATTTTATTTAAATATATATAGATTTATAGAGACTCGAATCAAGATGTTATCTCATCCTTAATGATACTGAATTCCGTATTTTTAAATGGTGTTCCGTTTTTTGTGATTTTGGTGCAATAAAATTCGCATTTCAGTATTTTCATTGTGCTAAAAGCATTAATTGAGAGCTGCTAATAGTAAAATTCGGAAATTTTTACTATATTGTAATTATTAAAATGTATTTCACTATATTTTAGTTTAATCGGATTTTAAAATTTTCATTTTTTGTAGTTTAATCCTGTAACACAAACAAAACATTAAATTTTGTATTTTGATGGTTCTATTAAATAATATCTGATTCAATTAACAATTTTTCTTTTAAGAAATTATAATTGTTGCATATGTAATTTTACCAATAATTTTATCTATTCCTTCATTTTACTTACAATTATTACAGTTAAAACTTTAAAATAAATATGTAATTCATGTAAAATTCAATTATAATGCGTATTATTACCCCTTATAATTTTCACTTTGAACATCAATTGTTTGTAGACCACGAACAATATTTTACAATAAAAATATGTCTCCGAGTAATAGTTACGACATATCAATATCAAATCTATTCCAAATTCATTTCGAAGCGTAAAATAAAATTAATATAACCGACATATTACAATTTATAATTTCGAGCTTTTTTTTATGATGTTTTATTAAACATATGTAATTCCCTTTGCAAATTTTACGATATATCATATTTGCAATCATAATTGAATATAAGCAATATAGATAAATTGGGCCCATGATTTTATAGATTCAAGAATTTAAATTCGACACATATACTCCCTATGACCATTGAACATATAATGTCAACTGTTCTTTGATCTTTCAGTCTTTCTGACCGCTGTTATTTCCGTCGTAGAATTGTGAAAGTATTATGATCCGATATATAGTTAAATGCTCGTTCCTATATATGTATATTGTTGTACAGATGAAACACACATTTTTAATAACTTTACAGCCACATCCGAAACTGTAAATTGGAGTACATAACGGACCAATGTATCAATTTATAGCATTTTTTGACACCTTATTTCCATTATAGTTTAAAATGAATTTGATGTAATGCAATACTTTTATTACTTTTGGAAAGAATATTTCAGCCAGGTTATCACTCTTTATTAAACAAAAATTATAAAAAACACAAAAGCCATGCCAATTTAGGAAGATTTTATTTTATTAACTATATATTAAAATGATTTTTTTTTGTTTTGAATACTTGTACTTAAGCTACATGAATCTAATACAAATGGGCAATGATATTCTCCAACACCAAGCAATATACCAAACATGGTGTACTGAAACCAGGTGGAATATTTTTTTTTGGATCAACACACACAGTAGTGATTTCTCAGAAGTATCTTAACTGTTTTTAAAACTCAAATTTAATCAATCAAAGCCGCCATTATTGCTATGATATGAATATTTATCCTAAGAAACACTCCAGCGAATAGTCAAATCTAAACTATAAATCTCAATATTGAGTTTTTGTGAATATAACGGCTCATCAAAATTTATGGTATTCAGGCTTTTGTTATAATAAAATTAAGATTTCTTAAAACGAAGATAAAAGATGAATCCCTATTTTACAGGCATCTCATTTAAACGTAATAAAATAAAAAATATAGATTCTTTTAGAAATTTCTTTCATATGTGTTTTTTTTTGACATTTAAAAAAATAATTATATCATATCTTATATTTAAAATTTAATAAATTTGTCTAAGAATTTAGAGACGAATTTACATCATGAATGCTTAAAGATACGATATCACAGTTAAAAACATTCACACCATGTGTATCATTTAATCATTTTTTTAAACTGTTTACCTCCCTTAAAAGAAAAAACTAATCTGTCAGTCTATGTTATATAGAAAAACATATTGAATAAATAAATTATAAATTATTCCATTTATTTATGAGATTATTTTTATTTTTTTCATTCTATCTATTTAGATTGGCCAGAACATTGGGAATATTGTAAAACTTCTTGTTGTATCTTTTGACACCTTTCCCTAACTCATCATCATAAACTACTCTTCTCTTCTCGAATGCAATCTTATCAAGTGTCTTGTAGAGTCTGCGAGCGTGATGCATGCTTCCCCTTCGTGTGGAATTAATACATCTTAACATATTTTTAAAAAAACTTTGTGACAAAAACATTAATGAAAAATTTATTTTTATAATTTTTGCTGAAATAATCACAAAAAAATATATAAAACAACATTCTTAAGTAGTGCATGTAAATAAAAGCAAATATATTGGTTTAAAATAGGACAACTTCTTAATTTTTAGTTAATAAGTAAAATTAAGGGATTTTTAATGCTATGCAGTTATATTAGAAAATTTTTTAAATAGATAATATGGCAAATACAATTTGATGTATGAACATTCACGAACTTTTGTGAATTTTGTTTTATTATAAAAATTAAATTTGATCTATTTATCGCTTTTTATTCTAAAATACTACTATGAATGTCTAAACAACATGAAAAAAAATAAAGTGAACTTATAAAATCTTTAAACAATGAATTTATGTCAAAATTTTCAAAAAACTTTATATAATCTTTTCAAAAAAAAAGTTGTCCGTTATTTTTTTTATATCTGTTATTCATAGATGTTATTTTAAATTTTAGTATCATACATTTTCTGATCATTCAAACATTTGGTTTTTTGCTAATTATTTCATATGTTGACATATAATATATATTTCTAATTTATAAGCCATTCTTTTATATTCGATATCTTGAGGTCTGTGTGAATTCACATACTTATTGTAATATGTTTCTCTGATTTATATGTAAGTCTATTTTTATATTTTCTGTATCTGATAAATTTATTATAATATATGTGTCATTGTTATATGTCATTTTATAGCTCGTAGGGCGAATAATAATAATATATGATCATTATCACGACACCAAATTCCCAAAAAAACTCCATAATGCACGCTCTATATTTATTATGTAATACGAATATTAAACCAAGTATATAAAAAACACACCTATATTATTTTTGATTTTTAATATCTTATAAAATTTGTATTTATTGTTTTTTACAGTTAATTTAAGAATTCAATGTCTCTTAACTGTCATTCATTCGTATTTTTATGCGATTTTGTTATCGTAGATCTATAAATATTGCATTTTTTGTATCTGTAAATGCATAAATACTTTCATAGCATTCAATTTTATATGCAGTATATAGCTTGCGGAGCAGCTCTTAGTTCGTTTTCATTCTGCAAAACTGTATGAAATGATTGTTATTTTTTTGTATGTAGAAATTATAACTCTTTTAAACAACCCATTATGTTATGTGGGACTGATGAATTAGTTTTTATATAGTTTATGATGTGGCAATTAAATATCTTCAATACATTTTTATTGTGAATTCAGACCGCTATCTGTTAATTTTATATCGGGGGTCTAAATTGCGTCAACAAAGTGGTTTTTAAGGCATAAAATACGATCTTCTGTATTATAGTTTATAAGCTTGTATATATATATTTTTGGCAATATCTTCAGCCAAGAAATAAATATGCATTATATACACTAAGGGACGATTTCTCTATAAATTACATTTCTAGTGTTCTCTAGATTTGTTGATGCAAAGATTTATTTATGCATATATTTTAAGATATGTTTGCGAAAGTATTACAGCTATTCTACTATTCTCTATTTCTTGTATGATATTTGTCGAATTAGTTAAAAAAAATACAAAGTAAAGGGTTTTTTACCTTTGTTGTATGTTATAATATATAAAAATTTGCATAAATTTTATATTTGCTGTTTTTGTTAATTCTTTCTAATTGGTCAGCTTTACTTCCACTAAATTTTTTTCTCCGCTTCTTATCTTGGGTAAAACTGTAAAACTTATATCTAAAACAATAAAATATATAAATTAGTATATTTTTTTTATTTCTACACGTTCGAAAATCCTTGTAGTTGTTATAAAAGCATATTTATTTTTGTTGATCTGTATCCAAATCCCTGATTACTTTCTAATAAACTCTAAACGCGCTATAAAAATACTTCTAAGTCTTTTTTCGTGATCAGCTTTAGCCTAAAGATCGTAAATCATTAGAAAAATAGATTTTTTGCTTGTAATAGAACTGAAGGTATTGCAAAATTAGAGGGGTAAATGGTCAATATATATTTATATCGACGTTCGTTTGATTTATTTGTGTAATGTACAAAAAAATGATTTTTATATTACAATTTAATCCTTTAATTACGGGTATTTTTTTAAATTTTTTTTTTTACTTTGCTTAGTGTTAAAGGTGATCTGGTATCGCGAGGATTAATATAGTACATTTTTTAGAATACTTATAACACAGTTAATTTGCCTTTTGTTAGCTTATTTGGGCTAGATGTAGTATAATATTGCTGTGATTTTAAATAGATTCAGTTCGCTAAGCCATCTAAGACAAATTTTTCTATTCATAAATATTTTGATATTAGTCATAATAGATCTAAATTTTCTAAAGAAATGGCTGTTATATAAGTTAAATGAAAATATTTGAAGAGTCCTTTGTCTGTTGCTTGAGGGTTCATAAAATTTAATTTAACCATCTAAGTACACCATTTCATATATATTTTTTTTTTAAAATGCTTTAGTGAGGCATTGAGCGTGTTTTAAAAGTAAATAATTCTTTAAAAAAATAAATAGACCATTTTTTGGAATAAAAACGGTTTTTATGGTGACATTCTGCGCGATTGCAATATATAAAAATCCGATGGAGTATTTTAAATCATATATACATTTACTTCTATAGATAATCTGTTATTTCGTCAACATTTTAAATAAAATTGAATTTTTCTGGTCTTTTTTTTTACAACACTCTCGCGTCGCTGTAGAATCAAAAGCTAGAATCTGGTTTACGAATAGGCATGATTTGTGATCTGAATGGTCTTTCATATGTGTTGGATTATATAGTCATACGTTTTTTTATATTATATTATTTATTTCATGTTTCCAACGAATCATAATTCCTACCATTTTTCTTGAAGGGGAATTATGCCTAAATTTATTTTATGGCTAGTTACAAAATATTTGGATAAATAATCTATTTAGAATGTTGGAAATAGTTTTGTGCTATGCGTTTCCTGTATATATTCTTTTTTTAATTTATGTAGTTCTTTTGTGCATGTGTATTTACTGTTATTGTACTAGATTGCCACGTTGTGACAGTAAATTTAATTTAGTTGGAATTAGATCTTATACCTAATATTTATTGTTCTGATTTTTTAGAGGTTAAATATGTAATATTGATTTAATTTTTTTATTTATATGTATATTTTTTGTGATGTCTTTATTTGATTCTGCACCTTTATACATCAAAGCTAAAATTTGTTTATTGTTGATATTGACTTTAATCAAAAAAATGTCTAAAAAAATATTTTTATATAAACAGAAAATATGTTACTAACTACTGTTTGTGAAAAGGTTCTGGACATATTTCGGATTCTATAGTGCTAGTACGCGCATTGTTTCGAAGGTTTTGGATACTCTTTCTTGAAATATTCATATAATTTAAACTCGTAGGTGTCAATATTAAATATATAAGTGTATATTACGGAATTGGGTTGGTTTTTATGCAATCCTTATTCTGAAATATTATAGTTTAGTTTCAGGCTATCGATATGATAAATTTGCTGCATCGATAATTTTTAGTATTATAAAGTAGTAGTGTGAATCTATTTTGCGTTGCACTTATCTTGCCGGTTATATTAAATTAAGCTATTTAAGAAAAGCCAATGTAGTTCAGATGGGCTCTTACTATTACAATAACATTGGATGATTACATTTAAATACATTTTTTTATCTAAAAATTGGCTAAATTCTATGAACATTGTACAAATTGCCTTTTTATCATCTTTCATTTTATAAATTTTTAATCGTATCATATAAAACTTTTTTGATGTTAAATAGCATATGTTTTTTTTATCTAAGGTTGCTTGTATAGCAGTTTTAGCCCATCTTCGTAATACAAGTGTCCCACGCTTGTGCAGTGCATCGTATTTGGTAAGAAAATGATCTTGTTTATTTTATATTTAAACTAGTGGCTATGCATAAAAATATGAAACTTCGTATCCAAAGCCCCGAATCAGAGTTTTCTGTTAAATATAACTCGCATTTTGCACCTGTTGCTGTCATATTGTATATCAGATATCTGCTAATCTATTAAAAATGTCTTTAATGCATAATGTTTGTTTATTCATGGGCTTTATAAAAATAGATGCGTATTGTCACTTCATAATAATTTTGAAGTTTAATCTGCCTTTTTATATCAAAGAAATAACCTAGGGATCACATTAATGTATAGAATTGTGTGCATGAAAGTATTCATAAGCTTTTTTAGGCGATAATTATAATTAATATAGGTATTGTATTTTTTATAAAATGTTCATTATAAATTTACCAATAAAAAAAATAATTTATTCTTAGGATAAGATGAACGATAATCCATTATATTCTATAGATTCTGGCATGAAATTCAGATATACGATAATATATAGCTTTTTTAGAAAAGCTTATGATTATAATAAGAGTAAAAAACAGCTTCTTTATCTCCATAAAACACTATAAATTGTTTAATATAGATTCACCTCATAAATATTTTGTTTTCTATTACCATTTGACCTATTTTTTGCATTGCATACCATTTATTTATGCTAGAAGTAGATACAGTAAACCTTTAAAAAGATATATAAAATATAAAATCTATTGATTTAATAGTAAAATGTACATATCATAATAAAAATTTTTGTATTGTACAACAATATCTTTTTTTTTGCTCTAGATTTGGAACTTCATAATAGAATATTCTGATTGATATATATTATGATGATTATACGTGTAATTTTATTTTGATAAAAAATGTATAAACGTAGTTTATTTTGCATTTTACATGTCTAAAACCAGAATACTGTTGTAAATAAATTTGATTATTATAGAAATTTGAAGATTACTTTTACTTAAAACCAATAAAACAAAAAAATAAATGCAAAAATATGATAGATGAATTCGAATAATTTTAGCTCTTATCTCGCGATGATATATATTTAACAAGGCTTTTTTATTTATACTTGCATCTTTTGTCTGAGAAAGATGATACACTGTAGAACCAATCAGCGTGAGAAAAGACACTATTATTCTCGTTGAAAAATTTCGATCTATCTAAACGAAGCTTTTATAGATTTAAATCATCATTTCAACCCCTTTCGTCGTATTATACACATTTTTATAAAAATATTACGAAGTATATTTAAAAAACGAATGTTGAAAAAAAAATGCGTATGATCTGTTTTAATACATTTGAAAATACAAAAACCTTTGTCTTAATATGAAAATTTTTTTCGATTTTTTTTTGGCTTTAGTTTATAAAATCATTAAAGTAAATCTAAAGTGATTAATAACAAAATTATGAATCAGCGTAATTTTTTGAATTTTTTTTAACGACGTTTCTTAGTTTTTTGTTTTTTTCTGTGATTAAAAACGCTCTAAATAAAGGTATAGGAATAATTTTATTAACAGGCTTCAAAGTAAAAACAAAAAGAAAAAAAAGAAATTGATTTCATTTTTTCTTATTAATAAAATAATTATAAAATATTATTGTTTTTTATGTTTAAAAATAAATGGAGTGTTTACTATAGATTTAAATGAAATCATTGATATTTTCGTCCTTATACTTAAGCACTATAAATTGTGATACTAAGTATATAAAATACATGTCATTTTCATTGTAAATTTTTTATCGGCTATCTTTGGTTATCGGGATATATTTTAAACCTGAAAGGACTTTTTAGCGTCTTTACCACTAAATTTGCTATAATTAATGCTAAAAAGATTAAAGAAAAAATTTTTAAGCATTTTACAAAACCTGGCTACTTCTAAAATATTATGATATCGTTTGAATATGTCAAAACTTTTGTTTCTAAGTACCTAAATATTTGTGTGATATCATACTAGTATAGTATTTAGTAGTTTAAAATAAACATAAATTTAAATGATAGTTTTAAAGTATAATATGCACCATAAACTAGCAACATAAAAAAATTCCAAGTTTTTGATAGTGTTAAGGTATTTCTAGACTATTATGGATATTAGGTTATTTTTTATGCAATCAAAACGATTACCTTATAGAAAGTAATATAAGCAAATCTATTTTCGTAAAAAATAACAAATAACGCTCTAATTTAAATGTAGATAGATTGGTGGGTGCCATAATTTTTACATTAAAAAGATCTAAATCTAAATTTAAGGTATAGTTTTAAATGCGGTGGATTATTTTATACATTACTTGTGAATGTATAAATATTAATCGCTATTAGTTTGTATCTTTATAATGCCTTCTCATGTCTCTTATTTTTATATTTTTTAAAAAGGTTTTAGCTGATTTTTAGTGTGAAGTAAAAATATATTTAATAACATATAGATGAATAGACGTTTTTAGAAAACTTAGATTGTCCATATTATTTTCTCCATATATAAATTCAAATAAAAATCATATATTTGTTGCTGTAGGGATATAATGAAAGGATTGTTTTCTAGTCTTAATTATTTTAGGTTCTATAGTTATTTATTAACATTATAAATCATATTATTCAAATTAGAAAAGATAATTTCATAATATTTTAGCATATTCATAAAAATCATTTTTGTAAGGAATGTATAACGATCACTGTTATATTTTGCAATTGTGACAGTTCAAAATATAAAATGCATTTTTAAACACCTATAATTTGGTTGTATAATACTAAATTTTGGCTTATTTTCTGTATAATTTATTATAGTGATATACAGAAAAACAATTTAATAATTTGTAATTCTACAAATCAATAAATATTTTATTCGCGATACTATCTTTATGTAAATTAAATTTGAACAGCTAAAATCTCTTACGAAGTAGAAGCATACAAACACGTTCTCACGTTTCACAAGACATTAAACTCATCTTATTTGAGAGAAGAAGTGCAGTTGATGAAGATATATCAAGGTAAGGTGTCAAAATATGCATCAAGAAGTTGTTTAATATTCCCAATGGGATGACCACGTCTAAATAGATAAAAATTAAAAACATTTTTACAGCTTACCCGTTATAATGTAACTTTTAAGAAAATAGTGCTTAATGGCAGCAGAATTAATAACATCACATATTAGATACTTATTTACCCAAATATATAAACGTAAATTAGGTTCAATATACATGAATTTATAGTTTAAAATGATCACATTGATTTTTTAATGAATTATGTTATATAATTCGTGTTTTTTTTTAAATAGAAAACATTAAGATGGCCTTATAGAAATCACATTAAATTTTACTGCTTATAAGAAGGCAAATTGTGGAAGAATGTAAAGATTAAAGAAATTGATCTTTATCAAACGAATTTCTTATGTATGAGATGTCATAATTTTTACAAAACATACATCAAATAGCTATGATTTAGATCAACCAAAAAAAATACATTTATAAAATTTAACTGTAATTTGCAAAACAAGCATCATAAAGTATCAAAGAAAATGTCTTTGATTTAATCATAAAAAATATAATTTTAATCTGAATTAAAATTGAGATTAAGAAATTCTTTTGAAAAATATAACTAGCGGTATATCAAATCAGAAAGTGGAATTTTCAGCCTTAGAAGCTAGGAATTTGGCAATACATTTGAACCAAAATATAATATTAAAAAATAAGAAAATGCGCCAGTGTATTTAAATAGCTCCTACACCAATTTTTTTATTAAATAACTTAGTTTAAGTTACAAAATAATCTATTAAGTTTAATTTTTGCTTCTCCGGATATAATAGCCTTTCGATATACTGTTTGATATAAATCTTTATGAAAAACTATTTATTTTGAACAATAAAAATTATAAAAACATATAAATAATTGTATTAATTTAAAATTATTATATATTATTCAAGTAACGATACTTAGTGTCTCTTAAAATAAATTGGACGACAAGAATCGTATGTCTAGTGAAATTTACAAAAAACTAGTATATCATATGGGTATATTACAACAGAAGAAATTATTAAATACATTATCAAGTGATTTATTGGCTTTTTCAATAAAATCTCTATTCTGAAAAAAAAAATCCGATTATATGTCTTATTTCTATTTATAGTAAAATTTACGTTTTCTGGACTATAATAAACATAGGCTAAATTTAAATAATGGAAAACATCGAATTTTATACTCGCATTTTTCAGAAAAACATTATATTTAAAATTTCCAAGGATTAAATGACAGTAGAGAGATTTTTGGATGTTATAAAGTTTTTTTATACATCATTAATAAATAACAAAAATCTTTTATGGGCAAATATTTCCTGAAAATAAAAATCCGCGATCATATATCGGTACTTCATCATCTTTGTGAAAAAATATATATGATAATAAAAATTTATCGTTCCGATTTTAATTTTTACTTTTTTAAAAAAATTTAAGATTTTTTAATGATTGTATTATAATCTTTGTTAAAGGATGTAATTTAAGGCTTAATTTTAGCATCATGGGTTTTATATAATAATGATGTACTATTTTTCACCTTTTTAATTACAAATACATGTTAATACTTTCGATTCACACGTTCTATTTATCCTGAGATATAATTATGCCTATAGTATGCAAATGATCGTATAAGAAAATATAATTTATTTACTAATATTACTCAAATCTATAACCAACTGTGAAATGTGGTCAAGTGATTACCTATAATGTTGTTGTTAAATATTTTCATCAAATATATGTAGACTTTTAAAATAATATAAGGTCAAAAGGTAATAAAAAAAACTTATACACTTTTTTGCTAAAAATTCCTTGTTTTCATATATTGGATCAAGAAATAAAACAGTAAAAATGTCTTATTAAAGAATATTATTTGTGATATATAAGAGTTTTCATAGTAATATAGATAGAAAAAAAATAATTTTAGAATTTCTAGCAAAAACTTAATTAATTTACATATTTGAAATTAAAAAATGTGTAATTATACTTATAAATATTTCAGGAAGGTAGCTTTGAAATACATCGAGTTTTTTATTTATCGCTAGAAATATTTTTTTTTAGAAACTCATTAGGTGTCTGTGTTTAAATAATTTAACTGTATACACATATATGAATCGAGTGTAATTTTCTTAATATTTCACATTACAGGTTTTTATATTTAATAAACGAAATATACCTGATTACATTAGCCAAAAAAAATCAACACAATAAAGCTGTATATATATATCTTAAAACAAACTAATCGATGTAAATATATCATTAATAGATCCTTTTCTATTTATATTTTAATATGAATATTAATAACGACGATTATATATATTTTATACTGCCGTGGTATTTTTATGGAATTATATATATTAGAGTACTATATTTAATGGTAGTAATTCTAAATTTACACATTCAAATGAAATTTAAGGTGTAAATTTGAAACTATTCAATCTTAAATCAATTTTAACGGATAATCAATTTTTAAAAATACTATATATTATATTTTTTAGATATTATGTCTTTTATTATCCATCTTTATCATTTTTGCTGTATTTTAAATTACTAAACATTTAAAGGTATAAGATTGTTTACCATGTAAAATTCTCACTCGTAAACTTAATATTAAGTATAATATATATATATTTAGAATGGTTGTGAGATTTATTAAATAAAAAAAAAATCATAATATTCAAGAATAATTTTAATGCACTTTGTCTCTTTCCTGATTTCGTCACCAATAGATGTATTTTTGATTTTTACACTCAAGGCGTGTAAATTATATATAAACACACAGTTGACTAGTCAGCTTCAAATATTATATTTTCCATCAAAATACTATAGACTAGAATATTGTAAAATGCGAATTGTTTGTAGAAATTTTTTTTAGACCATAACTGCACGGATGTAAAATAAATTTCAAAATATAAATGTAAGCAAATCTCGAATTTTTATAGTAAAAAAGGACAAAATTAATTTACTGTTATTTTTTTATAAAAGGTTTGCAAAATGCATGATCATCTATTAAAATTACTTAAGCTTTATTCATTTCTTTTATTACATAATTAAAAATAATGTTTACATACGGCAAATGAAATCGAGACGATGTGAATTTTACAAATATAAAGTTGATTATATAAATCAATATGATCTGACTTGTTGCCATAAATCAGTAAATGGTCTATAAACGACTTGAAAATATAGATATATTCAAATAAATCCATTAGTTTCTATTCATCAAAGAAATATTGTGGATCTAAGCTAAGCATATAAATTAATTAAGAATACACAGAAATTTCTATATATCTGTCAAAACTTGGTTCAATATAGAATGATATTCTATTTTTTTGTGATATCAAAATAATTACTTATATTCTTAGTTAATTTAAGCACGTTATATATTCCCACTGAAAATACCAATATTAGATTTTATTTAGAAATCTATTTAGTTATATCCAACGTTGGCAGAAATATTTGACGATAATGATAAGTTATTGCGTGAAATAAAGATCTGCGACACATCGATTTTGTATCCAATTTTGATTTTATAGACCCCATAATTTTTCAAAGTATGAGTGGTTGACAAGAATGTTATCAAGATCAATATATTTACAAAAAACAATCCCTGCATTTTTACTCGCCGAAGCAAGCAAAATGTTGAAATGAAGACGATAAATTTACTTATGAAATTTTAAAACTTCAAAACTGGATTGTGCTTTAATTGCATATTATGATCAATGCTCTTACAGCGCCTGCTCATTATCTATTGCAGTCTGACCATTTCAGGACATTATATAAGTGAGTGCACACTTGCTTGTGCATCTTATGATAAATGGAGCTGTAAGACCTTGCGATTAACAATTAATAAAACCTTGCATTAAACGGTGGTCTTAAAAATGCAGTAACCTTTTAATCTATCACTTTTTACAGTATGTTAATTCATAGTAATGCATTTATTAATCTCTTGTGATTTTTTCAAACTTTTTTTAGAATCTTGACTTTGAGAAAGATTTTATTGAGTAAGAAATTGAAATAATCGATTCTGAATTACATTTTCGTCATATGAAATATTGTCACACTGCCACATTATCATTTTATTCTTTTTTAAAGGGTGGATTAAAGGCTTTAAGTGTGGTAATAAATATACACTATGGTTATTAATTTGAAAGAATTGATTATTCTGTTTTGGAAAACTAATTATTGAAAAAAAATAAAACTTGACGTTTATGGTCAAAATGTAAATGTGATAGATACGATAGAAGAATGTTTTTATTGTCATTCAGATGTGCAAAGGTTACATTTCTCTTGAAGATAAGAATAAACATCGGTTTTCACATACCAATTTTAAATCTTACAAATGCGATGATAAGATTATTCAGAGACACAATAGTAATATCAGCAATAAATTTTATATGGACATTTTTGATAAAAATTTCCTCAATAAAAGGATGTTAATTATATCCATACATAAAATAAGTAAACCAATCGAGACCTAATGCTTCAAAGTATACGCTCAAAACTATCACTATATTTTTTCGGCTTTTTGATGACCTTCACTGCATAAATTCTTTGATTTGGATTTTAAAGATGAATAATCTAATCATTTGTTTAGAGACAAGTATATATGAAACGATTTAGCTTATAGCATTTCGGATGTCAATATAGTGTACACCACTGGGTTGCGAACCCAAAGAAATTATATTGTGCATTTTAGAGAAATATTTACTATTCATCTAAAGCGTTGATGATGAAGACAGAAAAAAAGAGTCGCTGCAGACTATATATATTTTAAAGATGTGCACAATGAAAAAATTGAAAAAGGCAAAACAGAAAATACATACAAAGACTCTTATATGGATTCTCTTTTAATGCAAATTTATCCAGCTGAAAATATTTTTTGCTATGAATATATAATTTATGAATTCGTTTCTCAAATCTTTATGTCAACGATCGATATTTTAAAGAAAAGAAAATTTTGGAACGTTATGTATATAGCAGCAAATCTAGAAGATGAAAGGATTTTATTGTCGGAAAACAACAATATACAGGCTTTGAATATATCATTTCTAATGATTCTATTTCAATATAAAGAAGATGAAATGAATTTTTCATATGAATATAATTGCCAGTGAATGTGGGATATATAGTTAAATTATAATAAAAGTTGTGCACTTATTCTATAGTAATAACTAGGTTGATAATATAAATAGGCCTGATATATATGAATATAAAAATTTATATGGTGAAAGAATTTCATTTATAAACAAAATAGAGGATATTAATAATGTAACAAGGAATCAAAATAATAATCTGAAAAACTACGCGATTATTATTGTAAATCCTACAATTATAACGACCCACAAATCATACATATTTATTAAAATGAACAATCCTAGGTCCAACAAAGAATATTACGCAACATAAGTATATTTAGATATCGTAAGACCTATGGTAAATATCCATATTTGCTTTTTAGTTCCGAATTGTTGTCATTTAGATACAAAAATACCAAGATCTGGCATCTAACACAATTTCTCGGCCCAACATGAGGTATCAATGAAATTTATTATAATCATTTCTTTATTTTATATGACTTATAATTTTTATTATATAAAAAAACCCTTTCAGATAATATCTTATATCTATTAAGACACGCTAAATCAATCGCAAGTAAAACACATTTTATGTATGAATATTTAAACAGTATCGGTGATGTAAAATCTTCTTCTATACAGTTATTATATAAAATCATTGAGTTTTATCATGAATTTATTATCCAACTAGTGCTAAAAGACATAAAAATCCAAGAAAACTGTTATTCGCGTATAATTATGACAACGACACAGACTCACATCGAATATATTGGCTTATTTTAATTTTTGGCGATAAACTAAATTTATCGATCAAATATAATATTAAAAATAAAAAATGCAGAAAAACAAATAATAAAGAACTTTTATCTATTGCAAAATAAGGAAATAATATTAATGTGATGAACACTTACTCCAATCCTTTACATGTATCAGCAACAAATATAGACAAAAAAAGAACTATTTAAAGCAAAGAAACAAATCTGGTGAGTGCAAGTCTTGATGCAAAACACAAACATGTGAAAAACGAACAAAAAATTAAAGAATAACGAACAGAATACGTAAATTATAGTGTAGAACCAAAAAGTAAATGTGTTACTGTATTTTTAAAAATTGAACCACGATATGTTAAAATAAATAATATATATCGACTCAGATAATTAAATTATAGCACCTAAATTTTATGAAGAACATAGAATCAAAAAAACTGATCGGTTACGCCTGTTAATATTTTATACGAGTATTTAAAGGAAACGTTTTTATCTGTTTTCAGGCAATATCTAATATATTAATAATAAAATCATTAAAAAAATCTTGGAATACATACAGTGTTTAAAAAATAGTCTGGATCATTCTATATAACTCGATGCTTCCATGCACGCTTCGGTAGAAATGACGAAGAAAGAAACAGAATTTGCAAATATATTGCATGAAAAAGAAATATATCTATATTAATTTATAAAAACAAAGAAATACATCATAAAAATATTTATATGACATTTACAAAGAAAAATTAGAATAAACTACCTCGATATTTTATTACGCAATATTATATCAAAAGGAAATATCTTAAAAATAAAATATACATATCACATCGATAAAGTTGAGGTTTTAGATGATTTTTACCGAGAATAAAATTTGTTTGACTCAAGTACATTTTATTACGATGAAAATATCAAATAAATTTTACAATACATCAATATGAGCATTTTAAAGCTGAATTTTCAAGAAATAATAATTGAAAGCTAGAAAGTAACATCGAATAAAATTATAAATATCTTAGATTTTAAAATGTATTTTTAGACTTATTATAATTTTTTAAAGACAATTCTGACGAAGATAAAATTTCGAATCGAGAGCTATCTTTGAATTGTTCATTGAGACGTAACTAAAGTAAATTATATGTTTTATAAGTTTTTTTCTTTCTCCATGATAAAACACCTTAATCCTCCAAAAAATTAGTGATTGATTTGCGTTTATGCTATATTATCTTATTCATATTTTTTCTTTCATTAAAACCTATAATTATCACAAATAACACTGAATCACAGACTACTCGAATAGATTTTTTGGCAACAATCTATTAAATAAATATGATGCAAATTTATACAATCTAAAACTCAAAAATTACATTGGTA
Organism: Rhyacophila brunnea; assembly: GCF_057557595.1. Classification (NCBI taxonomy): domain Eukaryota; kingdom Metazoa; phylum Arthropoda; class Insecta; order Trichoptera; family Rhyacophilidae; genus Rhyacophila; species Rhyacophila brunnea. The sequence goes on from NW_028233358.1 coordinate 1,345,833, forward strand.
GGTAAAACATAAAAATATTTTTAAAATTATTTCTTCTTTAAAATTCATAGGCCCACTGGTGACAATAAAGCTGATTTTTTGACTAGTTTTAACTACATCAAACCAAAATTCCTAAATACAACACAAAGAAATCAAAGTTTTTTTGTTAACATAATTATGCATATGGTCATTATAGCAACTAAGAAAGGTTTTTTTCTGTTCAAATAGATAAGACTAAATGTCATAATAATTTTATTTTCATAAGGTGCTAAACTGAAACCACATAGTATATGTAAGCTAACTAACAAAAAGGCTTGTTAGCCGCTTCAATAGGTCAAAAATTGCAACATATCACATGAAAAAGCGACAGATCTGTTTGATCATCATTAATAATACACTATTTGTGCAACTAACTGTTCGATAATTAATAATAAAATAAATTTTATTCTCTAACTCTAAAGTTGTCTTTGTTTAATCTATAGGATTTGTCATTAAAAAAAGACAAACTTTTTGTTCTCAAAAATAATCGAAATGCGCAAGCTGTTAAAGTTGGACTTTAAAGTAAATTTTTAATGCATTTCGACTCTTATGTCTTGAAATAATAAGCAAAATCATTCTTTTAATAATTTATATTTTTTATCATAACACAGAAGCTTTAAGGCACCTTATAAACATGCTATGGTTCAACAAAAATTTGTAATTTTATTTTATAAAAAAATTTACAGTTTCTGTGTCAGAAAGACCCTAAACTGGCGCATAAAATTTACTAAATAAACCATTTCTGTTATTTTATCAAAATTATGTGTATATATTTGTTTTTGCAGTAGTTTTATAAACCCGATAATACGCATGTTTTACATTTATCACTTCACGGCATTTATAGATATTTTAAATGTGCTAGAAGATCCTCACGCTTTCATCAAACTTGATAATAAATATTTTATGAAACTAGAAGTTTAAAAAAGCACAGAATTATGCTGTCACAATTTGAAAAAAAGGTAAAAACCTCTACTTTCATTTATACGTGATATAAATCGTTTTATGAATTTTTGCGCTATTAAGCTACAAAAATAAATATATGAGAATAAATTAAAACTAGATATAACAAGTTGAATGAACGTTTTTCAAGAATATAGAAGACAAGAGTAACTTATAATAAAACTTCTTTAATTACTGGGATGTTCTAATGCTAGTTGATTATATTTCAATTACCAATTTACATATTAGAAGAATATACTTTTTTTATGCTCTGGCGTTTTTGTTAAAAAATAATTTAACATATTGAACATGCTAAATTACATAATCAACATAGATTTAAACATATAAATTATATATTTTTTAGCCTATGAATCAATCATTATTATGTTGAAAAAAAGAGCCAAGTTTTAAATATATATTTAATGTTTTTTTCATTCACTTATATGCGCGTAATCATAAAAAAAATATTTTTTTAATGTTATATACATTCTTTAAAAATAAAAATTCGTGGACATTTAATTTTAATAATTATATACAAATATTTGTGTCAAAAGGAAACTCTGATAATAATTTAGGCACGCTATTTTTTCTAACGACATAAAAGAGAAACTCTGTTATGTTTATTAACGACAATATTAATTTTTTTCTGAAAATGTTTTATATCACAATAAATAAAATTTTAATTGGGAATATATTCATATTATGCATCTGTGTTAAGATATTGCAGATGATTATGATAAACACATAAAAATTACAATTTTTAATGCTTCATCTTTTTGTTAATATAGTTTTTATACATATAAAGCTCAAAAAAATATACTTTAATTATTAAATAAAAATTCAAAATTCAAATGCTTTCATATGTCTATTTTTTAGTTAGTAGTTTAAGATATATGTGAACTATTAAATTATACTAAACTTATTCAATTACCCTTATTGCGCGCAAAGTGAACAATTCAGAACTCATAAAAAAATGTTGATCACTTTGACTTCTATGAAATATATACTTTTGTGGCAGGAAATGTCTACGATTTTATAAGAATTTTGTAATATATGATAAGAATTTTAAAACCCTTCAAAATACTCATTCGGCTGCGTAAAAATTAATGTAAATTATACCAAACTTCCCTATAAATATATGCCTTATATATGAAAAATATATTTTTTTTCTATAATGTATAAGTTTTTAAACATCCTTAGAAAACACTTGAGAATTATGCCTTAATCTTATAATACCGTATGATCTTTCCAATATTTAAAAATGGTTTTGACATTTTAAAGGAGCAGTTTTCTAGTATATTATTTTTATTATTATTTTTTTATTCTTTGCTTGAGCGTGAATCTAATTTCTTTATATATTACTATTTGTATTTAGTGAGTAAACCTTCTTATTCTTTATGGTAAGGCCCTCACGTGTTTTTATTTTTAGATACATAATTTTTTTTAGTGTATTTATTTTCTTGCTTCTACAAAATGCGTCTTTTTACTGCTTTTTCTATTTTTTTTCTATATATTTATAAAGTATGGATTTTCATACTGGACCTAAAAGTATTTTCTGTCTAAAATCAATGGAATCTATGTTAGCATTTTAGCTTCTATTTTTATTTATTCTGGTTCGTTTTATATATATTGTTGGAGGCATTTTTTTTATCGTTAAGTTTATCAATTCAGAAGGAAAAGTTATTTGGTTTTAAAATTTTGTGATTACTCGTGTTTTTTTTACCAAGTAGATTGTTCATATTATATATAAACTATATAAAGCTCTTTACGTCTATAATAAGAGTTGTTACTACGATTTCAAAAAAAAAATTATTGCTCATAAGTGAAATATAGCTCGATCTTATGACCTAAAATCTCAGTTTCGTTATCTTTGATTATATGAGCGCTCGAATAGATAAAGTAAAAAAGGCTAGAACATTTTGCAAAAGTTTGAAAACCATACTTTGAATTCTATATATTATAAAGTATTACGGTATGGCCTGTAATATATATTTAAATTTACAGATTTTTGATAAATTTTTTTTAATTTTATGTGGATAAAAATTAAATTTTCATATTATGACAATATTTTTACGATTATAAAATCTTTTTTTCAATATAACTAGCTAATTAAAATAGTCGATCAGAAAAAAATTTATAAGATATGTTTAAATGGCATTAACTATACTGTTTATCATATACAATAAAAATATTTGGCTATATTTTAATGCAAATTCAAGCTCATAATGAATTTTCATACGTAAAATTATCATATTAAAATATTAATTTAATTTCTTTTAGCTATATTAACCTTCAAGAATAAAAATTTTTCAAATATCTATCAAATAATCGGCTGCTTACTATTGTAAAATTTTTGTTAATTTTTTTATTATTCGTATATTTTTTAGTCATCCTTTGCATTTTTTTTGCCAAAACCTAGTTTTTTCAAATAATGAGACAGATTTATAAACTGTTTTCTATAAATCTATCTTATAATTGAAAAATTTCTAGATTTACAAAAAAAAATGCACACAATATATTTTATATATCTTTGTGTTAGACTGTGTTGAATCCTTCTATACGTGCCCATGTGCTACATATATAAATAGTAGTATTTGTAATAGAATCTTGAACTCTATAACATAGGGGTGTATTAAACTGTATGTTTTATTTCGCAAACTTTTATACTAGAACGTTTTCTGTGAATATTTCTAGTATAGACATATTAGACTATTGTATATTGAAAAACTAAGCCTAAGAAACTTTATTTTTCTTGTTAATTCATACGCTTTGAAAATTTAGATATTATTATTTGGGTATTAGACTCTAGTATAAGTCATTAATTACGAAAAAGTTTGTTCATTTATGTGTATTTTTACCGATCTATCTAAAAATAAAGCAAAGTAATAAATGGTATATCACAAAGAAAGTAAGCTTATATACGAAGCAGAAAAATACAAAATCTTGTTGTAAAAGATGTAAAATCAATATAAAATAAGTTAAATTTATTAAATATGAATATAATTACTTTCTAATGAAATATGAGATTTCACGTAGTTCCAGCAAAAATCGAATCAGCCCGTGATATTATAGCATTATAACGTAAAAAGTGTTTTACATTTATTGCGGAATTACTAATTTTAAGTAACAAATAAGCAGATAATCTAAGTCAAGTAAACAGAAAAAAGATTAGGTTAGTTTATTAAGTAGTAAAAAATGCAAAAAATAAGAAATATTTTATAAATTTCTTCCCAAATATTTTTTTGAAAATAATATTTTATAAACCATAAAAGAGTACTTTTTCTGCCGTAAAAAATAATTTATTGTTACATACGGAGCAAATTTTTATCGATAATATTTTAAAAAAACTGCTGATATTACCATGATTTCTACTGTAAGTATTTTATGGTCCAAAATAGTATTTGCTGTTCTTTTTATATTTATTCGAATAAAATTATCTAAATAATAAAATCCATGGATATTATATTTCATATGCGCAAAAAATATAGAGAATGACTACATAAATACTTTATTTTTGCTAGCTGCTTTCTCTATAAATACTATGTTATTGATTCATGGTTATAATTAAATACAATAAAAGATTTTATATCTGAATTATTATGATAATCAAAAAAAGAACAAAATAACATCTAAAAGAGATTTACATGGTATAAATTAAATATAATTCATAAAGTAAAAAGACATAAAATAAATTATTTGTTGCGCCCATAACTAAAAAGTTTACCTTGTATATTCCTTTAAATTGTTCAAAAAATAACTCTTTAGCAGATTCAAATTTTAAATAGATAGTTTGACAAAAAATGCATTAACTATGAATTTCGTGCTAAGATATCAGTTTACATGCAAAACGTTAATTTTTTGATAATGTATGGGCAAAAAATTACATGTCAATGATATTATGGCTTCGATATATAACTTAATTTATGGTTTCGTATTAAATACGTAGTTTTATTTTTTAAAAACATTCATACACCTCAAATAGAATTACTAAATATAACGAACTGGATAAAAAATAAAGATTGGATTTTATTTATCTTTTTATACAAACTTTTTTATGATTGACCTATTTCTTTTTTAAATTGTAAACAAAATATTAATCTTTAAACATAAAGAATTATAATTTCTTTTTTTAGATCATTTATGTAGCCTTTAAAGATTTTTTATATATTTTAAAATCGTTTTCTATGTAAAAAAATAAATATAAAATGTTTTATCGTGTTATTTATGATCATACAAAATTTAATCCTTTTCTGATGATACAATAAGATAAAAATTATTTTTCATGCAGACATTTATTATTTATCCGCTTTTATGTGTTAAAAGAAATAGTTCAAGCAATAGAATGCACAAAAAAAAATCATGTGAAATATGTGTGTATAGGTGCTATATTCTTTATAAAAGTTGACTTTTAATTTCCTTTGACGTCTGTTTACCCAGCCTTAAAAATTATCAACAGCTACGTATATTCTTGAACTATACCGACGATTGATTTGACTCCTGAAATCCACATTAATACCTGTATATATATAAAATTTTAGGCTTGGGTATTTGAACCATCTCAATATCTGGCTGATGGTAAAAAAGGGGTATTTCGGTTACGAAATCTTATATGCAAATATACGATATTAAAAGATATCGTAAGATCAAATAGCCAAAGATCTTGTCAAAATAAAATAATTTAATTCGAAGAGTTTATAAATTATGTTACTCGGTTTATATAGCATTTTTGTATGTGATAATATTTAGAAAATTTAAAATAATCATATAATTTCCTGTTTATTATTGATTATTCAAGGATTATTAATTTTTTGTTTATACTTTATATCATGATTGTAATATAAAATTTATAATCATGGTTCAAGCCCAATATTTTATCGGATAAGCTATCTAAATTTTATTTATAAAATATTGTGCTGATTTTCTTTTTTATTGTTGTGATGAGATAAAAAAACACTTCTAAATAGATTTTATAATAATTTATTTATTTGAACGAAAAATAATAAATCGAGTAGATTCATATAAGAAAAATATTTTTATTTCTTATAAAAATAAATATAACCTATAATTCATTGCAAAAACATATTAAATTATGAAAATTAAAGAATTTCGATTCTTCAGTGTCTCTATGAGGAGATAATATTTCTAAATGTAAATTTTACATTATTATGACGCATTTAAACTAAAATATCACACGTGAAGGTTTGTTTATAATGAGCATAGTGTAAATAAGTCTTGTATATTGTTTTAAATGTCTTTTAATCCCAAAATATCACCTTTTTAATATATTGACTTTGCCTCATATTATCAAATCGATATCACGAGTTGAAACTGCATAAAAACGAACCCAATGTTGTTAATTACTTTAAGTCTTTTTATATGACCCCAAATAAGTAATTTCCAGATTTGATGTATGGAGGACTGTAATTTTAATTTCGTGATGGTTTTTGATACACCTATTTCACCAACAAAAATGTTAAATTATATGTGCTTGAAACAATTAAGTCCTCAAATTATTATTGAAGTGTTCTAATGTCAATTGAGAAATACGTGTAAATTTCAATTATTTTATTGAATAGAAAATGATTCTGATCTCCATGATATGAATTTTACTTATTTATAGTCTTATGTTTTATTCTAAGAATCTTAATTATTTATCATTCATTCATTTTAATTTTTTGTCTTTATAAGTTTTATTCTTAAATATATACTGTTTGCATATTTAGATAAAATGATTTATTAAAAAAATATCATTTATTTATAAATTTTATAACGTCATTATTATAATTATTGCAGCCTGAATGTGTTTTTTTTTGGTTTTATTTACATGAAATCGTCCATAAATGTATAATCTTGTGTATTATAAATTTATTTTTCATTCTGTCTATAATGATTAGCCTAAAATGATAGTAATATTACAATGAGCAAAAATAAGGGCACATAAAGCGATTGCGTATGTACAAAAAGGTTCATTTCATTGTTTCTTAACATAATTTAATCCTTGGGTGGTATAAAGCGAAGAAAATATGGAATATCTTCAGAAAAATATTAAAATATCAAGAACTGTATTAAAAATATACAAGAACAAATTAAGACTCCTGAAGTATATGCACATTTTCAACGTTTTAACATATATAAAATATTAAAATATTGTTATATCTGTTTTGTTTTATATTCATATCAAATAACTGATTTGATATATTAGTATCGGATAGAGTGTACAGAAAATATAATATGCCTGATTTTAATTTTTTAGAAGTGATTATTTATTTTTTGACAGGACACCTACGCCGATGGTCAACATTTATCATATAAATGCAGTATAAAATAGTCAAATGTAACACAAAATGTCTTTTTTTTTCGTTTGTTGTAAAATAGCAAATTAGTTATTTAAAATGGCTGAAACAAGATTAATATAATATACGATTCCTGCCGAGTATAAATTTTATAAAATAATATAATTTATTTTGCAGATGGTATGTGAAATATTTTTAATTGGTTAAGAACTATGCATATATTGTAGGTACACGATTTCGATTTAATGTTTTTGTTATATTTTCTCAAATCATCTAAACTACATAGTAAAATTATACCTACCGAAAAAAATAATCTTAATTTTATATACGTATTCAAAAACATATATGCGATTTTGCGCTTCTTTTTTATATTTTATGATAAGATTTTCTAAAGACGAAAATTATTATAAAAAACTAAAATATATTTATTTTATTAAATATTTCTTATATCTTTAGATATTTCTAAAATGATTACGTTTTTTTAAACAATTATAATTCCTTTTAATGCAAAAAATGTTATTTTGAATTAAACAGTATTTAATAGAAAGATTTTGTAAAAAAAAATCTAAATTTTTTATGCGATACGGCAATAATAAAAATCTATGTAAATTATTTCTAGTTACATGTATTATGAATTTAAATAAGGTCCAGATATATAATGATCATTTAAAAAAACAATATAATGTATATAAAATGGCTTTTCAACTGTTTTAGAATAATTGAATAAGATCCTGAGGGGATTTTATACATTTATTTCAATTGATCACTTGACAAAAAGATAATATATCGTAGTAATATAAAAAAACAAGCTTTTATTTTTTAATCACATAATATTTTTTTGCATGAATAAAAGTATATTCTATATAAAAAATGAATGCCAGCCATCAAAAAAAATAATTTTTGATAAATTAAGTAGAATAAAACATAAAACGATTAAGTAATACGTATATCATATTAGATTTTTATGTGTATATTTGAAAATACATATTTTACATTAACTTGTATTTAGATTCTGCTTAATGTGAACATTATACACATATAAATATAGCATATTGCAAAAAAAATATAGATATTTAATAATTTATTGTTGCATTTTATATTTTTTTAGGCAAATATAACACGATAAAAAACATATTTTCTCAACATCTAGATATTCACAACAAATTTTCAACGAATAAGTTTTAAATTTTTGTCAATATATGTAATTTTAATATACGATTAAAATGCTTATTCTTAACTTTGGGCATAATATAATGTAAAAAATCTTTTTAAAATAAAATCACGTCTAGCAAGAGATATTTTTCATAAAAGAATAAATATCTATGATTAAATAAAAAGATAAGGATTAGTTCATATTTATCCTTATGTTTATTATAAACTTCTTTTTTTTAATTGACTTTTGCTAAAATTTTGTAAAAACCTTGTAATAAGAATCAAAAAATATAAAGAATGATGAAATTTTACGCAATAATTTCTTTAGTCAAATATAATACATTATAAACCTTAAAATTATGTAAGAGTGTTTTCTTAAATCCAAAACAGCAATCTGGAGTCATTGATGCATATAGCGTAATTGATTTTATTTTCTATTGAAGATATTATAAAGACCCACAATTGCTATATTTTATACATGTTAATGCCGAAAAAAATTTATTCTTAGCTTTAGTAAATATCATTTATTTATGCAATCATATTTTTTTACAATTTAAAAATAGCGTAAAAAGGTTTTATTGGGATACAGTTTATACGTTAAAAAATGTTTATAAACTAAGCAAAAATAAAAAACAGTTTTCAGTGCAGTTTTTACTTCATATTTGTTTCGTGCGATATTAAATATTTTATGTCTCAATAAAAACTAAAATATATAGCTTGGTGTCATTTTTATCTGATCATATCTGCGGACTCTTTTTTAGCATTTGTAACGCACATTTATCTATAAGTTTTTACAATGTAATTTAAGTGCCTCTTTCCAATGAAAAAATAGATGATAAATAATATTTTAACATGCTCAGATGCTTTAAGATAAAATCCAAAAATATAATTTAAATATATATCAATTTGTATCTAACAGATGAAAATGTGCTAAATTTCAAGAAATATATATTCCGCTATAAAAAAACAGAATTTTATTCTATCAATTAACAATGAAAAATAATTTTTTAGCGTATAATCAAAAATATTATCCTTGATATAGAGATTTTTGAATCTTAAGCGGTTTAGGTGCACCATTCATTGTAAATATGTCGCATATAACTAGAGTATTAAATAACAGATTCTAGTAATATGAGTAAAAATCTTTATAATTACGCTAAAAAAAATCTTTTTTGTTAAAACTAAAAGCAAATAACTTGCATTATGTAATTAAATTATATTTTAAGCATTGGAATAAAAAATATTTATATAACAAATCAGTCTTAAATATTAAATTTGATTAATTCTCATTAAAATAGAAATTTACCAGCAATTATCAATGGTGAATCATTAAAATACCGGAGCATATTTTTTTTTTAAAGTATGATAGAAGCTCAATGTATATAATGAGTATATATTGGATTCGTTTCTACCACAGCTTTGAAGACGATTATTAGCAGTATAAGTATACTATATAATTAAATTTATTCCATATCATTATATAGAGAAATTAATGATCTTGTTTTAATAAATTGTATGTTTATTGGGAAACCCCAAGAAATTATGATTCAAGAATTAGAATTGCAAGCCAATGTAAAGACAGAGAATGCTATTCCTCAAACAAATAAAATAAAAACGAACAGGATATGAAGATGTATAAAAATTCAGATCAAATGCCGTAGTACATAAAATGTAAATATTATAGACAGAAGCAACAAAAAAAATTCAATTATGAATCTATTACAAGATTATCAAAGAAAAATGTGAACATAAAAAATTCGGAAAATCTAAGAAATATTATTAGATGCAGAATAAAGAAATATCAGTATTTGGATATTTAGACTACAATGATGAAGCTAAAGACTTATTTGAAAGACCATGAATCAAGATGAAATGAAACACATTTTATGATACATTTAATTGGCTGATGAATCATATAATATTGAACATGACGCCACCTCTAATTTCCAGACCATAGTAAACACAAATACCCATCTCTTGGATCTTTATGACATACACAAAACCAAAAAGATTGTTGCTATGGAATTGGAAGCAACACGCAACTAATATATAGAATTTGAACATGACTAAGATCAGAAACATTAGATTTAAATCAAATTCTTCTATTCAAGATAATTATAAATTAGTAGAAATACAGAAAAAATTTAAGATCTTAAAACGGAAGATACTCACAAGGATAAGAAACTATATTACCCATCACAGCTAAATATCAAAAATCGATGCAGATCCACAAACTTTTAAAAGACTGTAACAAAAATGTATGTTGTACCACGGATAACACTATAAACTTTATAAATCTACTTAATGTATGTTTTTAATGCACAGATTGGTTTTTTTATTCCCAGAAATATACCAGAATTCATTTTTCAATGTGTGTTTATCATTTATTTGTTGCTATTATTGTATAAGATGGTACTTTTAAATAGTAGATCGACGTGAAAAGTTATTCATATAACACTAATGATTTATTAGCTATCAAAAATTACTCCAGAAGCAAAGATATTGGAAAGGTTATTTCTTCGAGATATATGGAATTCGATCATTGCATGATTTTCTGCCAAATATCACATCATCTACATAAAAATGTGTTTATTATTTCGGAAATGAAATAAATCCAAAAGTTAATTTTGTCTATGAATGAAAAAATATACAAAATAACAAATTAGACAGTCCTGATTGTTATTTGTAGTTATAATACAATTCCCCATTATTTTTTATGCTTGTGGCGTTCCAATAGTAAATTTAAAATAATATTTTTGTTGTTATATTAAAAAACCGTCATAAAATTTGAATGTTTAATTTTTACATGCCGCGCATTATGTTTAATATTTAAAATTAAATTATTAAGAAAAGATTTTATTTATATCTAATGTTACCTTATTGGTCTATACTGCCACACAAAGATCGTTTTAACAAATTTAAATAATTAAAAACTAAAAATAATATCAGCATAGATAAAAATGGGTTTCCGTGTTAGTATAGAGATGGCATATTTCAAAAAATTGACTATTTTTAATTAAGCAATATTTATGGTATATTTTTGCATGTTTGAATTCTGTTTTGTAAAGCTATAAATATACATTATAATAATTTTCATATTATTGATCATATCTGATATTTTTTTAAAAATATATACAGATATATTTTATCTTCTAAACCAATTTAAATGAGAAAAATATTGTCAGTTGAAACTATAAATTTAATTTTTTTATATATAGAAAAGCAGTGTTTGTAAATTGAGTTTATTTTTCACTTTTTATGAAATTTAATGTTTTTTACATAGGGAAGCGAACTATTAAGAAAAACGATTAGCATAAGTTAAAAATAAACAAAAATCGAAGATGATCCATAGAAAATGGCTAGATGTTTTTCACGGTAAAATAATATACAAAGATACAAAAATATTAATATAATCCCTTTCTCGTCTGTCAATAATTTTTTGTTGATTATCTTTAATTCTATCAATAAAATTTATTCAATTTTTATGGAAAAGCGAATCATTGAGAGTTATTTATATACATAAATATTGTTAAACTAAAATGTTTTACTTTTGGTTAAAATATTTATTACTTTTTTCCATGTTAATTTTGCACAAAGTTATATTTAACATTTATTTATCTGTCAGAAAACCTATTATAAAACCCCAATTTTTTATTCTTTACTAAAAAATAATAAATAAAAATTTGATCTGTTAAATAATAAAACTAGTAACTATATTCTAATTTTGACCTTCATTTATTTTTAACATAAAAAAAAGTTTCAAAGAAAAACTATAATTATGATAAATAGTATTAGACTATAATATAACTGCAACAAAAAAACACAAAATTATTAGTTACAAAACCCCGGTATATTTCCATATTTAATTATGTTATATTTGAAGGTGTATATCCAGAATTGATCATATTCTAAGAACAATAAATTTAAAATCCCAAAGATTTTTATATTTTATATGTTGAGATTTTTATCAACAATAAATTTATATTTATTTCAATATAAAATAATTTTATTTTTAGATTGCCTAAAGTAATTATGAATTATTTATAATTTTAGCTGGCTTTTTATAGTTTCTAAAATTCATTCCTAGCACTGAAAATAATTTATTTACCACATACTTATCTCTTTTGAAATAATTTTCAAACAAAGTTATGATATGCAAATGAATTCTTATTTATAATATTGTAAAAATATAATTTATTTATACAAAAAGATTTTAAATAATGTTTAAATCAATAAAATTGTATTCGATTGAATTTCTTTTGTGCCGCGACAGATAAATAAATAATATTTTTTTATAAATATTAGGGGTGGTTTAATCTAATAAATCATGGGATATAATTATATAAATTATAGCTATTCAAATTGACAGAATAAATTATTTTTTTACATTTAGCAACATAATTAAAAAAAATCTTAAAATAAAATTGAATCCATACTTTTCTGATAATGAAATCAGTTGCAACCTTAATATTTTCTGTATAAATTAAACTTTGATATTATAAAAAAAGTATTCGTTAAAACCAGCTTAAAGACGGTATTTTTATTCAATAAAAATTTTTTCGTGTATTTTATAAATTATATTATATATCAAATTTTCCAACAACATATATTCATTTATTTTTAATTGTGACTTTTGTTTTGAAATTAAATAATTGGAAATTTATTGTATAATTATAGTCAGATTAATGATAAAAAGTAAGTTTGAAAGAAGAAAAGAGTAAAAAAGATGTATCTGTAATTTTTTTTAAAAAAATTCAAGATTAAATTATAAATTTATTTAAAGATTCGGGAAAATGATCAACATGTTCTGACAATTTTATGCATCGCCTTAGTCGTATAAAAAAACTTAAAATTACCTTTCAATTATCAGCATGATGCAAGACCACATTTTATCCATCAAAGCTTCTCATCTATTTTATCAATTCGCCTGGTGATAGGTCTTAAATATCTGGCCAATCCATCTTGCAGCAGCGGGATATTATTTCACGAATTAGTTTCCTATTTATTAACCTCGACTGGATTTTATATTGTTTTTACGCTATTAAATCTTTTCACAATCTTGTCGTTCATTCTTGAAGGATCGGATAACAAAAAATACAAATGTTTGTGATAAAGATTTCTAAGAAGCAAACAGCCCCTAATTTAAAATTGCAAACCAATGAAGTAGATAATCATTTTAAGTAATATATTTAAAACATAATGGATATAATATTTAATGAGCTACATGTAATTTTCTGATCGTAGTAAGCTTATAAACATATTCAATTACACAAGAAAAATCCAATTGAAAAGGGTGGTCTTGTATTAAATTTAAATATTATGAAATTGGACTTTGAAAATGTTTTATAGAATGTTATGAAAATTACCTAAAACAAAAAATCGAACTGTCTTTTGTTATGATAAAAAAATTAAAGGAGATAGTTTAAATTCAAAGATCTTAAATCTATTCAGAGGATAAAAGAACAAAAAATATATAAAATAAATTTGACTACCAAAAAAGTTCGGATGTGATATATTATTGTATTATCCCCAAATCAAAAAAAAACACACATTCTGTAGCCTTATATGGAAAAATCAAGAGGGACTAAGCTAAAAGAATAATAAAAGACAAACATGAGCACTTTAAATATTTCAATCGATTTAATAGCAACTTTCATGCTATATCAATATATTCCAAGCCCTAAAAGGGTATTTATTTTCATTATAATTACTTTATTATTCATTAAAACAATACTGTAAAATATATAATAGACATTCTTTAGCATTTTATATATAATTATATATAAAAAAACATTACCCTTATGAATGCACAGAAAGAACCTAGATGATATTAGGTTGACACATAAACTTAGTATATTATAATTTTAATGATAATTTTTTTTTTAATTATTTCTAAGAATTTAGGTTCACTACACTTTACTGGCTATACGAACGCAATCATTTGGGTGTTATATATTCAACAAATAAAATGATCACTTTCAGACCAAATCATGATAATATGTAATTAACGCTTCAGAAAAACATCTAATATCAATCCGTTTTCACATTTAAAGAGAGAGGAATGACAGAATATATTTAAACATCCACAATAATCTAATAATCGATTGATCGGAACAAACCTACCCGGTTACTCGAATTAAATATATAAAAAATGTAGATATTCCAACATAACTATATTACAAAAAACTATAAAATAAATTTATCGCCGAATTTTTTTATTCCTATATAATGTATGTCATCATTGATGATATAGAATATCGCAAGATTTTACATTCGTTGTATGTTTTATAAGAACAATATACCTCTTTTTTATAAGGAAATAAAAAAGTTGACAGATATTCTAGATTTTTTTAATCTAAGGATGATATTTATTTTATAAAATTTAAAAATTAAAATCATCAAATATAAATATGTTTTAGATGGGCTAAGACTTTAATTGAACAAAAATCACGGAAAAAAGATATTGAATAATTTAAATAATATTAACAAGTTAATACAGTATAATACAAAAGGAAGAAAATATGGATTTGCAATCTTTTTAAAGTACAGTATAAACAATAACATCATATTATTAGACCATTGCGGATATTTAAAAAATATTTTTCTTAGTATCCAAATAGGCTGATTGTACTATTGAATTAAAATGCTTCTAATTTTGTGCATATTCAGAAAACATGATTTGATTGTCTTTTTCAGCAATAAATAAGCATTGAGATGTCTCTAATAAGCCTTATAAAATATAAAAATACATCGTAAAAAAAATATGCAATCTACCTACTAAAAATATCTTCGTATGATTTTTTATGATATAAAGTTGCATTCTTCTCTTTTAACCTTTTATTAGCTAGTATTTCCACAAGCCTTTACTTAATGGCTGAAAATTGATTATATAATTCATAGAAAAGGATCTATAGAATGTGTAACATACTTGTGATAAAACTTCTTGCATTTTAAAATAGACTTTACCTCCCTAAGTATCTTTATCCCATCAACTCATTTATTTTCAGTCTAAAACAAATTATTCTTTTATCAATAGTATATGTAAATCTCAATGACTTGCTATAGATCTTTTCAAATGTAAAACTGTCTGTTTTGAATATTACAAATTTTTGTATCTGAACTGATACGTGTTTACTATTAATGATCAAATTATTCTCGGCACATGATTTCTATTTTTATTTTTAAAAAGCTTCATCTTCGTATATAAAATTGTATATATGGAAATACGAGATATAGTATCTTTTTATTTATGAATGTATATTTTCATAGTTATTGTAGGATTAAAAATTCCTGATGAAGAGGAAGCATATATACAAGCTCTCACACTCCGCAAGACACTTGAACTCATTTCATTTGAGAAAGAATGGGCAGTTGATGAAGATAGATCAGGGTAGGTTTCAAAGGATGCATCAAGGAGTTGTGCAATATTCCCAACAGCTGACCACGTCTAAATAGATAAAATCGATAAAAAGAACATTAACCCATAAATAAATACCTGTAATCATAGTTATAACAGTTTTAATATATTTATAATAGAAAAACTGGGAAAAAGAACTAAAGTAGCAACATCATATAAATTGATTACATAAAGAACGAAGAGTTCTATAAATTAGGAAATTACTTTATAAAATAAATTTCGATATAAGAACTTGCTCTTTTAGTATATTATCTGTATATTCTCTTTTCAAAATATTTTCTTTTTCAGAATTCTTAAAAATCAATCCGATCACGTTTGAGCATATGCCACGCCTTTGTCGCAGAAAATGTGAATTACTATAATAAAAAATTTACAACGCTCATATCTTATAAACAAGTACCGAAGCAGACAATGAAAATATAATAGACACCAATAAACGTAAGACCCGAACGGAAATTTGATTGCGAAACTTCAAAAAAAATAAAAAGCGATTTTATTTTAAACCACAACAAAATTTTGACATAGAAAATTTTTTTAAAACGATAATCAATTTAAAATATAAAATGTACTCTGAAGTTAGATATCATTAGATGTGTATCTTTACAAGAACAAAGAAAGTAATATCTCACAAGTAAAAGAGTAAGTGATAGAATATCTGTATATTGTCGTATAGAGAATTACTAGTGGCAAACATCCTATATATAATTAAAGTCTAAGATATTACAGAGCATTCAGTTTACCTCCGATAAACTCACCAAAAAAGAGAATTTTCACTATAAAAGGAATATCTATACATGCAAGAATATAGTATACAAACACTACCATTAAATTTATGTTATTGTGAATTTTATGCACAAGAATCAACCGCACAAAAAAAATTATAAACAGCGTTAGATTAAGCGACTTTATTACAAAATCTTGGACCGAAAATTTAATTACTATAAGTTAATAATAGAAAAACTGCATGCAAAATACGTATAAAAAATATAAAAAAGACCGATAAATGTTAAGATGATAATAACAGCAGGCATAAATTAATATGAATATCAAGAAAGATAATTTATCCCAAATCTCTATATAAAGAAAAAAAAGCAATAAACGTTGATAAGAAATAAATTGCAGGATTTTTTGCGAATAAGTATGAATAAAATAATATAAAAAAGATGTTTAATAATTATCTATTTGATTCTATTTGAATAAAGAAATTATGTGTTTTTAAGTTAATTTTCAAAATAATTATAAAATATTATATACTTTCGGCCTAATATTAAAAATGCACCACCTGAGGGGATCTATAAATTTATATAAAGAAATATCATATTTGTACTATTAAATCTACGATAATATTGTTTTGACGATTTGCAAGAAAATAAGGAAAAGAATGATTATAAAAATAAATAACATTTATAGTAACCTGATACAATTGGTTATAAAATTTGAGCCCATAACATACATGAAAATATAATATAAATTAGAAAATAAATTATGAGGAGATTCTAGTAATTTTAAGTGTAAAGGCGTAACTATTTGTCTGAAAATCAACTAGTACTCCATGACTTGTAAAGGATCTGTAGACAAAGCTACAGAACAAGGTAATAAAAACGGAATATAGCTTAAAACAGCTTCTAATTATTCATTTCTATTTATTTACGCTGATGGTAAAACTCGATCATAAAGAGTGTTTATACAGCTTTATAAGTGTATTAACGAGTATATGGGTATTTTATTATACATCAAGGAAAAAAATAATTCTGAAAAGTAGAAGATTTATATAATGTTCAGAGCTAGTATATTACAACTTCTATTTGCCGTGTGTATGGATCCATTGTTTTATGTAATCGACGTTTAAATCACTCGAAAAAAAACCAATAGATGAATTATTCATAACAAATTATTTCTTATTATTATTGTTCTGAAGCTTGCGACCAAATACTAGTAAAACAAAAAAATGACGAAAAAACAGTATATTTTAGTGATCGCATAGGACTAGAAAAAAATAAAATGAATCTGAAACAAATAATATTAGTTGTGTTCAATATTTGGATTTAATATTTGTTTAGTCAGATATTCATACCTCTGAGTACATTAAAATAGTATATCAGAGGAAAAAGATATAACATTTGCTATATCATAGAGAAATTATAACACGAATTCCAAATCTAGTTAAAACAAACGTTGACAGCAAAAAGTAAATAAAAAATAAATCTAGCACGCAAAATACCAATAAAAAATATATTTAGGCGTTTTTAAATTTGAAACAAAAGACTTTGCTACAAGAGTTAATCAAATTTTTTTTTAAACGAGAATGAAAATATTAACTTACAGCCAGCAAAGGAATGAGATAATATTTTTTAAAAAAGTTAAATTTAAATAGAACAAATTTATTTAGAATCTTCTATACAGAAAATTGCCGTTAATCTTGATAAGACACTTGTCAACAATCAAAAAATACCATCAATCATAGAACTCATGTACATTATGGAAGCAAGAAAAAACATCGATATTTTTTAAACATATTTTTTCATTGAAACTAAAACAACAACAATCTATCCATTAAATATATAAAGTTGTAGCAAAAAAATGTCTAATGTTAAAATATATGAGGAAAAACTGTACGCGAAATCTTTCAGTATCTACAAAAACTCAATGATTATAATAGTCAGATCTAAAAACTAGATGTTCATCGTGTAGATTAGTTCAAAAAGGATGGAGGTTTATGTTATATTCAAGATATGAACTATTCAAAGGAGATTAGTCCAAATGTCAACACAATGGGATAAAATAAAAAAAGAGTGATCAACTAGCATTTTAATGAGAAGGAATGCTTGGCCTAGACTCTACACGAACGAAAAAGGAAGTTTCTATTTTTATAAACTGTATGCTTTCAAAAAAACCAGTAAAAATCGAAGATAGAAATAAATATTCCAAGTTTAAGAGGTGTACCAAATTCACCGGCACCATCAAAAGGTCGATAGAAAAAAAATATGGATACAAAAAATCACAAAATTTAAGTGACATTTTTGTTGGTCGTTAGAAAAAACCTTTTCACGTTAATGGAATCAGGAAAAAGGATTATTGATAAACATATGAATAAAAAAAAGTGAAGCTAAAAAAAATTGAAAAGTTAGATAACTTAGTCTCCCTAATTTATAAATGAAGATCAGAATATTAACGAACGATTCACCTTGGGATAGCATGGATACAGAATATCATAACTCGTATATGAAGGAGTTTGGAAGGCTAACTATAACGGAAGCAGCCACACAAACTATAAGATCAGAGAAGACACTAAAATAAAAAGCGCTTAGGATTATGTATAGATGAATATATTAAAGATGCAGATATGTGCAGAAGAGTGAGTCAAAAATATTATATAGAGTATTATAAAGTTCTTTTTGTTTAGCGATAAAAACATAGAATCACACCAAACTATTAGATTGAAATCGCACATGTATCTAATTAGTTCTGTAAATTTTTTTAATACGAACAAATACTTTGTGAATTTAAGTTCTCAGAAAAGCCAATAAAGATCGAAATACGTGGGTAAAAAAATTCGTAAGAAATATCTCTGTCTTAAATTATGATGTTTACTTATGATTGTTAAAAGGTCTAAAATTACCAAAAAAAACACGACAACTTTTGCTAGTTATAAACATTTGTGATATACTTTTTAAAAACCTTATATAAACTGGATGTATTTTGTATGTGTTATATTGCTTTTTTTTGGTAAAATCCGTAAATTCAGAAACGGTATCAAACTATTATTAAATACTGAATCCAAATTTATTTCTTACAAAGGTATTTACACTTCGCTAAATTCTACCAATAGATAATTTGTGTGTTCGTGAAATGACGCAAATAGCATTTCTAATATATTATTGGTAAATGGTAGTTCTTAAGTATTTTTATTTACAATATAATAGACACATAGAAATATTTATAAGAGACAAACGGTAATAATTGTAGTTTGGTTTTTTATAATGCTAGAATTGAATTTATCTTATGTTTAATAATTTCAAAACAAAAAAACGACATTATGAATGTTCTATTTTGTTTCGCGATTAGAAATCATAATCAAGTGACCTTTATCTTATTACCGTACATAAGTACGCATCAAAATAAAATATAAAATATAAAAGAATGAAATAAGGAAGAAAAGATATCATTGAATTGGTTAAAATGAATAAAACCATTCTTATCAATATTTTTTATACAATATTGATCGTAGAAAAATTGAACTAATTTTTTTTGTATATCAATTTTCTATCGGTCTATAAAAATATCTGCTTTTTCACTGCAAATTATATTTTTTAAATGATTAAAACTACAACTTATTGTTTTTACATAGTCATAATGTATTTTTTGCATATTTCAGCAAATATAAATTAGGTAATTGTATTGTAGCATATCACCATATTAGAACATATTTGTATGAAAATAAATACAAATATTTCTTGAAGATGTCTAGAACTTAATGGATTTTTTTTTGGCTTTACTTTAAAAACGGTTTCATATTACTACTTTCATACGTATCTAGATTTTTGGGTTCAATTGCTTAAAGTAGACTAGGGAAATAATAATTCCGCAAAAAAAAGTGTATAATTATATCTATATTTTGTTTTTGCGTAGATTTACATATTATCTATCTCTTATCTGTATTTAGAATGAAATGGTAGAAAAATATATTTATGTAAGATATTCTAGATCAATGAAATCAATTTATATAAAAAAAAACTTATTTGTCAGAATATTTAATAAATATGATGTAGAAAATTAAAGAATTGGGACGGATTAAAGCATATTTAACTTTGAAAAATGAACACAAATATTCTGTATACAGTATCCAATCATATATCATAGAATCATTATATTTGAAGAATTCGATTCTAAAGTTATATATTTATAATGTTATGAATCTCTGTTCATCCACTCCTTATTTTTGAGATGCGAAATAAAGTAATTGTATCTAGCGATATGCTTATGGAGGACGCAATGAAATATGTGAAATAGAACCTTATTATATTTCAACACACTGTGTATAGTACAGAAATTTATGCATGCAGTAATAACATTTAAAAATTATCATTATACTCGTGGAATATTTTATTGCAAACCTGTATTGTTTCACTGCTAATATTATTCAATCCGCCAATCATAAAACACATTTTATAAAATAAATATGATACCTAAAATATATTTGAAGCAGAACTTAAAAAAAATCATTTTTTGTATAGGTGATTTTTTTAATACTAGCGATATGCGATTTATGAAATTATTTTTATATAAAATTTTATTTCTGTCCAAATTGACAGATATAATAGTTAAAAGATTTTCTACTGCATATGTGCTATATATATAGCAATAATCAATCTCATATTAGATCTGGAGATTAATTTTAAAATCATGCCATCTAAATCTTCTTCTTTTAGTATTTGCAACAAAGCAAAATCAATATAAATTTTTAAAAAATATTACATATAGATATCTTAAAGCAAGTTTTATTGATTTCTTTTCATTGAATGTAATTTTACATTTTGTTTCGTTATAATTAAGTATTTTTATGATTGCCTAATCATCTATTTCTTTATTATAAATTTATTTTGTTAAAATATAAGTAAAAAATATATACAAACCACATTATTCAATAATATAAGTGGTATTCAGTGTTAGAAAGTGTTTTTTTATATAGATTTATAAATGATAATGTAACAAAATAAAAATTATGTCAATGAATATTCGTTTTTCATATCAAAAATGACTATAGCTGGTTATTAAATGTTTTCGATTATGTGTTTTTTTAAGGTGAAATATCCCCATAAATAGATAATATTTAATGACATGATTTTTTTAATATCTACTAATATAGTTGAGCATAATAAAAACAAGAAAAAATTATGAAAATTTGTAATTTTAATTAGAAATATTTTTTCATCTGGGTTTAGCAGGGGTTTAAAATTCGTTACTTACATACAGTATTTATATATTGATTATCAAATATAGGCTTTATAAGTAATCAATAATTTTTTAAGAAAACCATAGATATGAAATGCAGAAGTTAAAATATTTTAATAAGTACGAGAACAGTCGTTATTCGTCATTGAATCTATCGTTACTTTCAAAAGATTTTTACCATTAAATTTATATAATTTAATTTGAAAGAGTTTATCTATTCTTAGATTCGGGATAATACACTAATATATAAAAACAATTCTATACTTCTTAAAATACGCGAAATAATGTTTTTCTTTAGTTCTAGAAGATATTATATTGGTTATCTTTATATTAGATTGTAAATATGCCAATAGCCATTAATTTATAAATAGTTCCATCTAATTTTGCTCTGTAAAACGTATATAAAATTTGTAATTAATTTAGAAAAATTGTGCAAATGTTTTAAAATATCAACCTTCCATGTTTAAGTAAACATAATTTTAAAATTTGTGTACTATCGATACATTTTATTATAAAAATATAATAAATAAGATGTATTAAATTGATTTATGGGCTTATAAATATTTAGCCATAGAAAAGCGTATAGTGAAAAGTTTGAAATGCTTTAAAAAAGCTTGCTTACCACAAATTTCAATATCATCTGTTATATGGTATTTGTTAATTTACCAGTTCTTTCGATATACATTACATAACGTTATTAAAGATGATATTGTTTGTACGTCGGCTTCAGCTATATATTTTGTATTTTGATACTCAAAATTTGTATTGTTTAATTTTTCATAGCTATAAAAATCACCATTAAATCTTGTTGTTAGCTTATGTTTTTTCTACTTCTTTTTATCATATAATTCATGCTAAAATCATAAGCTTTTCAGCATTAAATTTGTTTATTATATTTAAAACGTAAATTTATTTATTATTATGCGTAACTAGCACCCATGAAAATTTCAAGTAATCGAAGCTCATTGTTGACCCTTAACAAACAATAGTTTTTTTGCCACAAATTTATAATTTTTTCTAATTCATAACCGTAAAAGAACTATTGAAGTTTTAATTTCGCTAAATTAAATACATTTGACTTGCTGATTCCATTGCAAGTCTTATTTTTATAAAAATATCTTTGTGCTAAGTTTATAAACAGAAACTTATACTTTAACTGATTAATATAACTTTTTTAAATAATATTATCTTAATTAAAATTATCATAAGAATGATGAATTCATAAAATATATTGACTTTTAATCTAATAGATTATTATCTTAGGATGTTTATGCATTGAAATACACATCATTATATAAATCTTTTACTTTTTACATCCCTTCTGGTCCCATAGTTATACATGGCAACACATATTCGATATCTTATGCTACTGATCAGTTTTAAAGCTTGTTTCTACATCTTATATAGAGAATTTTCTAGGAATTCTCTGTGATTTAGAAATTAAAATAATATGCAATAATTTACGCCATAATCTTAGTAGCTAGAATGACAGCACATTTATGGTTATATAAATCTTGGATTTCCTCTTTATTTAAACCTATAGGCATATATATTTTATACATCTATTTTAAGATTTTCGATATGTGATATTTTGTGCCAATATATTTTTTGGCTTACAATTACTCTATGTCACATAATCTATTAATAAAACATAAAATATTCATTGCAAACTTCACATTAAAAATTTATGATTCACGAATCCTTACATAATCATTTTTATTATCAGTTAACTATCAAGAAAAAATTGTAAAACTTATTCTATTTTATATATTTTTTTTATAAAATACTTGACATGAAATAATAGCATTTGTGATATTTTTTTATAAAAATAAAATTTGAAATATGTATATACTACTAAACTAAATAGCATATAAATTTAAAATATTATTTAGCCATGATTGAAAGTAAGTTACACTAAATTTTATAATCAGATAGATTTTTAATCAGCTTGTAAATTTATCAAACAATAAACCTTTGTATTGCGCGCATTAGTTATAAAATACTTGCGATCTTGAATATATTTTCGTTACTTAAGGCAATAAAAAAATTAAGAGCTTATGCTTCTATGCTGTGCATACAGAATGATAATAAGATAGTGATTATAGAAGTTTTAATTCATACGATAGTTTTTTTTTGTGTTTTATTTTTAGTTTATATCTAATCACATGTGACTGGTTTATAATGAATACCAATTATAATTTCTTAAATAATAATCGATAATATATCGTGAATATAATTATACTAGATCAATATGGAAAAAATATATCTAAAAATACTAAGATTTGTTGTTAACTTTATCATGTGCTAAAAAAAATCTTAGAAAAAATTAGATATTTAAATATTCTTACTTGTATTCATAAATTATAATATTTGAACAATTATCATTCAAAAAAATATTCATTAAACTTATAGAAAATTAGATTGTTTTAAAAATATTTTTTAATCCAGTCACATAAGATACTTGTACATATTAGAAAATGTTTATAGTATAAAAAATGCATTCATAAACATGGATACATGGTTTTACTTGAAATTATTCTTTTTTTTCTAATTACAATAAAAAAGAACATCTTTGATATAAATGTCTATTCCATGTAATTCTTTTAACTATAATATATTGCACAATTTTATAGGTACTTAATTTTGTTAAAATTTATTTGAGCCATTATTATAATATCTATGGCACAGATTAAATTTATTTTTGAAATACGAAGAACCAAGATTATTTGGCTTTATTAATTTAATTTTATTTTTAAAAATAGTCGATTTTTTGATGATGCACTACGCAAACAAAATATGCCGGTTTTAATCTAATTTGCAGTTTCTAAATCGAATTTTTATGTTATATGTGACATTTTCAGTTATTTTACCATAAATTCAATATCTATATAAATACCGTTAAACATATATGGGTTAATCATTTTTATCAATAATATCTATTTAGACGTGGTCAGATCATTGAGAATATTGCATAACTACACGATGCATCCTTTGCACCTTACCCTAACTTATCTTCATCAACTCCTCTTCTTATCACAAATGAGATGAATTAAGTGTCTTGCGGAGTATTGGAGCTTGCATGTAAGTTTCTAATTTGTCCGGAATTTTTAAATTTTATTATAAGTTACATTAATTATATAAACAATTTCTAACCTATAACAGAAAATATGAAAATAAATATAATTGGTATTTTAAATTCATAGAATCATAATATTTATTATTTTATTCAAATTAACGTATCATAGTATATAGATAATTCAAGTGTTCATAACATTAGAGAAGTATGAACTACAATGATGGTTTAAATAAAAAATAGATGAAATTCTAGAATATGCGATTTTATAAATATGTAATTTTATTATAGTATTATCTTGATTTCATGTCATTTTATCTAGTTCTAAAGAATTTCATAATATTAGCTCTATTTTAATTAAAAGCTGTTTTTAACGAGAGCTTCTATTATCATAACTTCCGATTAATTATGAATACACAATCACATTTACAATATGACTATTTGTTTTGTAACACAGCTTTTTTCTTTTATTATAGTTGAAAGCGGAAAGTTATTTAAAAATTATAGGTTTTTACTTAAAAAAAGATGTGATTAAAAAGCAAAAGACGTTATAGTTGGATAAATCATTGTGAAAACGTATTTTATAGCATTTAAAAAATATGTACAAATAAATATTTTATAAACTAAATATTTTATGATCGACTAGATGTTTTTATAAATATGATGCATGTTATTGATATTCTGTGTAAATGATATATGTGGATTGGAAACATGGTAAAAGTATATGTATAAATTATCAACAAACAAAGAAATTCGAAATTTTAGATGGAAGTATAAAAATAAGCCTTGAATAAACATTTTAGGCATACTATAACATTTTATATCTAAATTTATTACAGACATTTTAAATATGATGCAAAATTTATATTTTTTATAGGATAAATATTGGATTTTTATAGTATAAAAAATATAGTTTTCTAACGAGTAATACTAATATCTATAATTTTTCATTTTACAAAATGAAATATTCAAAAAATTATGCATCGATGTCTTAAAGTATTTCATATAATAATTTTTTAGTACATGATATAAGAAATCGAATTATTTATATCTTAGTAGAAAGATTTGGACAATAAAAGAATGATATTCAAATATTTTTGTCTATCATGATCAATTATCATTTATTGTGTGACAATGCATTAGAAATATTTTTTTATTGCAGAAAAATCTTAAATTTGGAAAATAATCTACTAATATTTCTATAAAAAATTATTCATCGAATTACTTAGCTAGAATAATTTATTTTTTTATACATTGAGATGCGGTAAAGTTGAAAATCTGGTATTATAGAAGAATCTTTAAATGTAATATGAATCATTGTACTGCCCCTATTCTTATATAATCGTCATATAATGTGGACATTAAATTTTTTTATTGTAATATTTACCATTTTTAGAAAAAATGTATTGAGTATTTATGGTCATTGCAGTGTTTTATCTATAAAATTTATACAAAATTTGTGATTTGATGCGGTTTCCAGGTATTTTATATTCTGAATTAGGAGGAATTTTGCTGTCAATCTTTACCTTAAAGACTTTTATAATTGCATCAATCAGATTATTCTTATTCATACTTCGGTTGCTTAAGCGTGTTTTTTTTTGCATATTACTTAGATTTTTAAATATCGAGATCTATCAGGATGTAATACATATAAACTTTTGACATTGTAAATGCATCCCGATTTTATTTTTCTATATTTTATTATATCATTATTAATTCCATGTTATTTATTTGCGTGTGTAATCATTGTTATTACATTATACATTTATAATTTATACCTTTTAAAGTTCAGAATAGAAGATTTTTCTGTCTATAAATAATACAACGATAAAATATTTTTTGCGCTATATATAACCCATGATATGTTCTACTTTCTTGGAATACTGTAAGTCTATGACAAAGAGTTTTTTTAAACTTTTTCGTATATATTAAAAATTTTTAATTCATAGGACATTAGATTACAAATAATTTCGACGCATAAAGCCTTTTTTATTTAGCAATATATGACAATGTTCTGTTCAGGATATGTTTACTGTGACTATATATGTATCAAATCGTATATTAAGATATTTTTCAAAATTTCAATTCATTTTGCATAAAATCTCGGATCATCTTGAGAAATTTTAGTTTTTTCTGATCACAACAATTATATACCATCATATTTTGAAAATCAAAAAATCTGCATCTTGAAGCTTTTGTCCAAATCCTATATGCGCAGAATACAAATGGTATTTATTATTATAATCATGAGAACGCTACATGAAACATATTAATACAATAAAACAGAATTCAATGATCCTCGTTCTGGGATTGATTCCCTTTTATCGACGAAATGTCCAAGTGTTTTTTTAAGTAAATTGCTTTTACTGCGATTCGAACTAACACTGTTTGCTCCATGTATTGCTGATAGGCAGCATTTATTACTTGTTTGATGATTTTTCAACGCCCTTGAGTGGAAATTATTTGAATTTTGAAACATTTGAAATATAAATTCTAAGCCAAATATTCACACAACAACATCATTGCCACTGTTTGAATATAGTATATAAAACCTTTTTTAACTATTTCAAAAAAACAGATTTTATTATTAATTTACGTCTACACAAATTGATTCGAGGATTAAAAGACGATATGGTTTTAGAGGATCTAATTTTTGCCATCAATTTCACCATATATCAAGGGATATTATATTCCTATTATCAGTTAGCATGACACACCTTTTCTTTCAATAGGACGTTTCTACATGGGGTTTATTCAATAATATAATTTTTTAAATAAATGTAATTAAATATCGAGAAATTTTCAAACGTTCAAATTTATAAATTGAGAATTCAATTTTACTGGTAATAGAAGAAAAAATATTATCTCAGCACTAATTTATTCGATGTAATCATCAGATTTTATTATGTATAAATCTTATTCTATATTTATGGGTTAAGTTTCTTCCTATTATGATTTTAACTACTGAGCTGTAGACAGCCCATTAAGAATATTACATAGCTCTTTAAACATGTTTTGACACATTCCCCTGATTTATTTCGTCAACTGCACTTAATGTGCAAAATAATATGTGTTAAATGTATGCTAATTGTCAGGGCTTGAATGTATCTTTCTACTTCAGTATTATTTTTAACAACTTTATATATATTTTTATTTAATTTTGTAACCATTCCCATCCCAAGTCATTTTATATGGTATAATATTTGTTATAAAAAGTCTTAACATAAAAGATTATCCTAAAAATCATAATTATAGATAACATAAAGATAAAAATAAAGATTTTAATACTTGCTGATGGTTCGATGATGTATTACGATTGAAACAAATAAACATTCATTTTTATTTTCACAGTCAAATAAAATATATATTACCTACTATAAATTGATTCAAACTATCCTTCCGAATTTATAATTTAATACTAAAGTGCTAGGACAAATTATGCTAAATGTTATTTGTAACAATGTTAACCAACAGCACGGCTTGTAAAAGAATTACTTATCCTTTCTGCAATAATTTGGTAATGATATTTTAGAATGGTCGTAACTATAATTTTTAATGACCATATAATAAATTATAAACAAAAAAATCATACATAAGTCTTTTCTATTTAAAATAATCATAAAGATTTTATTTTGTATTATCTAATTCATGTGAAAGTATTTTTCTCAAACCTTATGTTAAAAGTTTCCACCGTAATATTTTTTTTTTCCTTCTTTTGAAATATTCATCTAATATTTAAATTTTTCGATCACTTGAAACTATTTATACAGACAAATCATTAATTTATTTAATACAAGAAGAGAGATTATTTTGCAATAATTAAATGTGTTCCAATTGTTTAGTATTTTAACTAAATCGATTCAAGAAAAGTATATTAATGCACAAGTATCTGTAACAGCATTTCAATGTTAAAAAACAACAATAGTTTAACTGAAAATTATTTAAATATTTTTGTCACGTTCAAACGTTGATCAAATGAATCCGAACAAATTTTATTTCAACTACAGTTAATAATTAGAAAAAATATGCAATTATAAAAAAAGTAGAATACAAAATTCATCAAAAATAATTTATAAATCATAATATTTTGGGTTTTAAAATAAGCTAATGCTATGAAAAATAAGTAGATAAATTTAATTGTTTTCTCTAAGATTATATATTTTTTTATCATTATGATTTTTTTGGATAAAGATCTTGGATTTACAAAAAACAATAAGATATATGATTTCTCACGCTTTCTGAAGATATTAACCTGTAAATTTATCTTCAAATTTCCAGATAAAATAACAATTTACAATATGCAAGTTATTATAGTTAAATTTTATTGCTTGATCTTTGATAAATTCCTAATAATTAAAATTCATTTTTTAAAGTATTGTTGTATGCGAAACATAAAAAAAATTTATTCGGAAATATTATTAAATCGTAACACCATAGCTTACCTAAATACATTTTCTATTTTAATTATCTTAAAACCCTTTACCCATAATTACCCAAGCAAATGCATACAAAATAGACTTTAATTATACGTCATACATTCACATTATTTCACAGCATTCTAGCATACACGATATCCTTAAGGACTTATTGATTCAAGTGTTTTCAACAGCCCTATTGATTTATGAGTATTTTCTCGCTTCGATTAGTATAAATGTTTCATATAGATATTTCTGGGGATAAATATAAATTTGAAAATCATAAAATGCGAATTTGACATATGAAAGAAAGAGTCTACACAATCTACCGACAAACTTCGACGATTAGAAAAAATTTAGCTTAAAAGATTTTATTTTGCCAAAGTAAAAAGTTATAAAATTTTTGTCAATGAAAATTCATGATATTTATAAGTGGAGACGTATAATAGTAAATGTTGCTAAAACTAAAGTGCGAGATATGTATCAATATAGAACTAGATTTTAAAATAATTACATAATTTAGACAGTAAAAATTCTAACGGCATAAAGTACAAACATAAAGCGAAAATGAGTTTGTAATATCGAATATTTAAAAAATACAAACATATACTAGGCTATATATAAATAAGAAAAATAACTATAATCTAATTTGAGATAACAAAACAAAAATTAAAATCGTATTTTTATAGCATTGAAATCTATTTGAAATACTTGACTTTCTATTGGATATAAAAATAGATTTTGTTTAGAAATAGCATTTATATTATCTTTTGCGAGATAAATAAAATAAGGATTCAAGTTAATTTTGTATGATCCAATAAAAATAATCGATAGAAAATTTCGTGCAATAATTCCGTCTGATGGCATACCTTAATTAAAACTTTATAAATAAAATTAAAAGATACAGAATAATTGATAAAGCGAATTTAAATTTATTCTAACCGAACTTAGACCTACACTCAATCGTCTTTTTTTTTCTATAGATTCATGTAAATCAAATATTGAGCATTTAAGTTATTTAATTATCACTGCTTGGATACCCAATAAGAAAAAATTTAAAAACAATTGGAATTTTTATATATTTTTTTAAGTTTAAGGCATCATTGTCACCATATGCATTAAAATATCACTTTAAGTATCTATAATCATTGTCCTTCTTGAATTGCTATTTGTTATGGGTTCTAATTTATTTATAATTATTTTTTATTTATGATCCATATTTATTGTCGTAATTTTAGTTTTTGTTCTCGGGCACAGCTTGCTTGATTCTCTATACGCACAGCGTATTTATACTTTCGGCTATCTTCTCCTCTCCAAAGTCATCTTCAATACTTCTCCCCACTTTCGAGACCTATTAATTCAAGGGGTTTTTCACAATTCCAAAGTTTGAATATATGCCTCAACTTGGTTCGTGACATCTAGTTCTTTCAGGTACCTTCTATGATATCGTGTCACCACACCGTCCCATGTTATAACATATGGGCTTTTTACAAACACAAATAATAAGTACATTTAAAACTATTATTTTACAATATAATAAGAAGAAATGAACTATCCTGATTTAATAGGTATTATAAATGTAAATAAAAGGTTCGGACAAGTTTTTTTCACCAGCAAAAATCTTTAAAATTATAAGAACACAATTAAAATATTAAAAACTGTGTCATTAGAATGTATAGTATTAAGTTAATAATAATAAATTGTTATGGATATATATTGCGCATAATAGATATAAAATCATTTTTATATGTTCATATGTTATAAATCATAAGGTTTTTATGATTTTTTTTTAAGCCTAAATTATAGAGAAATAGTAACAAGTGCGCTAAATTTAATGCAAGTTGTTGAGCGATTTTAGATTAAAACTTTAATATACAAAAAATGAATCGGTCAAATCTGTTTATATTATCTCTTTTGAAATCAAACAAGTAGTTAGACAGGGAAATTAAGAAAAAAACCACTTTATATAAAAATCAAACTATTTAAAATTTTATCTTTAACGTAATATTACAAAAAAGACGGCCAATAAAACACGATAGTTATAGAAAAAGATATAAATAATTTAAAATATAATTATTCTGTTCCAATTCTATGATAATCAGACAATACGTAGTTTTCGTATAAGAAAAATTATATTTTACATTTCCTTTAGATGATGCCAAAAATAACATCGGAGCGATAAAAAAAATATAGCTTATATGCTTTATGATTTCATGTATTGAATAAATAAATATTTAGATTGCATCTGGTGCTTTGTTATTCCAGATCACTTAAAATATAAAGGTATTTAAAAAAACTATTTTTATTTAGTTTATTTAAAAATTATTATAAAATTTTATCATGATAGCCATAATAAGTTTTATTTTTATCTTATCTTTTTAAGAAAAATTAATGGCAAATATAATTCTTGTATTATTAACATGCTGATATAGTATTTAATTGATATAAATGATCTATTTATGTAGGTTTGTGATTGATTAATTTTGATTATTTTCTGTTTTTTATATATTTACACAAATAGAATAATCGATATATTTATCTATAGTAAATATGCAAGCCTTTGAAAGATTTACCAAGGTCGAGTGTCAAAAGATGCTATATGTAATTTTCAATTTTCCACACATACTGTCTAAATTTTAGTAGATTTAAACATATAAAAAGAAAAACTCTAACCAATAAAAAAATCATGTAAACTTCTAAAATAAACCTTTGGCCAAGATTTTGTGTATTTTTATTATCAAATATATCCATGTTTTTTTAAATAATTCATTTAACCATTTTGGTCTAAATTAGGAATTATTTAATTAGATGCATTCAATTATCTCTAAAGTCTCATCTAAATGCATTTTAAAAAACAGTTTAAGATTTCAGAATTTTTTTTTCGTATATACGTCAATGATTTACTGCAAATCGAGACTTGAAATTTTATTTTATCCTATCATTTCTTTTTCACCTATAAGATTTCTATTTTATTCCCCTCCTTTGAAAACAAAAGTTATTCTAAGAAAAAGATAGAATATATCAAAATTGTATCTTTAGTTTTCACCCGATTCTATATAGTGACACTAATGTGAATATGGCTTAAATTTCTAAATTTTACTAAGACACGCCAAGAAATTATAGTATTTTTAGATTTTTTACTATCGAAAAATTAATATTTATATAGTAGAAACTATTTTAGCAGTTAAAAGGTAAACTTTTCATTTTAGATATAGAATATCGCCGGAAACATTTATAAGAGATCATGACTGCATAATATATATCTTTGTCTTAGGTTCTATAGACATTTCATGTGAGAGAAGAAAATTAGTTTATTGGTATTGATATGAGGTATGACATCTAATGAATTATTAAATTCTAAATATTCCCAATGCCTTAACTACGTCACAAAAAACCAAATCAACATAAAATGGTAGCTATAAGATCGATAAAAATATATAATCACTTGTAGCTTTATCAGAATTAAGTCATATTTTTTTTTATATATAAAAATGTGAATTATTTTTTAAATCCTTTAAAATAGCAAAGATTTGATTTTATATCTTATAGTTTGAATAAAACCAATTGAATTATATTGTATCTATAAGTTATTCCGTGGCTTTTTATTATCTCTTCGTGGGGAAACAAACTTAAAAACGGTTATTCGTTTATATACATGTGATCTTCAAAAAATAATTGTTTTGAATTTTATTTGTTGTTTTAGATATTTATATAATAAGAAAAGACATATTATTTTTTATAAGTACTTATCCATACACGTAAACATAAATTTTAGGTTTCTATTTCCTATTACTCACACGAAAATTTTCTACAAGAAATTTACAATTATGTCACGGTTAAATTAAATATAATGGGATTGGATTTAAAGCCCGAATTTTTTTTCTAATTCAATCCCATCTTATTAAAACACCAACCCCTTAATTGAACATGCATGCGAGTAACACCACTATTTGCTTATGTCTATTTTCGACCTTTTTGTAGACTACTTATATATGTTTTTTTTTTAAAATAAAGTTCTATTTATTTATTTATTTAGATGTTTATGTAATTTTATGCAAATTGATTTGTTCAAGGCAAACATCAAGCTGCTCTATGACAGAGTTTTTTATATACATCCTTTAGCAGCACTAAAAAAACAAGCTTTTTAAAATAAAATCTTTGCAGTGGTATATATCGTGTGTTCGTCTTTATTTTGCTAATGTTCATACGCTACTGCTTCACTTGTGATCACATCTCACTAATTATTGAAATATGCTAAAAAAAATAAGAACTTTATGTCAGCTATATAAAACATCCTTTAGGTACAGTATCAAATGGAGGTATTTTATCGTCTTTTATCAGATCGCAATTTCTTAGTTTCGTGTTTTCAACATAGTAAGAAATCAATTTTATTTTCTATTTTTTTTAATTTAATGTCATAAGCTCCAAAGTAATATATTTTAGATATAAACTAAATTTTATAAAAAAAATCATAAATTTATTACTTCAATGTGAAACAAGAATAATACCATATGTAATGACTTGGGATAGAGGGGCTACAAAATTCCAAAAAAATATGTTAAGGAGTTAAAAATCCCGGTATTGGTAGAAGAATACATCCAAGCCTTCTTACTTCGCAAGAAAATTCAATACATTTAATTTGTGAGAAGAAGAGCAGTTACCAGCGAAAGATCAGGGTAAGGTGGTAAAATATGTGTCGCAAAGTTGTGCAATATTTCCAAAGGACTGACCGCATATAAATAGATAAAATTAATAAAAATAAACTAAATCCAAAAATAAAAAGAAAACTAATCTATTATATATTGATCTTACTATTTAAATTTTTGTTTGCTTGAGTGCAGACATGTACAATAAATACTAGAAGTCGATGCAGCACAAACAAAGATATAGATTATTTATGGATTATTAAAAATTATGTTTAAGATAGTCTTTATCTTAAAAAATCTTTCTAATTATTGTGATGATAATGTTGAAAGTCAAGAATGTGAACTAAAATATATTGTAATTTATAATTTTTTCTTTCAAAAATGTTTCTTAACTCCTAATAAGTTATAATATACATTTAACAATCGATATTTGTTGAATCCCCTTTTCTTTATTCTGAACCACATTTTATCTTCCACAAAAATAGTAAATTACGACATGGTATATATAATCTAAAAAGACAAAAATATTAATATGTGAAGGGTTTATATTAACTTTCTATGTATTTAGATGATATACACTATAAGATATTTCTATTGTAAATATTCAACCATGTTGTTTTATATATTGCCATAAACTAATCATAAAAAAATATAGATGCCACTCTTAATCACTTTTACAAAATAGAAATACTTAGCTCATATATTTATGATTATTGCACCGTTTTTGTTTAAGCTGCATCATGTATGCAGAAAAAATAATTTATTGTTTATATCGACAATCTTCCTAGTATAAGAAGTTTTCCAATTAGCATTTTATGCTTAGTTTATTGCACTCAAAAGTAAAGAATACGCTTGAAGTTCTTTGTATTGCATATTATATAAATTTTTCAAAGTGTGTACGATCTATTTAGATAAGTGTAATTGCCTTTTCTATTTGAGCTATATAGGTTCGCCTAGTTAATTATATTAGTTTGAGGCTGGTTTTTTTTCAATTAATTAATATCAAGGTTGATAATATCTAACTATACTAACCAAAAACGATCATTAACCCTCGATAATGTTTTTTATCATGAATTTTATTGCTATTTATATACAATATATGCATATTTCAAGAATATTTTATGTGAAAAAGAGTTTATGTTTATGATGATCTCAAATATTTGCCTTCTAATGTGGGTAAATCTTTTTTCATAAATAATGACTATAATATAATATGATTTAAAATTTTCGATTTGAGTATAAATTAAAAAAATAGATGAATTAAATCATAAATTTGTACCGAATTCACAGAGTATTGTATTATAATGAGCAAAGTATATATTTGAAATTCAAAAGAGTATGAATCACATGCAATGAAGATACTTCCCAAGCAAGCAAATATTCATTCTAAAGTTTATGCATGATTAATTTAAGAATGTATTTTATATAAATCAAATTGCATGCTCTTTTAATTTTGCAAAAGATTTAAAGTATTTATATTTCCAAGTTATAAAAATAAAATGTCGAATAAAAATTCATATTCAATTAAGAAACAATAAATTTAGTTGCACAAATATAAAAAAAAATGTTTAAAGGATAAATACTCCAGAGAAAACACATAAAAAATATTTATCCAGTCCTTAATTTAGATATAGGTTTAAAAAACATACCGTTACTTTTATCTATAAAATTTGAAGAATAAATTAGTAAAAATACGATCAACAAAACACTTTATTGTGTGTAGTATTATTTTCTCTTCGCAAATGAATATACAAATATCAGTAATTAAAGCATAAAGCTTAGTTTTAAAGCGCATTTTGATTGGATTTTCATTGAAGCGTTCAAATATGGATGTTGAACTGTTTAATTAATTATTAATCATTGTATATGCTCAATGTAATATGCTAAACTAGAAATATTGTTTTATTACAAATATAATATATAGCGTTTTAAACAGCAAATCACATTTAAATAATCCTCTATAGAAATTTATTATGAAATCTGATGATATTTTTTTATATGTAAATTGGATAGAAATATAATTGCAGATTGAAAATCCCATTTGTTTCTTGAACATTTAGATACGATAATACCAAGATGCACAAAATTAATTTACAAATATGACTAAAACTCAATATAATTCGAAATATTATGTTTATTCCAGAATATGTAAATATTTATATTTAATATAAGATTTTATTAAAACTCTATACAGAACATTAAATAGCGTATATGTATAGCAAACAGATAAAGGTTTTTTATTTTATTTTGTGGCACACCATCAAATAATCCAACATTTTTTATTTTTGATTGGTGTGATTAAAAAATAGCATATGATTTCTATCATCATAAAATATAATATTTACATCTATGCAGTCATTAGTTTTATATAAAAAAAGAAGTCTATGATTTTTTCCGATCTACGGATTCGAGTTTTTTATATTTTTTTCCAAGAGATATATATCAATTATAAATGCTAATATTTTACCCAATGAAATTCATCTTATGTATTTCAGATAGCTTTAGTATACATATTAACATTTTAAAGGCTGCTGATAGTTGAAGTAAGATTGCTATTTTTACATAACAGAAATAATAATTATCGTGTATCCGTTATATTTATTTACAGAAATATGTTTTTCATGGGGTAGCAAATTTTTTAGCAGCATAAATTTTTATAAAAATTTTGAAATTTGTTCTTATAATGCAATGTATAATATTTAATAATATTATGTAAAGCAATACTAGAATATTATTATATTGTTTATATATATATTATTTTTGTAAATACAATATTTTCATGTTTTTATTGTAAAAAGAAGACACAGTCTCGATGCAGAGCTAAATATTTAATTATTCTACACTACAAATAGACAGATTAAAGGGTTAAATTAATATTGAATTCTTATCATGATCACACTAAAAAATATCATCCGCTTGGTTGTTTAATTATTATAAAACCACAACGTATAAATATAATAAATTTAAACAAAAAGCATAAAATTTTTGTGCATCAAACAAATCGATTTGGGACAGGAGCTAAGATATACATGATTTTTTTTTTGCATATTATTTTAATTGTGGTAAATATGAATATATTAAATTAAACATATTCAAAAACTTTTATTATCGAGAATATGAAATGTTTACTAACATATTTCAAAATAGATTAATTCAATTTAATAATAACTATATTTGTTTCTACTATATAGAACGAGTATGGATTTTATAATTAATATAATTTTTAAAACATTTTATAATCAATTTTGTTATATATCACGGTTTATTATATTTTATAATGTACTTCCAGAATCAAATTTTCATTAATATTATTATTGGGCTTTTATATATTCATTTGCCAAAACTAGAGATGTGGTGGCAAAAATATCATACGTTGTATGATATGGAATTGAAAATCAAAACGGAAGCGGAATATCGCACACAAACAAAGGGATCAATGAATACACTTATACTATTGATTTTTTAGTAAAGAAGTGAATTTAGGAAGATTTTAAAAGATAGAATGGGGGAAAGCAGTTTCAATCAAATTTCTTATATAGAGAAATCAAAAGTTTTGCAAAAACAACATGCGAATCTGTAAAGTAGCTTACCCCTAAAAAAATCAATAGGTTTTAGATTTCCTTAAAAATTCAACTCGCTCGATAAGATATTATTTCTATGATAAATATCAATAACTCTAGGCTTTATTGATCGTAAACCTGTTATTTTCCATATACTCATCTGTTTTTTATCAACACAAAAATATCATCAGATTATCACACTTTATCAATAAAAGGCAATGATTATTGTATATAGTGACTTCTTCGTAATTATTAATTTGATGCATATCGAGTTTTTTTATGAACATGACTATTACAGCTGCTGATTGATGTAGTTATATTGACATGGTGTATCTTGTTATATTTATATGACTATATCGATGTTTTTTCTTTTGCCCATTGTGCTCTGTTTTGTGTGTGATATTTTTCATTTGTTTTTAGATGGGGTGCACAAGAATCTATTAATAGAGCATCAATGATTTTTAGGATGTTAGAGATTTATATATTTTTTTAACAAAATAACATCTTAATGGTTTCTTTTGTCCTAATAATTAGCAAATTAGAATATATAATCATGCTAAAATTAGACTTTTTCAAATATTATTGTAATTTAGTTCATTTTTTATTTATGATTTTGATAAGAAATATTTTGCGTAATTGACCACAGTTAAAATTGATTAAAAATAAAATATTACTTATAAATTGAATGACGATTTTTTATTATTATATACGATCTAATAGTCATATTTTTAATGATACTAGAAGGTGATTCATGAACAAAAATAAAATTTAAATAGGCAAAACTCGAAACCTTCTATCATAGACATTTTGTATAGGTCCTAAATAAACATTTTTTTTTATTGGTTTTTTCATTATTAAATTTTTTTTAAAACAATATGTATAGCTGGAACGCAATATTTTTTAAATGAATCATAATCTTACATTCCCACTTATATGATAAAAAAAATATAAAGCTTGATTCAAATTTTCTATATATAATAAACTATAGATTATATAAGTATGACGGCTATAAAAATCTTAATCTCCCACATAGATTGTAATTTTGTGTCTATTACGAATGCATAAAAATTTTATTATTTTTACTGCTCAAAATCCAATATAGTACAATAAAAAATGTAAGATTTTATTTGAAGCAGTAATAAAAAACACTAAATCACATAATAGAACGTTCTAATAGATCAAATAATTTCTTTATTTTTCGCTTATTACCACCAATTATTCATCATCAATTTTTAATTAAGGCAAAGCTAAGCGATTCACTATTTAACAAGTTTTTTTAATCTTGTCACCACAATAAACAGATTAAAATATAAAAAAAATACATTTTTATTAGAACCAAAAGAATGAAACACTAAATGACGGCTTCTAAGAATTTTTTTTGAAATGAAATTAAATTTCTTAATATTTAACTACATATCCACATTTTCTGTCTTGATATTATTTATAATTTAAGGTTGTGTTTTTTACATATTACAGTTTCTATGCTTTTTTATCGCAATTTCTATTTTTATGAAATAAGAATGTTCGTAGGTCAGATTGATAACGATTAAAAATTTTCAAATGGATTAAAATATATAAAAATCCTAAACTAAATTTTAATAAGCATTAGAATGTTTTAAATCGCATTAAACGTATAACTAGCATGCAAAACCTAGTGTGTTTATAGATATAAACTTAAACCCTTAAATTTGTGTTAGTAAACATGCAATATGGAATAAGAAATCCATCAAAAATCATAATATTAGTTTTTTGCGCAATTTTTTTTATGATCATGTATAAATCACTTTACGTGTGTTTAAAT
The DNA here is from genome assembly GCF_057557595.1 of Rhyacophila brunnea. Lineage (NCBI taxonomy): Eukaryota > Metazoa > Arthropoda > Insecta > Trichoptera > Rhyacophilidae > Rhyacophila > Rhyacophila brunnea. Next base: position 1,385,099 of record NW_028233358.1, read on the forward strand.
AACAAATTTTATACTTTAAGTTTTTACTATGGGTTTGAAGGGTTATAATTACATAGGATTAGTGCACTATAAATACAGAATATTTTAAAATCATATGGTTTAGTTATAAAAGAACACGAAATTTTTGTAAAATTAATATGTAAAGATAAATGCTGTTTAGATCGATTGATATAATTTCACGTATTTTTATTTTAATATAAATGCTAAATTGATTTTAACATATCAAATAATACGTTAAGGTTTATAAAAAAGATAATCCTAAGATATTTTTACTCGCCTTTGTGTATTTTACTCACTCATTTATAAATTATTATAAGTAAAAACTGTGCACTGCTTAATTTAAAAAGCTGCGCTATACTATATATTTGAATCTGTAATAAACCGAACTGTGAAATTCCTTTTTATCACATATCAGTTTATGTATATTCGTTTATTCTGCAAAATTTAACATATTTCCAACAATATCTATTATTATGATTTTAACATATTGATGCAAAGAAAGAACCCGTATAATTTACTTAGTTTAATGTAAATTTATACTTATTTTATGCTTTTGTATATTAAAGTGAGTAAAACATAAAAATCCAGAGTTTTGCTCATAACAGTCGTTACTCATAATATAATTGGCGAAAAATATGTAATTGCAAAATGACATGACCTACACTTAAGAAAACAGATCAGATTTATCCATAATAAAACGTACTTTTTATCTGTAATTATATTTGTGCATGTTTTATTCTAGAAAATCACTGCATTCAATATACCGTATGCATAACAATCTTTAAGTTGCAAAAACTATAAATTGATACAAATAATACTAGAAATTGCATTTTATATTTACTTCCGATTACTGTGTCGCTTAAAATTAAAAATTATGCCAAAAACCAATTAGAAATAGAAAATAATTAAGGGTACATTTTATCAGAATGAATTCATTAATTATTTTTGATATTCTAAATCAATTATATTAGAATAAGTATAAATAAAATCTTATAAAAATACCACTTGAATATGAGAAGATGTCTAAAAATTATAGCGAGCATTTTATATCATTAAGATTTTATAGATTTTTATAAATTTTGTAGCATAGTATCATGAATTTATATTAAAAAAAAACGGTGACCTATGTAACCGTCAAAAAAATCGTATAATTCTTAAAAAGATTTGTATATCATATTTCATTAGAACAGTAAGATTTATTGGAGTTCTAAAAAAATATATGTTGTGAAATCAATAAAATACCTTTTAATGGTCAGGAAATGATAAATATCTAAGATTAGTGCCTATATATTGCATATTTTTAGTCGTGAGGATATTTTATATATTACATAATTCTTTCTTTGATACAATACATTTTCTTATAAAAAATTTATAGTGAGCATATTTTTATGATTATAATGTGCTACTGAATTACAAGGCTAAAATGTATTCTGTTTACATAAAACAGTGCGCAAAATATCGAAAAAAAAATCGCATGTAGTTTTGTTTATAATAGTTATATAATTTTATTTAATATATACATTGGATCAGTTTAAAGATAATATAATATAATACATTTTTAAAGATAGTAAAAAAACAATGATTTTTAAGTTTTCATACAACTGATACATGTAATCATTAGTTTCTAGCGGATTGATTAGGCTTGATTGTCTATGGTAAAAGAATTTTGCACAGAACATCAAAAAATATATATAATCCATATTATTCGGTTAATCAAAACTACACTCTTTTATATTTTCAGAATCACAAACAAGTCAATATGATCAATAAAGTGTGCAGAAAATATATAAATAAATATCGTTATAAGAATCGATTCCTGTCTTTTTCTTGTTTTAATATGATTTATTTAAAAAACTAAGATTTTTTTAGTCGAAAAAAAATGTTTTACATAGATGCACAGATAAACAAATTACAAATTAATATATTCGAAAATGGGCAGTTATTTGTTTAACATGATACTCACTAAAAATTCGGTTATGTCTATTATAAATCCCGAAAAATATAAAATGGCATATAAATTCTTTGCATTGGTTATTTTCGTCATGTCCTTATGAAAAAAGCTAAATTTAGTTACACAAGAGTACAAAAAAGACGTTTCTGATCGTTGGATAGTTAAATTTATATTTAACTTGGAAAATCTTTAATATTATAGTCATTTTTTATTATTTAACATCAGAAAACGATTATAATTTTGTTATGGTTTTTATTATATGAAAATTAATATTTTTTGGTGCAAAAAGTATATAAAATGGAATAATCGAAGAATAAAAATATAAATATTACATATATTCCTAAATATGATGACAATTAAATGAATTATACAATATTACAGCACTTAAATTTGCTTAGAGATCAACTTCTTAAGAATTATATAATATCAACGATAGATACATTTATTCATAAATCAAAATACTACAAACTTTTTATTACATCAACATAGTGGCAAAAAATAAATATAATTTTTTTTTGTGAATCAATCTTACCATTTCTAAAAGTAAATTGAAAAAAAATTTCTATGCAAATCTTATTTGTATAACGATGCTAAATTCTATTTTTTTTTGTTTTCAGTAATAGTGTACATTTTTTAGTGCCTATTTAAGCGAATAAAAGTTAAATAACATTGCTGTTGTATTGCACAATAGCGATGAATATTGCATAACAAGTGATCTTGAAAATTTTTTGTACGATAAATAGCAATTAAAACATTTCTATTATATTTCAAATCTCTAGTGTATTTACGCAATGCTATTATCATATGAATCTAGATTATAGTAATTCGATTACCTAAAGTAAAATGAAGCTTAAAATGTATAAAAGAAATTATTATTGATGACTCCGTTTTTAATCTTTTCTGTAAAAGTCTGCATATTCCAAGTCTCATAAATGTACTTTGAATCACATTAAATATCGTATGCTAGAAATTTAGGGTTGAAAGTATTTTTTATCCTATAAAATTGGTATTTAATCAAAAAAGATGCACAAAAAACTACTTCGCGTCAATAAATACGTCTATATGTGGTTCCGTCTACAATAAACACAGAAAAAATGCTAGTATATATTTTTAAGAAAATTCTACCAATATCTCACCAATCCAAAGCCTGTTTATAAAAAAAAATCTTGTCTCAGTTTTTACATTAACAACATAAAAATGCTGATCAAGGCTATATGGAATCTGATGGTAGTAAGATATAATGCTATATATTATATAATTTATAAATATTTCTAACAAAATTTCATTGCATATTCATACAAGTATACATTGTGCACGTAACAAAAAATCTAAAGCTTTTTACAAAAATTCTTTTGTAATTTAAAACTTGTATTATTAAAATTATATGTGATTTATAAACTATGCCAATCACAAATAACATTTTTTATTTTAAATTTTAATAATAATTAATATTATATGGTATTGTAGTAGCTATAAAATTAAAACTAACACATAACATCTTTAAAATTGCTATAAGATCGTTTTATATATTTTAAGTTTACTAAGTTATATGTATTTATTTTTAAACAAAAAAATTATTTTATATGCTCAACTTCGACACCATACCTATGTTTAAAATACATTTCGTGCATGTTCCTATAAAAGGAGCAAGAAAATATCTTTATATTTTATTTTCTAAATTCAATTTTTATAACTTTGTCATCTTAAACAAACAAATTTTCACATTTGCTGCTAGATCCAATTGTACTAAATCTTAATTATTTGTAACAAAAGACAAAAATAAGAGCTTTTACTACTTATTTCCAATTGAAGTTCCAAAAATCTTGGTTTAATCTGTTATTTCTATCTTTTTGATTGTGACATCATCGATAAATTTACACATATTGATTAAAATAAGCATACAAAGAGATCCGTTTACATAATGTCTTATAAATTTATATACATTATAGGTCTCTTTTATTAGAAAGATTTTTTTTGCTCATACAATTTTCCTATCATATGCAGCATTTCTTTTCTTATATTTTCTTCCGACGATGGTATAAATATATTTCGTGATTTTATATATTCGTAAAATCCAATTTTTTTAAACTGTGTCTTTTTTTTTAGTTTGCTGCATACAATTTAAAAGTTTTAAAAAAGACGTCTTTTTCACTTGAATATGGTTTTTATATACATGATTAGACTTTTCAAGCACTAAAAAGTCCAATTGAAGCCTCAAAAAAGATAAAACACGTTAAAGGTTTATTCAGATATAATTTTCATTTTAAGAATAAGTTCATGAAAGCGAGCGGATTTTTCTTACACATGCATTTTATTTATCACAATTTACATCTAAGATTATATTTATCATAAAATTTATGTTTTTAATTTTCGCATAATTTTTGTATAAAAGAAATTTCCATGCATAAAGTGCATTAGAAATAGTATAACTAATTTTAAAAACATATTCGGAATCGATCTATATGTTTCAGATTGCGTATTTGTTTATATCCCTTAGTTTAATTTTAAAAAATAGTAAAAGATCAACGGGTAAAATTAAGATGGATTTATAAATTTAAAGTTAATTTTTTTGATCATAAATAATATTTTTTAATACATATAAATGATATAAATTGATAAAAGCTAAAAATTCTCATAAAAAACCCGGTTTATTACATTTAAATATACTTATATTTGAAAGTTTATTTTTAGCAATAAAAGTCAAATAGGATCTATTTTTTTACATTATGGTAGATTTATACGAAAAATACACAGATGAACTGTTAAATAACCATCCTAATTTAGAAAATTTGTCAGATATAAAATTAAAAAAGAAGTAAAAACTAATTTAAGTCAATGTTTTATATTGAAAAATCATATTTGTATTTCATCTTTTTTAAAATAGCATAGATTTTTATATTCGCTATTTAGATTAAATAATATGTGCATGAATAAGTAAAATTTTGATTTAATAGAAAAATTATATATTCACACTCCATTTATTTTTTTGAATTATAATTTTAAACTTGAATAAATTCAAAATGGTATATTATATAGTGCTATGAAACATTGTAGCTATGTATTTTTGAGATGAAGAAACGTTAGGAAATTTATGATCGAAATACATTAAATAAGTTTTTATATATAAAATACTTCTAAAACATTATATATACAAGTTTTAAACTGCACTGATATATATAAATCATAAAAAAACATTATAATTTAAGTTTCAACAAATTATTACGTATACGAACTAATAAGTAATATTTATCACATAAATGTTTCTAAGACGCTATTACAGGTATAAATTCTAAAAAAAATACAAAAGTTGTTATATGCGATGTTTAGACCACTATAACAGGTGGTAATTGATTTTCTCTTAAAATCATGTAGAAAAAAATATTTCTCACGTATAACACCGCAAAAAAAGATAATATCATGATCTTTTGTACATTTTTCTATAAAGTAATAGTATTTTTATCGTAAAACTATTATATAGTTCAATTATTTAGGTTTCTTAATAGGGAGTTATGGGAAAAAAGATATATACTTATTTTAAGCGATTAAATTTCTTATAATACAATAATTGAACTAGTATGAAAGACGTAATTTAGTCAATCTAGCTGTTACCAAATGATTTGACGTAATTTTTTAGCATGTTTTTGCATTGAAAGTAAGATATTTTTGTGGTTTTATATGTGTAAAATAAAGACTCTATTTATTTTTTTAATTTATGTATGTATGTTATTATTCATTCTCATATCAGATTTTTTTTCACAAATATAATTTAATGAGAATCTAAACGTATCGAATGCTACAATATTATGACCTTTTTATATTTTCGATTTTTTTTTGTAATAAAAATCTATCAAGATCATGATCTGTTAACAAAAAAGATATTTAACTTATCACATCATAGATTAATTTTTAAAAAAATATTTAATATTTGTTAAAATATAAAAATATATATAAATACATCAAATTTAAAGTGGTAATTGACTAGGATGTTCATTTCATATAAAAATATAAATACGAAAGAATTTAGACTATGTATTACTATACAAATAAAGATCTTCTAAAAGACTTAAACCTTTTTATTGATTTTCAGTGTTGCATATGCACAAAAAACATAGATATATATTTTGTGAACCTATAGTACCTTACGCTTCTTTTTAGATCGAGCTGTGCAATTTAAAAACATCAAATATGTAAATCAACAGCTTTTAGGTATCACCACACATGAACAGAATTAATCAACAATGGAAACCTCGAATTATGTTTCTCTAAGACCACATAAATTAGAACACTATCTATAATCTAGAATCAAAAAACATTCCATGTTTTTTTTAAAAAGAGATAAATTAAAGATTTTTAGGATATGATGCAGAAAATATTTAACTAGGGGCAAAAATAGATGTTAAAATGAATTAAAATTATTTTACGTTAAAATCATACTTATTAATTTGTACCATAGTATCGCTTATCAGCATAAATAAAGTAGGCTGACAAAAAACGTGCAGTAATTTATTTTGTGTTATAAAATTATAACAAAATCTATTAATATATATAAGACTGAAAATAAAATACACAAAATATATATATGGCATAATAAATTTTTTTTTAATAGGCTAGAAATCACAAAATTTTCGGTTCTATAAATTTTTTTGATTAGAAATTTTTTTCAATGAATATTTGTGTTGATTAATATTTTGTTCCTGGATTTTTTTTGCTACTATATATATTTAATTGTATAGAAATACTAAAGAATATTTTCGTAATTTATTTTTTTATTGGTTTTTTATCCATTAGGACTAAGCAGAGGTCAATAAAACTCGGTATTTACGACCAGATAAAAATAAATTAATTATCTGAAATATACCGTTAAAGTAATGGATAAATATTTTATACGAAAACCATAAGAATTAAATATACACAACGATAAATTTCAAACAATCAAGAACAGTAGTAATTCTTAAAACGGATTTCCCGTTAGTTTCAAAAAATTGTTCACTTTAGTTTTGATTTAGTTGATGTTTAATATTTAAACTACATGAAAATTCGGGATTTCATGACAAATGAATAAAAGTAATTATTTACTTTGTCAAATTTTAAATGCTTATTGTACTTTTTTTCAGTGGCCAGTGACATTTTATTCAAAGTATTTTTATCCGGATTAATAATTAATCAAGAACTATGATTAAATATTTCATGTTTTTTTGCTCTGAAAACGTAAATTAAAATAAAATAAATTGTGTAATTAATCTAAATTTAGAATTAAAAATGCTATAAATTTCTTAAATTCATCTTAAATTACATTAAATATTTTATTAGCCACAATTAAAAATCTATCATTAAAAAATTATATCAATAAGGAGGATCGATTTTATTTATTGGTTTATTTGATCTTTGGCCATACAAAAGCGTCGAATGTGATCTTTATTTTTCTTTTTAAATAGTTTACACATCAGAACTTCAGAATCATTAATTTATAGTTCTTTTCAATATACATGTTCTTTCAAGATACATCAAATTAACTTTTTTCTAAATCCTATTTTTATTCGTTATAACTTATATTCAGCTTGTATTTTTAACTTTGGAGCTTAATACTTGTATTAATTATGTTTTAGATTAATATAAAAGCCACCCTTAATATTTTTTGATTGTCTTTGTTCTCTCATTTTTTGTTATTTTATATATTCATGCTATAAACCCACGTTAATGCTTTTTTTTAGCACAGAATTTGTAATATATATCTAAAACGTGTATTTTTATTATTTATTTATGGGTTAATTTTCTTTTTATCGATTTTATTTATTATGACGTGTTCAGCGTGTTGGGAATATTGCACAACTCCTTGATGTATCTTTTGGCACCTTCCTCTGATCTATCTTTATCAATTGCTCTTCTTCTCTCAAATGAGATGAGTTCAAGTGTCTTGCGGAGTGTGAGAGCTTGCATGTATGCTTCTACTTCGTCCGGTATTTTTAACTTTATAAGATCTAAAACGTGTATAATTTATTATTATGCGTAACTTGCACCCATGAAAATTTAAAAAACACCAAGCAATTGTTTACCCTTAATATAAACAATAATTTTAACATGAATATTTCAATATTTATGTAATTCATGGTCGTAAAAGAATTATTTTTCGAATATGCTTTGATACATCAATTAATTTGAATTATCGATGCGTTTGTAATTTGTATTATCATATGGATTTCTTTAAGCTAAATTTCACAATATAAACTTGTATTTATTTTTGATGAATGTTTATATGATTTACATCAAACATACTTAATATTATGATATTGTGTTAAAAAATTTGTTATAATTATCTCTATTATTATCTCGGGGTATGTATACGTTAAAATACATATAATTTATTCTGAATTTTACAATTAACAGCCTTTCTTGGTCTCATAACCTGTATATTGTAACATATATTCGATATATTAAGCTTTTGTTTGATTTCAAATTTTATATATAGAGCGCTTATGGCAGTTTTAACGATAAATGAAACTGAATAATCTTCAAAAATTGACGCCTAAATATGTGTGTTTTCTAATGAAACCAGATACTAGCTATATAAAACATGTAGTTTTCCTTTTCTTTTGTCGTATTTACATAGATAAGTTGATCATTAATTTTATGAATACCGATGTGTTCGATTTTAAGCCAATATATTTTTTTTCTAGAAATCACACTGTGTGCTAAATGTCCTTAGATCACATTTTAATATTAATTTGTAAACTTCATTTCAAAAATAATATTTCACGAGTCTTAAGCAATTTGTAATAATTAAAAATTTAATTTAAGTTTTAAAAAAGATAAAAATTTTATTCTTTTGTTTGCATTTTTTATATTAAAATTAACATTAAATAAAAACATTGCAACGGCTTAAATTTCATTTGAATTATATAATGTTTAAAAAGAAATCTGAATACAAATGAGCTTCAATATTTTTTTATTTAATGATAAAAGTGTATAGAAACCTGCAAAAAATATATAGCGTAAACAAATTTTAGATATACTCAACAATTACAAAAATCGAAATTCACTAACTTTATATTCTAATAAAGTTTTATTATACTTACCTATATAAAAAAGAAATATACTTTTAGATTAGAACTTTAAATATAGAGTTTTTTATATTTAGTATACATTTGATCATATATATCATTTAAGGCAATAGAGGACAGATAAATAATTGAAAGTATGTTTCTAGATAGTGTGTTGATTTTTAGATTCTGAACTGCATATAAATAAAATATTGTGAATTTGCTTTTTACCACAGACGGACTTATTATACGATAGATAGAAGTAATACTATGATAAAATAAATTTGAGTATAATATGTTAGGCTATGTTTAAGGATTCCAAAATTATATGCCTAATGTCGAATAATAATATGATCATTATATGCATAACTTTTGATAAATAATGTTTTAAGTAATGTCAAAATAATTATATTGTATAATACATAATTCTTATTAGGTTAATGTATAATAACATAGGCAGTATTTCAAAAATAAGTATGATAAATATTCGTTTACAATTTATGAAGTAATAAACAAAAAGGATAATATTTATTAAATCGAAAAACATCATTTTATGCTATACTATTAAGTTTTATGTAAAAAAATTAATAGTTCATATTTCTTTTTAGAAAATATTAAAAAAGATAAGCTAAATATTATTCGGAACATCTTTAAATTTTACATTTTTATTATAAAAAAACTGCTTGTATATACCATATATTAATTCACCAACAATATTTTGTTTTGTATTCCAATTTTATATTTTATATTTTATAACTGCTTATAGAACACAATTTATTTCTTCTTAACATAAATCCTACACATTGCTACGTTTGTAGAGATTTATGATGATGTAAGACACTCGAACTCAACTTATTTGAGAGAAGAAGAGCGGCTAGCAGAGATAGGTCAGTGTAAGGTGTCGAAAGATCTTCCAATATATTGTGAAATATTTAAAATTCACTGACTACGTTTCAATAGATGGAATTGATAGTAAGAAATTATACAAATTTATGAAAAATAATTATTGGCAATTATTTTGTGTTTAATATAAAAATTAAAGTTTGAAAAAAAATGGTTTAGATATAAATTGATCAAAATTTATTTAAAAAAAAATTATTATCATATTTACAATTCCAATCAAATATCTAGCTCGTATAGAGAAAAATTTGGTTTGGACTTTAACCTATTTCTCAATAACCGAATTTTTTTTATTCTATCGAACCAGCAGCCACGATTTTGAATCTAAAAGCCTTTATCTTTTTTTATATCTACTAGTTAGAGGATATAAAGTCAAGTTATTACGGTCTTTAAAATTGAAGGGAAAAGGTTTCGGGATTTAATCCCTTATTGTTTTACCATGACAGGAATTTTTTTTTTTACTTGTGCGAACTACATACATTTTCTTTACACATTAATAACAAGGTAATATTTTTTTAAGAAAATACATTTCAAAGGAATTATGTCAGCAAATATCCACATATTGCCAAAGAAAACGGTGAATAATATATTTTACAATAAAATATACACAAAACATAATATAATAAATTTAAATTGATTGATATAATATATACAATCTATTAAGATAATTTATTTATAATTAATATATGCTTATCAAATTAAAAACGCAGGGCAATATACGCAATATAAAATAAGATATTTATTGTTTAATTACCTTAGGGTTCTGATTGCTTTCATACATAAAAATCTTGAATCAACTTATGTATCTAAGAAAAAAAAACATATGGAGCTAAAAAAAATCGAATAATCCAATATTTTTATATGTACAGATGAATCTTGAAATCTATTTTTATCTAGAAAAAGAAGTAGATATTGTATGATTTTTATATATTTAATCACAGTAAAAAATGTATAATAGTCTCTGTTAAACTAAATTCAAATTTATATGCTAAGTTTTCAATTTGATTAATTAACCCGTACTTAGATGTAGAGGCCCATTTAAAATATAACACATGTCTTAAAGACATATTTTGACACCATTCCGTGTTCTAGCTTCTTCAGCGCTTATTCTTCTGTAAATAATATGAGTAGAATTGCCTTACGAAGTGTTTGATCGTGCATGTATGCTTAGACCTCATATGTAGTTTTTAATTCCTTAGCAATTTCATTATGAAATTCTGTGATCAAACCTTTCCCATTAATATCGTAATTTATTTTTTTATTTTAAATTTTATATTAAACAAGGTTTACCTGCGATTCTAACTTTTGATTCTAATAAAAATAACGGCTCAAAATATAAATCCACTTAATAATATTATACATAAATGAATCAATATTTCAACACAATAGTGATCTAGATAGAAGACAAACAAAATTCGGAATAATATTATAAATTAAAATTATTATCAGTATAAATGTAAAGAAATATACCAAAAGAATTTTTATTTGTAAAATACCTTTAATTTATTTTATTTGAAATTTAACAAAAAATTTTTTTACGAAATTATCTGTGTAGTAATAAAAAGCTCAAATTATGTTAGTATGATCATAATCTACTTTAAAAATCAACTTTACTAAATATAGTGTATATTATGTAAGAAAATTTCAAGTATAATACATTACCTGCATGTTTTGTGTTTTCTAATGGACTGTTATTTTATGTTTATAAATCAAAGATAATCTTCCTTCACACATGAATTAAAACGAAAATAAAATACATGTTTAATTTTATATTTTTAAATCTTGATCAACAGTACGTTTAGATTTCATAATCGTTTTTTATATAATCTATTACCCCTTTACATTTATATATATTTTAATAGAATTAATAACATACAATTACTACGATAATTGTTCAACCCAAAGAAAGAACCGGATTAGGGAGTATATACAACCATAATATTAGTACGGACAGTTGAATGAAATGGTATCTTCAGAGTGAGAGGTAGTGAAGAAGCAAGCCAAAAGTATTAATACGAGAAATGTAGAAGACATCGAGAAAGTTGTGATCTGGAACAAAAGTCTATTATATAACTATGAATTATATCCTATAAAAATCCAGAAATTCACGATACTCTTTAAAATGTAAAAAATATGGTATTGAATTGAGTAACAGAATTTAAAAAGCGTTTTTAAATATTTTGTACAGTTTGTAATTTGTTGAGGTTCAAAACCTTTTTAAAGATCTTTTAATTGTTCTTTAATGTATATGATAGTAAAGGTCTCATGATTTTTATCAACAGAATTTGCTGCTGATCAATTTTTAGTGTTTATGTAGAGTATAATATTAATTTTTGCATGATAGAATTTTATATCAATTATTTCTGGACAAATTGAAGTAATTTTACAGTTTTATTTCGAATCGATTTGCTTTATGCGATATTAATTGTTATATAACTCGTTTGGTGCATGTTAAAATATTAGATAACTCTTTATATCATTCTTTTACATATTCACTTTCCTTCTAATATACTTCTGTCCTCACATAGCATATGGTTATAAGAAGTTTATAAAGCGTCGAATATATAAAAAAGATTTTTATATAAATGTTGAAAATTAGTATTTTAATGGCTTAATTTATCAAATATTAACCAGAATTTTTATTTATTTATAGTAGTTCGTGAAAAATGTGTGCGCTCATCTAATCATCTTTTTGTTGTTTTTATGATAAATTTATAATTTTACTCTTTTTATATCCTATTTTAAAAATGTAACATATGGTGTTTATAATCTATAATGTAGATATAGATATAAAGGCGTATTTGATTTTTAACACATGTATAACTTCAACTTTATATCGCTTGATTATATGAAAAATTGAAAATTTGAGAAAGAATAAAAAACATAAAGTAAATCATCAATTGTGATATACAATTAGTTCAATGTTGCATTTTTTATGACTAGTTTCATTTTAAGAGCACATGTGCTATTCTAAAACGCCACTTGAAGTTCAACAAACTAATCGGTAATATTAAACGCCATTAAAAATAGGAAAAGGGTTAAAAAAATTAAAAATTTTTTTAGACCACTTTGTAGTATGATATTATTGTATATTGTCTTCTGTGTTTTTTATATCTGTTATGTTTACATTCAAGTAGTCACCATTTATATACAACACAAATTTTATGTTTTATGGGTGTTAATATATATTATATTATAATTTTTTAATTGCTACATATGAATGAAAATATCGCGTATTATTTTTTACATTACTTATAAATTGAATTACTAAATTTCAAATATTTATTCTCATGATTTTACCGCATCATTGCTGCCTTTGTTAGTATAATGAACAATTATAAAATCCATTTATTATAAATATTATTAAATTAGTTTATTGTTGTTTTAAATAAGTTTTATATATTAAAAATAGTTTTTGAAATAAGTTGAATACTTTAAAAAAAACGGTTTTGTTGCTAATATCTAATAATCTTTAATACTATTTTAATTATAACTAATAAAAATAGAAAAAATAACCTAAAATGTTTTTTAATACATTTTATGACACAATAAGTATAAAGTAAAATTATTGAGTTTACAAAATCGGCGTTACAAAATATAACTATGCTTAATTTCGTAAATGCATTAGATTAATATGTAAATATGCCATTAAAGATATAAGATTTTTCCTAGAGACACAACTATTATTCTAAAATTAAAATATTTTGTATATTATGCCAAAATTTTCTCTATTAAATCATATTTTCAGTTGTAAATATTAAAAAAATTTCATTTCTTGCAACTATTCGTTGAAAAATTCTTATAAAGCAGCAAATTATAATTTAAAAAACACATTTAGATTAAAAACGTGTAAACTTTACGGCTGATTTGATTTCTAATCATCTATTCACCCAGCATGATTCTTGTGAAAAAACATTATGAGATTTAATAAGTTGAATTAACATGATCAAATTACTTTTATTAGATCTAAAGGGTGTAAACTCACGTTTAGGCAAAAAGATGTATAATCAGGCTGTGTTCTAGTATCAAGTATCTCCTATTTCGAGTATAATACTCAAAAAATAAATAATTATGTGAGCAGAACTTCTAAAACTAGAAATAGGAAAAATAAAAAGACTATAAGCTTTGAAAATATAAAATATTTGCTGCACATGAATCTTTGAAGTCCACGCAAATTGATTTTCACCAACTCCACTGAGCAAAGCTCAATCAAAGTGTAGATTAGTGGATGTATAGCCAACCAGCGATATGAGCTAGATTTTTTTTAATTCCAAACCATAAATTACAATCTAGTAGAAAAGATCCAAACCCAGACGATAAAACTGTTTACGGGAAATATGAAGGACCACATATTGGGGTTCATCAGATAGCTACAAATTACATATAGTCATATTTGAATTTCTTCAAAAAGTATAAAACGAATAAATTTATGATATATTTACTGAATAATACATATAGTTTTTTTTGTTTTTTTTTATTGAAAATTAAGAAAATAATATAAATTGTAAATTCTTTACATAGAATATTGATTATAAAAATAGACATAATTATCCTTAACAACCTATAAAATAAATTTTCTAAATTTTTCACAAATAAAGAGATAGCTTTGTGTAAACTTTTAATTTTTTGTGTATAATATAAGTTTATTTTTTTTAGTACGATTATGTATTATAAATTACGTTACAGATTATTTTTAATATTCTAAATTACGAATTATCAAGATTATAATATTATACAAACCATAAAATTTTTAATCGATTACAAAATTTTATAAAAATTAAATCATTTTTATGCTATTTTTATTTGCTTTAGGCACAAAAATTGAATATTTTGTATATAATCGCGCAACTATTTTTAGACCCAATATTTATGTTCTCGTTAATTTACGTGATTTACATAAATCTATTTATAAAATGTAATAATAACTCATTTTAGATATCTTTTCTTTTGATTATATGTATGGTCCTTAAAATTGCATTTAGTTTCATATACACCTATAAACATTTTTTTGCACGAAAATCGAGTTTGATCAAAAAACTATTTTTTTGTGCTTAATTTGATATATTTAAGTATTATTTGCGGCATGCTTTGTTTATATTTAACTAAACAGCTACATTTAATTTATAAGATAATTAATCTATCATATTTTGTTTGTTTTAAATTTAGCGATAAACAATACACATAAGTTTTTAGAAATTTTAAATTATAATAAGATTTGATATTTCGCTTGAATTTTGCATATTAATAGACTTACATAAGTTTATTAAAGGAAAATTAAATTATTTTAGCATTTTATCTTTGTATAATATTTATTTTTTATTAAATATCCAATGAAATATAATGATACACTAATATTATTTTTTGTGTATAAAATTTATAAACATATTGATTTTAAAATATCCAAAATGAAATGTTTATATTTATTTTAGTTAATTTAGCAACTTATACAAGATTGTTAAAAGTAGTCTTGCATTCAATTTTATATTTAATTCTAGTTTGATATTTGACTATTATAATAAATAATGTAAATATCATGAAAATATTATAAATGAAATTATAATCCCGGATTATGAAAAAAAACATTCTAAATTATAATTATTATTCCGTAAAATGTTTGTCTAAAGAATTTTCAATATTTCACATTTTGTATGTGTTAAAAAATTTAAATGCAGATTTACATGTATATTTTTTTTTGCTAGAAAACAAATTTTAAGTTATTCTATTGCACTATAAAATATAATTTTGATAATCTAGATATAGATTTTTCCTTCTGATTTACTTGATTAATTTATTGCCCACATACATATATATGCTCTTGACCATATTTTCTTCGATACCTCTCCTCTTGGAATATGCAATTGGTTCTGATTGTATATAATCCTATAATTTAAATCTATACATCTATTTGGTTTGTGACTTCTACACTCTACGATTCACCTTTTATGATATTGTGCTACCATCCCATGTTACAGCATATGATGCAGTTTTTTATGGCATAATATCGAGAAGAATAAAAACAAATAAAGATCAAATGATATAACATGATAGTAAGAAACACACAGATGTTTATACCTTTCTAGACAATCATAAAGGTATATAATAAATAATAGCAATTAAGAGTTTTTTCATTGAGTATAAATAATAGAAAGAATCACTTTGCCTCAGAAACTTTTATGTGAATTTGGTTTTTTTAGTGTAAAGTAATGCACCCGGAACCTTGCAGAAAAAAAAATGGGTAAATTGTGATTTTTATTAGAGACTGATAATTTTATTATCATATTTTTCAAGTGTGCATTTCTATGTACTAAAAATAATATTTATATCATCTATGCAAATTTCTGTCCATGATAATTTAAAAAACTAGTGCTATACAGATTTTTCTTAGATCTGTCATCAATGTTCTTTAAAAATATCTTTACCATCGTAGCGAACCAGGTTTTAAATGAGCAACTCTACGTATCAACTTAATTTTGGCTTAATTTCCAATTTCAGGACAATCCGATATTTTCAACTTCAATTCTTGCGTGTGATAAAAAATATAAATAACAAACTAAACATCTTTTGAATTAAGGGGCTAAATTAAATATCCACATAATTGATGATTTAAAGAATGACCCTGATGACATTATATATTAATCTCTAATAAAAATAGAATAAATAAGTAGACAATTAAGACAGAGAGCCGAGAAAAATGTATATCGGAAAGAAATAAAATACATAAATTTTTCACTATGCATGTGTAAAAATATTAAATATTGTATTAGTACGCATGAAAATGATTTTAATTAGTATTCTAACCTATATCAATGTGCTGTCATTATACCTTTCTATAAATACAAAATTAAATTATAATGTTACCATAAATAGCTAAAAATCATAGAATAAACTGCAAATTTCATATATTATAATTTCTAGTGCTTATATTCTATACATAACATAAATTCAGTTGAGTTTTTGTCCATCATTCTCATCGCAAAAATTCAATCCAATATGAAGACAAATTTAACAAGCAAAAAAAGATTTTTTAACATAAGGGAAAATCATAATTAAATAAGTATCAAAGGTTCAAAATGTTTTAAGTAATTAAATACAAATAATCTCAATTAAATTATATAAGCAGGTTGCTTTATAAATGAATTATTGTTTGACGTATAAGTGATCCATCAAGATTTTTATGAATTTACTTCTATCGTATCATATATTAAATCGCAGATTTCGGTTGTATACTTAGTATCTGAAAAGTAAATATTATAAAAACCGTTTTAATAGAAAAATTATAGTTATATAGTCCAAAAGATCCGCAATAATCATTTCATCATTTATAACTAATTATCAAAAAAAATATTTTTAAAGTTTTAAAACACATTAAGCACGCCAAAAAAATTGTTAAAGCTTTTATACAGTTATAAATTTCCTGTTATCATGTATTAATATTTGAAAAAGCAAAATTGGATACAAATATGAATTAGATTATAAAATCATCGTTATTTCGCATGAGTTTGGTTTTATAAAATTATTGTTCAATTGTAGTTTTTTATGCCTTAAAAACTATTTCGATACCCGATAAAGATACATTTCTGGTCACTTGAATTAAAAATTACAAAAAAAAGTCTATTCGTTACTTTACTCTGGTTATTAGATGTTTAACAATGCTTATCAGCTGTATTTACTTGTTTTATTTCCGAATTTTTTTTCGAATACATTTTTGTAATCATTTCAGTATACATATATGACAAGAATAAAATCCGTATTTTTAGGATACTAAAACTACATTTGATGCATTTTTGTTTATAGAAATCGTCATATGTATTTGTGTAAAAATATAAAAAATCTTTTTTTATTGTATATGCTCGAGATAAAAATAAACTTGATTTTTCTTTTTTAGTTTTAAAAAAACTTGATTCTGATACTAAATGGTGCTAATAACCTGCTTGGTAACTAATAAATAATATCATAAAAACGCCACCGAAATTATCCACGAAAAATAAGCTTTATGCTTAATCAAAGTGAACTAGCATTCTTATTTTATAAATTTTTTTTTCGTCATTTTTATTATGATTAAAAAAATTATCACTATATTTTTGCCACACGCTTCTTAAATACTGTAATAAACATTAGCCGGTGAAAGACTATCTTCAAGCTTGATTAGGCGTCATAAATTAACGCTGAATATTTTTTAAACTAGACAAAAATGCAATTCAATATTAAAATTAGCCATTAAAAATAATTATGAGGCTTCAAAAAGTCAGAATCGGAATATGCTGATATTATAACGTTCTATTAAATCATCAGATAATTAGAATACACTATAAATACTATTATCTTACTTATCGATGTCTTTATTTTTGATTAGCTGGCAATATTGATAAATTTAATCATATAATTCCTTATTATAAATTTAAAAATGATCTTAACAAACAAAGAGCGGTAATTTTCTATTCAGTGGCTGTTTTATCTTATCTAAATGATATTTATTTTTGAAATTCTGAGTTTCGATGATGTACTGATAAATAGATTGTTTCTTTGAATGTTGCAAATTACAAAAAAATTATTCAAGACATGTGTAATACATTTAGAAATATATTCTAAGAAAATTTTTTATTCAAATCAGCTTACAAATTCATAAGATCTATAACTGAAGGGTAAAAATATATAGAATTTATTTGCAACTTATATCCAATGTCTTAACACGAATAGATTTTCACCTTTTAAATTTTTGTGCTATTAATGATCACTATTTTATAGACTATAAATTTTTTACTACCGTAAATAACATTAACTATTCTAGAAATCCTATTTAGGATGTTTTTTCAAGAATGAATATTAAAATAAGTAGAAATGTGCAATAGAACTTTTTAAAATAAAAGTAAGTTGCAAAGAAATATAAAATTTCAATATTATATAATTAACATATAATATTTTTAAACATAATTTTTTCGAATGTGCAACTATGGTATTAGAATGAGTATACATACGAAAATTTATATTCGAGGTTAGTTTATCATCTGCAAAAGAAATAAGCAGATTTATATCTTGAAAAATTTAATTTTCTATTTGAAGCATGTTTAATCTCCATATGAGTTTAAAACAACACAAAAATCATTTATAAATTCATTTTTCGTTAACAAAAGATAATAAAACGATCACTGGACAAAAAATAAAACATTTGAAGACATATTTGCGATTAAGGTCTGATTATAAGCACCCGAAATTATAAATGAATAACATTGCTATTTTCTATATTGAAACTTGCTAATATTGAATTTATAAGTATGTGTTAAAATTCACATAAAAAATATAGTTTAGAGAAAAATTTTATTCATAAAAAATTAATTGCGTAATATTTCAGCAGTGGAAAATTTTATCTTGAAACTACGAATTGAATTAAGCTGTTTTTAAACAAAAAAATATGCACTGGAAACGTTTTTTGGTATTGTTTAATAAAAAAAAGTCCAGTCATATGACTATGATCTACTATAAAAAGATTATTTATGTATAATGCCACTTATATTTATCTTTTTCTTGCACAATTTACGATAAAAAAAAAGGCATTTGCTGATGCTGCATAGATTGGAATTTAGACATGCGATATTTGTCTGCGTTTTTTTTTATAAAAAAAATCGAAAATAATATTATAATTTTGCAAAATTACAGAATTACTATTACAATGTGAAATAAAAAAAGAATTTTTTTGTGATGATAAAATAAATGATAGATTGTATTCTTAGCGTCATTAGAACTTTATTAATTTTTTTAGTTGCAATTTTGAGCATAATAATTATGTTTCTACTGTGTTATACTTTTAAATACGCACAAAAAAATAGCATTAATGATATGAAATTCCTATATAGAAAATAATAAATATAAAATTCTATAATATACATTTAAATTCAAAAATTTTTAAAATTAAATATTTTTGTGCATCAGACTAAAATATCATAAATGCACTATAAAAATAAGAAATGAATTTCATCTAGTTTAAAACATACCATACAATTACAATTAAAAAAAACATTTAGTTCTTTAGTTGTGAATATGCGAATTATTCCCAGTTCATATCAAAAAATAAAATGTTTTATTACACTTACGTTTGCAAAAAAAAATACTTTTTGCTATTTTTTGGTCTGAAATTTGTCAAACTAATAAAAAAATAATTTGCTTGATCAATTTTTTTATTTATTAAAAGCTATCAGATATGGTATATTATGTGCTATAATATGCTATATTATAAAATTATTGCCAAAGTGTTATCTTATATTCTCAGAATTACATATATCAATTATCCTGTAAATTCTGCTGTTGTTTTGCATAAATCATTCCAAAATTAATGAGTGTGTGGCTGATAATGTAACATTTATCACAGCAAACAACCGTATTTAAAATATATTATCTAGCCTCTTTAAATTTCATGTGTGTCGGAATATTTTTTTATTCCTACATTTACATGGCCAAGACTAAAATTATTTTTCCAAACTAAAACCTTTATTTAAATATCATCTGATACCAATATTATAAATTTACACATTAATGACCTTTAAAAATTTATAAATTCACATTAAACCTTTTTATTTTTTACATATAACAAAGTTATATTGTAATCTACTTATATAGTAGAAATGCAGTTTCTGTGTCTTTCATATATATTAAGCACATAATTCACTTACGATTATTTAATATGAATTTATTGTGTTTGAAAAGTCATAAAATAATTATTTTTCCCAACAAAACACAAATAAATATTTAATGTATGCACGGTTATAATAATCCGGTCATGTTAAGTATGTAAATTCGCTGTATATCACATTTTTATCTAAATAAAAAATATAGATATATGTACGGGTGAAATATATTTTACTACTGTTTTACTGACTTCAGTACATGAACAATAATTTTTGATTCAGAAACGTATAGGTGGATACAGAATATCTTCTCTCTATGTTATTTTTATTAATCCACAAAGATACTTTTATAAGATTATAAAGGCTTTACGCCATAAAAAATATTTATGAATAAGAATGACGAAACCATAATTTCTTTATCAATAAGATACACTTTAGAATTCATCTTATAACGTGTAACATTTTGAATTCGTTTCTAAATATGAATTCATCTTTTTTAAGGGCCATATTAATATTTTTATTGATATTTAAAGGATAAAATTGAAGATAATATATAATTTTGTTATATTTTCATACATCTTTTAGCTTTTAATGTGAAAATAAGACAGATTCTCCATATTTTCATGCGTGGATGTGTCGACTATTGCGGAGTCACCAGAAAAATAAAAAAACATAACATAGAATGTAAAAGAAATATAAAATTCAAATTCTATCAGCCCAATGATTGTTTTTATGATGGAAAACTGCGTTTATAATTTAAATTCACATAAATTTTTATCTATAACTAAATAAATATAATTTCACGTAATTCACCATCAAGCCTTTTGACTATTTTGAAGACTTACAATGTAATTTTGTAATATTTTTAATTGCAAAGATGCAAACTTTGAATAATAATCTTGCTATGATTATTATTAAAAGAATTGGGCATAGAAACTAACGAATAAAACATAAAACTCGTTAACAGAAACAAAAATAAAATGTTAGACTTTTGAAATAAATTTTTAAATTATATAAAAGTTCGTAATCTAGTTTTATAAGTTGTAAAATATATAAAAAAAATATATTAAAATTCCATTTAATTGGTAATTTTATTTAATATATCTAAGTTTCGAAAGAAATATAAGTTTTATAAATTCGTGCCTAGATAACATAACTTTTTATAAATGCATCCAATATGCGTCTTTTAAAAACTCTTAGATATGAAAATTCACTTTAATCATTTAAAAAATGTTTAATGAATACGTATTTATATTTTTCTTATATTTGTTGTGTTTTTGTACTGTTCTTTATTATAAAAGACCTAAAATAGCAAATTAAGCAATAATTACAAAATTAATAATTATAATATATAAATTTACTCAAATTTTATTACTTATTGTGCGTAATTCAACAATGCAGTTTAGATTGTGAAGTGCTAGGATTAAATGATACGATGGTTAACCATGAAACTATAATCATTTTTACACTATTTTTTTCACATAAACCATAAAAATATTTTACATATATATCCAACTTATATTGTTCCAACTTCCAAATTTTTACATTCTATTTGATAATTAACTCTTTTTAATTAATAGAATTCGTAAAAAAATATACTGCTCATTCTTTCTACGATATAAAGGATTTGTATAATGCTCTGTTTGGTATAAGGAAATTTTTTTGTAGCTATAAATCTATTCATTTAAAAAGAAATTTTAAATTAATCAGATTTTTACATAGAGATATATCCATCTTATTATAGTTGTGAAGGCAAATCAGAAAATGAAATATGAATTAATTAATTGCGCATACATTACGAGCTCAATAAAATTAAATAATGCAAAGATGCGTTTTTTACGCAATAAAATACCAATGAACATAAAATAAATAATAGGAAGTGTAGTTTATTGATTCCATATCAATGTTTAAGAAACGATTAGTGTAATAAATATCTATAAATTAAGCATTTATATGTAAAATAGTTGAAAAAGAAAAGATATTTAAAAAAATAATTTCGAATACATCAACCCCTTTTTACAACGATTTATTCCCTACAGGTACCATATAACCTTATAATAATTGAATAAATTTGCAAAAATAATTAAGCCTATAATAATCGTAAAATACGCGTTTTATAATATATAAATATATTATACGGTTATGAATATTAAATAAAGTTTTACCAATAAAAACAAACATATACCAAATGTATAGAAAACAACTTTTAAACGTCTTTATATTTTTTTTGACTTTAAATTATTTAGGCGAAAATTAAATCTGTTCATTTTTATCAAAATCCATTGTAATTTTCAAAGCAAATATGACACAAAAATATATACGCTGATGAAAGTTCTATTAATAAACAGAAAGGAATAAATTTTATAGAGAAAAGAGAAAGAAATATAGTATATCATCCAGAAAAATGTTTCTGTAATAATTACACATTTAAAAGAGTATTGATGCTTTTTAAAGATAAAAATTGAAGCTATAAGAGGTTTATTAGATTTGTTAATAGTATTACATCTATTATATAAGTTTGATATTTATTCAATGATAAATGTCAACATATTATTATGATCAAATATTTTTTACTTCTCTGAAAAATATCTTTTCTTTTTGTATAGTATACAAATGCTATCCAGTGCTAGACATATAAGGAATTATACAAATAATTTACATTTAAAGAAATAGTATATATGCAAAATTATATTATTTTCATCCTTTCAAAATATATAAACCAGCAATTCTAATAAAACAAAATTATTTTCTAATTAAACAGCATGAGCTAATCTTATGGATCTTAAAGAAATAAAATTTAAATGTATATAATATAATAAATAAAAGTCAAAAAGAATGCTATAATTTTTTTTTACTTTTTCAAATACTACAACTCGGTTTTTCCGATTTACCCTCCTAGACAACAATAAGAGGCCTAAGATTTCCTAATTTTTGCACAAATATTTTTTTTATTACATTAGTACGCCATAAACGTAATTATTCCATTTCTCATATGTTCAATACAATTGAATCTCTTTTAAAAAATATTTTTTAAAAATAAATATAAACGATTGAAATTTGTAATCCATTCTGGTGGTGGCATAATGCAAATATTGAAACCGAAGCAATTAGTTGAATTTTAATTATATTGTATCCATAAAAATTATTTTAGCACACCTTTAATTTTTGCGAATATATTTATTAATGCTGGTTTTTAATTTTAAACATAATGAATATAGCTTATATCTCATATTTATCTGGTTTATATACAAATATTATTATTTTCTTTCTTGTTATACACATTTTTTTATTTTTTTTCTCGTCTTTATTCCATCTTTATATCTTTTTATCGTACAACACTGCACAATTCATTCATATTATTACAAAAAAAAAGCATTTTATGAATAGAATTTACTCTAAGCTGTATAATCCAAGTATGACTATAAAATACAAGTTCAACAATTCTTTAATGGCTTATCAAGTCGGCTGTAACAAATATAAGAACTTATAAAATTTCTATTTTCGCTGTATATTGCAGGTATCATCTTTCTTATCACCTGGAAATACTATTGATGAAATTTAAAGCAACAATTTGCATACAATTGGCAATTCAAGATTATATTGCAGCCGTTTATTTAAGAAGACTTTAAAATTTAGATGAAAAATTACGATTAACTGCACATTGACCATTAAGATGTAATTATTTCTTCTGTTGCATATTGTGCACACAATTTGGTATCATGGTATGAAGTTGATCTGCAAACGTACATTAATCATTACCGTAAAACCATTTCAACGTAATATTACCTTGTTAAAATGAATCAAGAAAATAATGTCATGTTTCGTATATTTAGTTTTGCTAGATATCATGTAGTCAATATATAATATAAAATTTAAAGCGTAGTTATTGACATAAAATTTAAAGGAAAGGTCAGTGGGAAACCAAATAAAAATGAAATAAATTTAAAAAATTTCAATTAATTATGAATATAGCTGAAAATAATTGACTATTGATAAATTTTGAGATGTTTAAAATAAAATTAAATTAATTTCTGCATACAAAATTATACAGACGATTAATCCTATATGAAACTTTAGTAGTCATTGCATAAAAAACATAGAATATGTAATAACAGATAGGCAATACAAAAAGCTTATATGATCTAAAATTCAGTGCTTAAATATAAATCAGATAGATTTTTTAAATTATTGGTTGCCAAAGCCATATTTTTTTTTGATAAAAAAGAACTATCTAAATCTAGAAATTTGGGATAACAATGTAACATAGACAGATTGAAATTGCTAGATTCTGATGCTAAAATATATAAACCTAAAGAAGATTAAATATAGTAGAAGATTAATCATGAAATTTAATTAAGTGTGGGATAATATGAATATAATCAATAATGAAATCATGGGTTTTCGTACAGGGAAAAGAAATTGACTTTTCTTGCATATAGAGATTTAAGTTGACATAGTTTATATTTCCAAAAAATATATATACGTAATCATAATCAAAATGCATAATTTCGATAGCAATATCTAAAGCAAGCATTTCAAAAATGATTATATCTTACAATAGTATAGTCTCGTTATTACAGCATATTGTTTTCATAATTTTTTTGCATTAGGAAATATATTTATGTTTTTATGAACATATTTAAATCCAATATTTATGGCTGGGTGTTAAGACAACTTGACATATATTTTAAGACACGTGAAGTAAATATCAAGATTTAGATTAAAAAAACAATACATAATAACAAAAAGGTTATTATTACGAGATTATTTCGTTAAACTGAAAAAATATAGATAATTTATAATTAAAAGTAAAACAATGTGTATGTTTCCTAACAATATAAAAAATATTTTTTGGTGAAAACAAATTTAGGTGTTTCAATTACAAGTAATAGCTTCAGATAACACATTCATATATTTATGCTATATAAGATGTGTATTTGTCATGTGGTTATCTTTATATCAATGATTTCCAGTGTTTTTAAACAAGTGAATTTCATATACTTAAGGTTTTAAAGTAAATCAAAAATATCTTATTACGTTTGAGTTTAATTTTGTTGTCAAAAAAATTATAAAAGGCTTATATGCAGGCCAAGACTTAACAAAAATTCATGAGAGGCAGCAGTAAAAATTAAAAAATTCAAATCCGAAACATACATCACTTAAACTTATAAAAAACATGTTGTTCAAACAAAAAATATTGCATTTAAAATTAAGAAAAGAATATTTATATTCAACAACGAATAAATTAACAACTATTGTTTCTCTTCTATTTACTAATTTTTGCTCGAATAACTTTTATGATATTCTACTATCATTTATAAAGTGCGATTATTTTATAATATAAATTAATGCATAAATAATCTTAAAATAAAATAAATAAGCAAGTTTGCGATGTTACATGTTTATTTGTCTCAGAATAATCAAAAGCGCTAGTACTATGATTTATAATTGGAACTCACAATTTTTGTAGAATTTGTCTTTTTATAAGCTTTATATTGTAAGATTCTTTAATCCATGTAAAATTTATTTAGGGCTCAATTTTATAATTCAATTGTTTTCGTGAGTTAAATATTTTATTGAAGAAATTAGAAAAGAAACTAGACAAATAAAATCTGTAAATAGAATTAAAGATAATTTAGCATGAATTAACAATTATATTCCAAATTTAGCAGAAAAAATGATTTTATGATCATTTATAATTAATTGAAATCTTGAGATTATATGGTGAAAGATGATTATAATTTGTTTCTAATTACCTTCAAAAAATATATTACAATCTAATTAAACTTGTTGCTTATCATAGTAATATATAAATTCATATAAATTTTTTCATTTCATAAGTCCGGCAGACAAATTACACAAATAATAATCCAGGGGATCTCATTTTATGGTATACGGTAGAAATGTTTGTTATTATAACAATGAACACTTTTTAAACACTAATTTATCTTTGGAGAAACATAAGCTAAATAGTTTTTATCTTTAACACGAAGATATGCTATTTTGGTTTGAAAACCATATAATGATGCAATGCAGTATCTAATATTTATTTATCAGACAAGATTTAAATTAATTATTAAAAATAATTGGTCATAACACGATTTACAATTAAAAAAACAACTTAAAAATGACTATTTTCGTAATATTAATCTATATATTATTATCGGTACTTGATTGATATATAGAATTAAATTATATTTTTATATCTAAAAACCGATACATTGTATACATTTTGTGATAGTTTCAGATAATCTTATCCCTTGAAAACCAATAGCGATCAAAAAAAATTATAGATTCTTGTGTTTTTTTTATCTCATACAATGGTTTTTTTTTATTTCAAACTTTATTTAGCAATCAGACTATAAAATGAAATGAATAATGAAAAATCGTGTTTGATATTTTTCGTATAATTCAAGAAATTTATAATGATAACAAAATTTTCTCATATTCTGTAACCTTAGGCATCGTCACGTGTGCAAATACTTCTAAGTAACTTCAGAGATATAGTTATTATATCAAAAAGATTGACAAATTAGAACTTTATATTTTTTTTAAATAGTAAAATTTTATGATATATGATCAAAAATGTATTACCAAGCATTCTAAAAAGCACATACACAAATTCTGTGCATAATATAAACGATAAAGTTAATTATTATGTTGCTGATGCTTATTTTTTTAATTTTTTACCACCTATTTTTTAGCATTTCATATTTAAAAATTTCACATTAGATGATCCGCGATTATACCGAACTAAATCCTTTATAGATTCTTACAAAAACATAATGTAAAAATAAAATTAATGATTAAAAAACCTTTTCTTTATATGTTCTGATTTATTTTTTAATTTTTTTTCCTATATATTTTATTTTTACTTGCACTAAAATAATTTTCTTCTACAATATACAATCGTTTTTTCTCTCTTTTCTGGCATAAATATTATATTTTCAAAAAAATATTAGACTTAGTTTATATATTTTTATAAAAAATTCATAGTTAAAATGTAATTCAAAGATTAACATCAATAAAAATACACTTTACTTTCATTCTAAAATAATTAAAAATTTTAAATGAAAGTGTATCCTATAATTTTAAAGTAAATACAAAATAGACCTAACATTTTCTTATACGATAAAAAAGAAAATATTATCACGTTGATTTTAATAGGTATGATTAGCTTTGAGAATTTAATGAACTTAAAAATGTAAAAAGTATCGATCTTGGGAAATGTAATTCCTTTTATATACTAATAAAAGAATACATATGACATATGTCATGACTCGTTATAGGGTCTTTATTACATAAAAATATGCAAAGGAGTTAAGAATCCCAGATGAAGTTAAGACATACATGCAAGCTCTCACTTTATATAAAGTACTCTAACACACATAATTTGTGGGAAAAATAGTAGTTTATAATATTAAATCAGGTGGAGGTGCAAAAATATATAAAGAATATGGTTAAAATGTTTAAAACGGGCTGTTTGCATCACTCTATATGAAATTTTTAAAATAAAAAACAAAACAAACTATAAAAAAAACTAAATATCTATAATGAACACCAAGCAAGGCTCAATTAAGCTAAAATCAAATCAAATCAAACGATTTTTATTTCACAATTTTCATTAAATTTTTAAAGGAAAGGAATGCAAAATAACATACATTATATTTACGAGCAAGGTTTTTAAAAGCAAGTCCGTTATTGGATAAATATTGCAATAATAATCTTAAAATAATTACTCAAACTAAAACTTGATAAAGATTCCGATGGTACATCATATTTATACTGTTGATTATATCCTAATTTCTTTTATTCTTTCGAAAATTCTTTACTTATAAAGACCTATTAAGTTAGTATTTTATCAAAATAAAAATTCTTAATTATGCTTTAGTTTTGTTCTGACTTAGAGTTCTTATATGTAAATTAGATATTATTATTTGCGACATAGCCGTAAACTAATCAAAACTCAGAATTTCGGAATATTTTATAAATAAAAAACCTTTTTATACTTAGGATTTATTTGTGACAATCTTTTAAAATTATTAGAAAAAATATTTCTTATAGATCTTGGATAAAACTTATTGCAAAAAAATGCAGTATAGAGTATTTATGTAGTTTGCACTAGTAATTTTATTTTTTTGTGCTATTAATAGTTCCTTCTTTAAACTTCCTAATGTGTAGAATGACCATAATTTTTACATTTCTACAAATCCGAGTTGCTTAAATACATGATCACTTTTAATCATAAATAATAAATAATATAATATTATCTATGATTTAGCTTTTGTTGATGATTATTTATAATATTTTTTTAATGTATTTTTCATCTAAATGTAATCCGTTTTTCAATCCAACAGATTAAAATACAGAATAATAAATTAAAAAAAGATCAACATAATAATTTATTTTTTATTCTTCTATAATATATTCACAAGCCTCTGTAAAAATTTGTATGTGATCAGATTTTGTGTTTCTTCTGTGCATTTTAATGCCAAAAAAGCTCGTTTATATAATTTTATATAAAAAAATAGAAGTGTTCTCTGTATTATGCAAGAATTTATATTCTGAGGACAAAAATAAAATTTTTATCACAATAATGCATGAAAATTAATATATTTTGACATATTTGCATAGCTTATTCCTTTCATTCATATTTATTTTTATAAAACACGGAAGATATATAATATAATAAAATAAAAATCGAACAATAAATATATTTACTTATAGTCAAAATGTATAAATAACCTTATAAAAGAAGTTAAATTACATTTAATGTCAAAAATGAGGGCAAATCATATTTTCGATTTCTTAAGCTATTACGATTTATCACATAAAAGCGCTTATTCATATACGTTAAAAAGATAGATTTTAAATCATAAGAAAACTCAATAACTCTGAAATAGATGCATCTAATATAAATTTATTTACAAGGTTTTTGTTCTATATTGAAAATTTATAATACTGTCACTTTTTTAAAGTTTATATTTTATTATATATTACTAATAATTTCATTACTTTTCTGCGAAATAAGTCAAATAACCGAGTATTTAAATTTCTGTATATAATATTGATACCTATCAGAAGATCATAAAATTCCACTTACAGGTGACGTTATATTAAGAAAGAGCAAGAGTTCGACTTTAAAATGTATTAAATACGTGAGTTTGGTCTTAAGAAACCTATGAAGAAATTCATTGAAAGTATGATATTTTTTTCTGAAAGCATTATATAAATTCTGTTTGCCCCTTGTTTTTTTAATAGCTTCCAAAAACATCAAATTTGAATACTTTTAGAAAGCCAAATATGCTGTAAATTTATTTTAGTCTGAAAATATTCTTATTTAGAAGATTTTTATCATACCATATATATCCTGGAACGCACTAAAAAGTAGAAACAAGGGCCGCCTTATTTAACACATGGCTTCTCAGAGGATTACATTTAACGCGAAATTATATTTATAAATGCTCATACTTTACATAAGACTACATTGATGTTAAAAAATGAACATAGGAGCATCATTAAATTTATACTCAATAATTTTAAAGATTATATATTTGATAATGTTAGACATCAAATATATTTTATTTATTTTACCTGCCAGTCATGGTTTTCCTCAAATATTTTTGTAAATCTTCCATAAATCCTGCGTTTTTTTCATTCTAAAATGGAATAAGAAACCAAAAATATTTTAATTTAATTATACCCAAATAAAATTATCTCCATATGTTTATTTTAACCCAATACACATTCCAAAAGAAGTGCATATGTGTTAAACATCACAATATCAATAGATCATGATGTTTTTATCCGTCCATGTTTGAATCTAAAATTATTAGACGATTTCGAATTCTAATTGTGCTATAATGATAATGTCGTATTTCATTCCCGTCTTCCTTTTAATAGTAGTTAAAAGTAAAGACACACATATAAACACCAAAATAGTTTATAAACCAAAAAAAAACTTAAAACTGGATGGTATATAAGTAGTAAAATAAGGTAATTATTTATTGTCGGACAAATAAAATCAAATTGGTTTTTCATAGTATCTACTCAGTTTAAGTTTATTAATAAATTCATTTGGCCGAACCGTCAATGAATGCTAGTATAGATATATATAATTGATACAACCAGTTCAAAACGATATAAAACGTGCTTAGTCACGGTAATGTTAATGGCACAATTTCATGCCAATTACGATTCCATATTCACCCCAAATCATACGTATATTTAATGCACTTTCTATGAATGTAATTCTGTTGCAAAGATTGAATTAGATGATTGGACGTTTTGCTGGCATCCAAATGTGTATTTATTCTGGTTATATAACGGCATTCACGTTATTATACAAAGAATTATCTGAAAAATTAATTATAGATTGACTTAAATTCTATGGTTTTAAACGAGCAGTGTACAAAACCATTGATCGTAGAATAATTATTATGAATGCAATATAAACAAAAGAGATTTAAAAAAAAATACAGAGCTTAGCAGGACAAAGATTAAATAAAAAATCACGAAAAGAAGCAGCATATATGTATTTTAGAGTATAACTTATGTGATTTAGAGTACCATATTTCTTTAAAACTTTATTTGACATTAACAATGCGAGATTCTGTTTTAATTTAAGTCATGCATTATGTTCTATATTAAATCATGCAATTTTTTAAAATATTTACATCTATTATCGTATTTTATTTTTTCATAAAACTTTATGATAGGGTAATCCGATTATTTTTTATACATTATGGGACTTCTATAGTGTTTACAGCTAGGAAATAATTCAGAAATCATAAAATACAATATATGAATGCACAATACTATATGTTACCGATTATGATACAAAGTTCTGAGGATTATTTTATTTAAATATCCACGTATTTGATTTTTAAAGAATAAACAATATAATTATATCACAAGCTCTTAACAAAACTAAATTTATATTGGTACAGAAAATAAAAAAGGTAGAATAGAAACTAAGGTAGAAATAAATTATATTTTTGCTAAATTAAAGTTTTTATTCTGTTTTTTTATATAAAAAATAACGTTAAATAAATTAGTATCACAAAATCTGCTTCTTTTTCTTTTGTCTACACACATGATAATCGTTATTAAAAATATTTACTCAAAAAAGAAAAGAATAAAAAATCATTAGATTTCTAATTTTTATAAAGACATCACAGATTTTGATAAATCTGAACTTAGTTTTTACAATAAAAACATTAGATTTTCTGTTTTTTCATATAATAATTGGTGCTCTTGTGGAGATTATAAAATATAAAAAACCACAAAATTCAATATCACTATAGGATTAAGAAAACCCCTTAAACAAATAGGGCTTGAATAAATAAGAAGTATCAAAGAAGAGATGGCTAAGAGTATGGTTATGAAGTGTCTTAAGGAAATTAATCACTTTATTCTTAAAAAAATCAAAAATTTTTGTATTTCTTGCTTAAATTATAATGTTCTGAACTCCATTCCATAGCATTAAAAAGAAATAACGAAATTTAGATATTTAATTATATTTACAGGCTGATAAAAAGCATATTAAATTTATAAATATACATAAATTTTGAAACGATAAATATACACATTATATAATAATAGAGAATATACAAAAAAAATGGTTATTAGGATTCTTTATATTTAGGAATAGAAAATGTTTTTGATTGCAATAATGGTGAACAATTTTATGATGCAAGAGTAACTATCTATATAGCTCATAAGATGTTAAAGCATGGAGGGTATTTTTTGACTATATTATAAATTCAAACAATTTAAGAACACAACAAATCGCGTATAAAATACACGTGAACATAAATTTATCAATAAATTTTCATTATCTTCATGCAAATGACCTGATAAAAATACACATACCTCCAAACACTATATATCTTGTAATTTTATATGAGAAAATTGAAGTTTATTTTTGCTTGCTAAAAACAGCATATTTTTTTTGCGGAATATTAGAATATTACTAGACCCTACCCTTGTAAAGTTGCTCTATTAAGATAAAGAAAAATTATAATTACTAATCGAAAAATTAATTTATAATTTAAAATATAGATTGTGTTTTTACTTCTAAGAAAAAATATAAAATTTTATATTTTAGATACCTTAACATATTAGTATCATGCTTTGTTGGGCAACATGATGTTTCTAAAAACAAAATCATTTATAAAATATTATGTTTATCGCTTTCTAAAAGCTAAATGCGATTTTTGTATCTCCTTAAATCCAGATAATTCTTTGCTAATGCAAATTTATATAATTTAAAAGCCACAATAAAATATTGAACATATTTATACTCTCTTTACCAAGTAAAACGAATATTAATTTATTACTAATGTATCATATTTTTACTTTATTTATATCGTAATCATAAATTCTATCTTCGTACATTTGTTTTTCCTCCCTTTTCTATTTGTAACAAAATGAGTAAACAATTATATATATAAAATACCGATAAATAGTTACTATAATGCAAGTAAATATTGGTCTATAAGAATTTTAAATGAAATTTAAAGCTTAAGAAAAATCTTAATTTGTATCATCAATTATACATTTACTATGTACAGAAAATGCGAAAATATATAACTGAAAAGAAAAAAAATATAATACAAATACTGATTTTATTGATTAGAATTCGGGCTCAAAAAAGCTTATCTAAATCATAAATCTATATAGTAAAGATTATTTATCTAAATAAAACTAAACGTCAATTTATGCAGATTAGATGTTTATAAATATGATTTAAGATTTTCTGTTGTAAAATCATTTTGTTAAATACTCTCGATAATTATGCAAAAAAATATTTACATTCGAAAAAAATATAATTATTTATTAACATAATTATAGCCCTTTAGGTATCTAGAAATTAATTTTTATTTATATATGTACGATATTTTTTGAATTATGTGTTTAGCGGTTTTTTAAATTTCTGTACTTTAATGAAAATTTTATATAATTTTATATATAAAGCCCTAAGTTTTTTCACGGACACTTTGCGTTTATATTATAAAATCTAAACTAAAAATTCTTATCTAGTTATAATTTTAGTGACCCACAGTTAAAAACCGCAATATAAAATATATTGGTATTAAATATCGTTTTTTATTTTTGATTACTTATATCGTTTTTTGAAATAACAAAAGCCTTTTATTTATCATAATCCATTTCGTATCATAAATTCAAAATATATTACGCACTCAATTAGATACAAAAATAAAAGCTCGTTTATATTTAATATTTAGCTGAATCAAGTAATTTTGTATGAAAAATGTTTTTATATAATGAAAATATAGATAACGTTTTTTTATATACGACAGGGCTTTTTAACGAATTTAAAAAACCTCGGTAATGAATTTAATGTAAATTTATTATTTTCTGTAAAAAAATGAATGAATTTATGTATAAATCAATTAAATACTTTCAGATGTATTATGTTTCGATCTAAATTCTTATTTGTGTGTAAGTTACATTTTGCAAATTCTGCGTAGGTTTTAAACTTAACCGTAAAAAAATTGAAAAAATAAGTTTATTGATAATAAGCATAATATATTCAGCTTTAGAACCTCATTTATATATTTTTATTCTTATTGGTAACCTCTTTTTTTCTATCGATTAAATTTATCAATGATGCATTTAATGTTTTTCAGTATATTTTTACTTACCAGTGCCAAACTTTTACCTTTAAATTTTCTTGTATTCAAACATACTTACAGGATTTGTATTACGATTATAATCATAAAGAATACACTTTATTTATTGAATTATAAAATTGATAAATAATATACATTTTTGGCTATTCTTGCGTAAAACCAAGTATTTAAAATAGGCTGAAAAAAAAATATTATAAATTTTTGAAAAATAGTTAGGCTGTAAATGGTTTTTTTGCATATATAAAATATTAATTTTTTTTTATACTTTCATGTGGGTGACTATCGTCAGCAAGAACTTTTATATATTTATTGTAAACTATATATCAAAATGAATATGAAAAGATGTGAGATCGACTTATATAAGAAAGGAATTTGATATTAGTGTAACAACATAATATTTGAAACAAAGAAAATAATATTTTTATAAATTACTTTTAAAAAAATAGAAGAATATATAAAACGATCTGATTTTTCAAGAATTAAAAAGAATTTATTTATCATAAAAAACTAGAAAAGATAGATTACGACAAAATAATAACCATCATTCATTTTTTATTATTTTTATTTATAAAATTTGTGTGAATACATGTTTTTTTATAAAATGTTTTAGTCAGGCCAAAAATACAAAATTTAATGCTTAAAAAGCTATTTTCATATGCAAGAAAAACATATATTAGTTTGTTTTACACATTCAAATAAAGAAAATCTATAGGTTCAAAACAATTTCATAAAAAAAGAGTCGAGTTATATAAAACATCCTATAATCAAATCTGTATATTTTTAGTATTTATATTTTAAGAATTACACTCTTTTTACTTGTACCTACTAGTTATATTTTTCTTTTGATACTAAACAATTTTAAAACTTAAAATATAAAAATGAAAAATATAGTGCATAAATGGTCAAATATAAAATCTTATATATAAGGGTCTAGAGTTTATAATATTTTATATATTTACGACAGAAAAATGTTTTATAATTTTCAAAAAGAGTTTATAAAAAATAATTTAAGATCTTATAGACTTTGAGTTTAAATATATATAAAAAACTAATATAATGAGGATAAAACTTGTGTATAAAGGTATAAATACTATGAATTTTAGAAAATAGTAGTTAATATATGCTTAATCATTGACCCAATCATTGTATTCGACTTTCTTTTATGCTAATCATATAATGAGAAAGATAAGCATATAGATTTATCGATTGTTATAAATCTAATAAAAATCAATAGTATTCCAAAAAAATTAGGTAACAGCCTCAAATTATGCTTTAATAAGCAAAAAATTGCCTAGATCAAATATTTTCAATAATATTTATATTTAAAATATTTTATGTGAAACACTGAAAAAATAAAACCAGTTTTTTTATTCGCAATTTTATTTCTGTATAGTTTAATTGAGCAACGACGGGGTTTTTAAGATCATTTTGCAAAAAAAGAAAAATTAAAGTTATGAGAAATTATAATTCTTTATGCATTTAATATTACATTAGAAAAATGACATTAAATTAAATATCTATTTATATTACAACCATCATGACAGAATTACGCGACTAAATTCTATTGAAGTCATTCTGATGAAAATTTATAAAAAAAAAGCTGTATTTATTTTAAAATTTACGATCGAAATGTATTAGTAGGTATTTTCACATAAAAAATAGTCTTACATTATAGTATTAAAAAAAACATGATGATAAAATAATTTTTGTGACAAATAAAAAATCCGTAAAATCCACTTTACATATTATTTGATACATGTATAAATTTGTATTTTTTGATTTATATCTAAAAATTATAAATCTTATATAAACAATGTTAGCTCTAAAAAACAAAAGTATAGTATTTGAACCAACCACTAAAATGCAAATTTTGTAATTATCAAGATTTTCTTATCAAATGAAATTGCAGGCAATTTTAGATACATTTTTCTTTTTTCCAATATGGCTAATTTTTTTCCAATTTCATTGAAAGCTTTAATACATTCACTGTCATTATTATTCTACTAATTGATGTAAGTCAATTTAAAATACTGCATCAAATTCTAAAAATATGCATGAATATGATCAATTTCATTATTTTTCAAACATTAAATACAAAAAATATATTAAAAT
Organism: Rhyacophila brunnea; assembly: GCF_057557595.1. Classification (NCBI taxonomy): domain Eukaryota; kingdom Metazoa; phylum Arthropoda; class Insecta; order Trichoptera; family Rhyacophilidae; genus Rhyacophila; species Rhyacophila brunnea. The sequence continues at coordinate 1,421,376 of NW_028233358.1, forward strand.
ATTCTGATAAATGATCCAGAGTTTTTATAATAATATAGCAGTCTTAGTTTTAAGTTTGTAGTTTCCACAATAAATTGAAAAATTTCAATTCAAGATAAAATAAATTCATGATTTAAATAACAAATATAATATTTTCACTATTAAAAAAGCTAATCATTAAAATATAATTGACTAAAAATACACAAAATGTGCTATAAATATATTTACTATACTACATAAATATACTTATTTAAAGCGAAAATAAGAAAATTAGAACATGTAAAACAATAAAATCTAAAAACTTGATATTGCCGAGGATAGAAGCTATTAGAAATTCATATACGTTCTAGATTTACATGAAACGTAGACAAAGCGTAAAAAAATAGGAAATAAGGATAGAGATCGTAAAAATATATTAATATAAACAAACATTTTTAACAAACTAAAATATTTAAGATTAACATAAAAAAATGCATATGTTTATATAAAAAATTGTAATACATAAATGCGATTATCTCTAAACCAGATAATAATCAAAGCATGTATATATAGAAATGCTCTAAGAATTAAGTTTACAACTTTATTAATATGACATGATGTAATTTGATGTTTTTAGAATACGCACATATATTAAATTTGCTTTGATACGTTCATAGACATTTTTTTTAAATTAGTAGCAAATTCTGATTAAAAAACGACACGGGGCTTTTAAGAAGCTTATAACACAAAAAAGCCTTTAAAATACATTTATATTAGAAATATTGTTCATTAGCTCTATCTTTACTTGTGATTTTTTTTCTAAAAGCACGCCGTATTATAATTAGAAAAAGCAAAATAAATAAATCTTTATATTTAAATCTTTTCTTCGATCTTACATCAAGATGTTTAGATAGTAAGGTTTATAAAAATATATATTTTAGAAAAAAATCCTTTTTGTATTTTTTTTAATTATTTGATAGCAGTTTCTGAAATTAATTATAGGATTAAACATTTGATATAAAATTTTTCTGCATGTAAATTTTTTTTGCATTTTTATTCAGACTTATGCAATTATTTTTTATAATATGATTTTGTTTTTAAGCTTTAGATGAATTTCTATATGCGTAACACACATTTTTTTGTTCATATGTCTATCCTCATAATAAACTGGATCATTTTACTGTTTTAAAATACTACAAATCTTTATTTGCAATTTATCGAAATAAAACATGATTTTTTCATAGTTTACATTCATGAAATCAACGAATTTAAAATTTAAAAAAAATCTGAATCGTTTGTGATCTTATTTCTTCATAATTACACACAATACCATACTTCAACTAAATTGATCATATATTGTAGAAAAATACAGGCGCTAGCAGTTCATACTTTACAAAAATAATAATTTTATTCTGCGTCTATTTTAAAATTATAAATAATATTATTCAATTATCACATGCAATTGCATTCTTTAACGTTTGATTGTATATAAAACATGAAAAATGAATGCTTTTCGACATTCTTTATCATTTATTTCACTTTGCTCTCTGCAAGTTAATTATCCATATCTTTTAAAAAAATTTAATCAAATTACTTATGTTTTCATACAATGAAATATATAAATAGATTTAAAAACTCACATAGTTCTTTTATTTTTGCCTTCTTATATATTTTTATATAACTTTGTTATGAATCTAGTAACTGACGTTCGACTGATTTAAAGGATTGATTGCAATGAAGAAATACTATTAATCCCATTATATAATAGGACCTAAAAAAAGAAAAAATTTGGGTATATTTTTTATTTTTTTTGGGGCATTTAAATATGTTTATGCTATCAGGTGTAACACTTCATTAAACCATAGAGTTTTAGATATATTTTTTAATCGTTATAAAATAGAAGTACTCGTTTTTAAAATGTCATCTTTATAAATATATAGCATAAATTCATTTTTTTATGTGTTTCTTGCGTCCGGGTCATTGTTTTTTGCAATTATTTTAATTTTTGGCATTTGTGATATTATGAGCAAAAACACAAATTCATCATTAATTATTTATATATTCATCTGTAAAATTTACTGTATTTATCTTATTTTTTTGATCCACATCCCAGTTGCCTTATTTATTATAAGTTTGTGGATGGGTTTTTTTAAGGTGAATATTCTTCTTAATTTATTAACCAATTTATTACATCCTGCTCCTGTGTTTAGAGTGATATTATTCTTCGACTAGCTATTAGTAATTTAATAGTAAATTAACTTATATTTTATGTTGCTTTTGTATATAAAGAACAAAAATATGATCACCGTCTTAGTAAAATCATATATTTGATATTTGTTGCTGGTTTTCAGACCTATTTAAAATATTTTTATATGTTTGAGTTTTTAAAAATATCTTGTTGGCTAACATAAACATGTTAAATACAGTTTATATAATTATTGGTGCTTGTTTAAAACTTTTATTCTAATCTTCTGTTTCTGTAAACCTGCAGCTTCTACAAATATCAAGTTTTATTATTGGTTTTACTTTGTAAATGTATTGAAAAAGTATATAATTGTAAACATAATGATTCTTATATATGTTTTCTAACTTGGATTAATTCTGCTTGGAGTTATGATTTAGTTTTACCTAGTATATCAAAACTATACAGAAACACTGGTGAAATCAAATATACTGATTATTTAAACCTGCAATGATGTTCTTATAAAGTATGTTATATGTAATTTTAAATATCTGCTCATATTTAAATTGTTAAAAATATTGATGTTAATCTTTTCATATATGCTCTTTTTTTTGAAATCAAAAATCGAATTTTACGTCAATCGAAATAATAAATTTCTTTATCAGAAAACCTTTTTTTCATACATTTACTTATTATATAGTATCTACTTTATCTATATCATTTTGTGTTTTTTGTTGAATTTTTTTTTATTCTAAGTTAGTTTTCAAGATTTGTTAACAGAATATACACATATTAAAACATCTTAGTTAATTCTACCAGTTTTTTTTTTTGATGGGATACGCTAATCAAAAATTAACCAGCATTATTTTTAGTATTTTAATCCATAAACTTCTAATATAATCGTATATGTGGAATTTGGTATTTTTATTTGTAAAGGTATTTTTTATTTAGTGTTATCCAAAGCTTTAAAACAAATTAAAAGGTTAAAATAATGAGACTTTTTATTATGTAAATATTGTGGCTTTCTTAAATATTTACTCTATCATATTGGGTTTTTTATTCCATTTTGGCTATAATTTATAAATTATATTTACAAAGGTTCATTGTGTTCGAGTTTATTTTTTATTATCCTTTAAGTGTCTTCTGTTGACCTAAATTAGAAATATAGAAAGTAGATACTTTTCATAAATATTACTTTAATGTTTTTTCATGGTTTTTTTTGTTAATATCTAAAAAAGCTTATTCTATAGAACCTCGTGTATATATACATTCAAAAGCATGTCAATTTCTATACATTTTTGAGTTCTATACAAGTTTTCAAACAAATTTCTTTAACTATGAATTTTCACATTATATTTATTATAAAAATGGTAGTTTTGGCTTTGCTAATATGGATATTCTATGCGTTTTTTCTTGGTTCTGACTGCTTTATGTTAGTTATGAATCGTTCAGCTGTATAAAGGATGGCCAGAATAAATAAAACCAACTTGTTTTGAGGCCAAAATTATCGTTCTTAAAACTTTTATGCAATGATTTGCATGTTTATCAAAATTTTCGACTATAATTTAAAAACTGATTTAATCCTTAGTGGAAAGTTTGTACATACTGAATAAATAATGCATACTATACTTATATTTTAAATATATTTTACTTTATTTTCCTAGCTTCTCTTAAGTCTTTGTATTCTAATTTTAGGAATCTCTATAAATACTTAAGTCACTTTTGATACATTTTTAGTATCCCTCTAATTCGAAATCTCTTATTTTAGTACTCTCTATAATGACTTAAATCACTTTTAATACATTTTTAGTATCCCTCTAATTCGAAATCCCTTATTTTATTAAGAATCAAAAATTGTGGGATCAAAAGAAATCTCGTATACCACATTTGAACGCTTCAACATATGTATGTGATTAATTATCTGCCTTTATATCAATATTATTCAAACTAAATATTACTTGCGAGGATTGCTTCAAGCGCGTTAAGAGTTAATATTTGATGGCTAGCGGTGAAACGAAATCATTTCAGCCATATCTGTTTTATCTATTGCAAAAATAACACCCGATAGTTTATCTATGAAGTTGGTTATTTTTGTTATATCTGGATTTGAGATTTATATACATCATAATCTGTATTCCTTAGTTCAATCAAAATTTGTAATTTAGCATTTTAAGTATGAATCTATGTATAGTGGACTTAACTAGAAAGATTAAAACAACCATAGGACATACTTTTAGGCATATTAAAATAAAATTACGCATCATATTACGAAATAAATCAGCAGAAAAATCTATCGGTACAATATGCTTCTGTGATCTTACTCAATAGAGAGCCTAAAGTACAAACATTCGTTCGAAACCATTCACCACTGTTTTATTACATCCAATTACTTATAATAATACTTATATCTTTGTATTTGTTTTAACCGGTGTTTACGTTCATTTTTATTTTATCTAACATATTCAAATTTGATTCCTTATTCAAATTTGATTTCTTCATGGTGATATAGTCATAAATTTAATGTTTATAAAATATCATTTGGGTTTTCATAATACTTTAATCTCTGGAACATGTAGAATTATAGATGGATCTATAGTCAATTTTTCAACCATGTTATTTTGTTTTCCAAAAACATATACTCTACACCATCTACCTTGAATTTTAGCACACATACTTGTATATTTAAGTTTTTTACATAAACCTAGTGTTTATGGGTTTTGACTTCTTGTGTTGACATTACTAATTTTTATACGAACAAATCCAGCTTCTTTTATCTGCAAATTCATACTTCTTGACGCATCAATGCATGACGATTCTTTTTTTTGGAATATAGGCACAGCCAGTCGCAAGTATTTATATTTCCATAGAACACCTGTTATATCACATATCAAATTTTCAAAGTTATACTTTACATTAAATCTAGGTTAATTGTCGTCTTTATGATATCTGAAGAAGAGTAAGATTATAATTTTGAAGTTTGATGTGCCATTTTATATATTTAAATTTATTAAATTGATAAATGCCAACCGAAGCGAAAACTCACGCACAAACAATATTCTTGAGAAATGCGTTTTAACTGATCAGTTCTAAGAGGAGAAGACGTATCTGGGGAAGATTGTAAATATGATAAAGTAGTTAGAATATTAGGTCAAACTATTCCTATAGAGTAGTCTATATGTCTGCTTGAACAACTATAAAGAGCTAAAAAACAAATTTGATCATATAAAAATCAAATAGCAAATCCTATTAAAAAAATAGGAAAACCAAAGAAACTGTTTATAAAATAAATGTTTTTAATCTTATCAAATTAAAAACCTTTATATTTTGTTTCGGTGCACTATTTGTATCGTTGTAAATCATTATAGCGTGAATAAAAAATATAAATTTCTTTATTTTGATCTTTATGCGTCAGATTACAAAAAATATCATTAATTGCAGTATTCGTGAAGCTTAACATTATATAACAATGAACTATTAAATTGAAAGTAAATATCCATCAGTGGATTTCCCAATTTAAAGATAATTATTGATTTTGTTTTATCTAACGCAAGAAGATTATAATATAAACCGCGGGATATAAAAAAATTATTTTTGCCGTATATTGTAATTTTTCATATTATTTATTTAGCAAATCATGAGGCATTTGAAAATTTAAGGTTGCTTAGATCGGTAAAATTGCAAAAATTAAAACATTTAAACACAATAAATAGAAATATAATTTATATTTATTCAAATAAACAAAAATGTTCAATCACAAATAATGAAATATTTAATTCAAAGGAATTAGGTTTGATATATTTAGATTCCAAAAGATTAGCATCTATTATAAAGAAAATAAACTTCAGATCAAGCCCTTTAAAATTTATATTGTAATAAGATTAAAATCGAACATTTATGATTTGAAATCTGTTGATAATTTCTTACCGTTGGCATCTATTCAGATGTTTTGGAGATAAAATCATTAAGGTATATGGATTTCTAGATTTAATGTTTAATCAAATGTTTTTATGGTTTTTATGCAATTTTTAACGTTTTACTAAAAATTTAAGATTTATATTATAATTAATTGTATAATATGAAATAAATGCTTATAAAGGTGCAAGTTTACGTTAAATTTATTGATTCTGAATATGTTTAAAAATTGCAATCTATTAAATGAGCATCACATGCTCAAAAAAAATATTGCCATAACACAAACTATGTATATTAACAATTTAAAAAACAATAATCAGATAATGGAACGATAGAAAACAATTACTTAACCTCAATGAAATATCATATAATTTTTAGTGCAAATTCTTATATGAAAATACATTTTTAATGTTAAAACACAATAAATTTTGTCAATGTGTGCTATATTGTAGTACATGTTTAGAAAATTTAGTGCCATAATCTTGAAAGGCTTAATATCTTGTTTTAAATCATATATAATAAAAATCTTAAAGATTTTTAAATATTATGCAGAAGCAGAATATTCACTGATTTATATGAAATAAGATATAATGTTCAATAAAATATAAGAAAGAATCAAATTTTTAACTAGGCATTGATGAAACTGTAATTTTATTTTATTATAATTTTTCAAGAATACAAATTTCTTCGGTGCTAATATTGTTTTATTACGAATGATTTAATTTCATTCATAATACTTATTTTTCTTAATGCACATCATGATTTTTGTTAGTATTTTATGTAAAATATACTATCGAAAGCCATTAAACAGATCCATATGAATGATAAAGAGAAATTAAGCATGTAAATATGATTTAATAAAGATCTGTGCCTATTTTTCTATCCATAAAACAAATATCAAAATATTACCGGATGCCAAATAGCCTTAGATAGTTATGATTTAATTTTTTTGGTTTTTATGTTTAATAAAAAATTTGACTTTTATGAAATTATCCATTTAGTGCCTAAGTATGATATAGTTACGCATAGACAGCAAGTGAATGTCTGTGTGTGTCCCAATATTTTTGTATAATTATGTCTTAATTTCTTATAAAAATTCATTCTTTACATAACGACTATTGCATAGTTTTGCTTTTGTTTCCTATATAAATAAAACCAAATTAATTTACTTTCGAATTTTTAAATGCTTTTGGAAATCGAATTCTGTTTCATCATGAAAAATTTTATTCATAATGACATTTAAAATCGACAAAAAATATGCAATTATGATTTTTTATATAACACATTAATTACTGAAATCACTGCGGTTTAAAGTACCTTTTTTATTTATTACTATTAAACTTATATTTATAAATTGTCGCAGCCTATAAATTAAAGGGTCTAATTTAATTGTTTGTTCTAAGACAAAAAATATTTTATTTGAATATATTATTATTTGTTTATGGGTTAATTTTCTTTTTATCGATTTTATCTATTTAGACGTGTTCAGCGTGTTGGGAATATTGCACAATTCCTTGATGCATCTTTTGACACCTTACTCTGATCTATCTTCATCAACTGCTCTTCTTCTCTCAAATGAGATGAGTTCAAGTGTCTTGCGGAGTGTGAGGGCTTGCATGTATGCTTCTACTTCGCCCGGTATTTTTAACTCCTTAACATATTTTTTATGATATTTTGTGACCACCCCATCCCAAGTCATCACATATGGTATTATTTTTGTTTGACATTAAAATTATAATGTTACATTTATTTTTACTAGATTTTCATCCCTATAAAAAACCATTTCTAGCCGAAATTATAATATACCCAAAATGATCATAATCATTAATTAAATTATTCTAAATGTATTGACTCAAATTTGAGCTAGCAAAAATTTAATTACAGACCTTTGCTTATATATATTATAATTTTTGAACTACCTTTGCTTTTACGACGTGTTTTTTTTTTCAATAGCACAATAACACAAATCTCTATCTTCATATACTGATTTAATATCACTAACAAGCAGAGAATAATTATTGGAATGATACAGAGATTAAAATTATGGCTTTAAATGTGAAAAACTGGCTATTTTTCATATGTTTATTAATTTGGCCTACATAAAAAAAACATCATATTTGTCATTTTTTCCTAAATTCTATGGAGGTTGTAGTTTTAGATGCTTTTAAGTAAATTGATGATTTTTTATTTATTAGACTTGTATTTTAGTTTTTAAGTTCGTTAAAGCTGGTTTTTTACTGTATGTTTGGACGTATTGTATTTCAAAAATTTTATTACATTACTCCTGTAATGATCATTTAAATTTTTATATGTCTTTTGTTTTCTCCTTTTTTTCGTTATTTAAAGTTTTGACACATTATAAAATATTCGGTTATGTATTTTTGATGTTTAGTTCATATTTAAATATTGCTGTATTACTTTAGAATTTTTTAAATCTTCATGATTGTGTAGATTTCAGCAATTAAATTTCTCTATTATTTTATTTGGGTTGCAATTATTGCATTTTAAGCATATTTATAAATAAAACATTAAATTAGTATTTATTATCGGTACCCCATACATATTAAAAAATTCTATACTAAATAGGTTATTTTTGTTCTACTTAGAACATAATTTATTATTGTAATAATTTTCTATGTCTATCGTTTATAATATTAATCTGGATTATGCCCGAATTTAGGCATAGACATAAAAAAAATTTAGAATCAATATATCGCATTTTTTATTTCTAGCGTTCTTTGCATGATGTTTTCCAATAAGCATATTTTTGCTTTTCTGAAATTTGCATAATAAAATATTTATTTTCGATATATTTAACCAAGGCAAATCAATTATAAAATGGATGTTTGTTTTATAAAAAATAATATAAATTTCTTCATTGAACCACTTAAAATTTGATCTCGATTGTTCTTTAGATTTTCAAAATTATTATGAATCATTTATTTTTAAAAATTTTTGTACGAAAATAATGATTTCAATAGCCCAAAAAATAAGGCTTAACTACTTATTGGATGCATCATTCATTATTTTTACTGATTAAAACACGTTATTTTTATAGATAATGCCACATTCATATTTATAAATTAATGAACAGAGAGAACCAGTAAATTTATTTTTACCTTTTTTGACATCATTTTATAAGACATAATCTCTGTGTAAAGAATTATTTTATTCTTTTTTCGAAGGATTTATATATGCAATAATCCCTTTATTTCCTATTAAAATATCAAAAATTAAAAAATAGTGCAGCTGTGTATATGAAGCGCAAATATTCGTTTCAGATTCTGTTATGACTTTTCTGAAGATATAAATAGACTTCACACAATGTATTAAACTAATTAGCAATTCGTATAATTATTTCCCGTTCTGCTAACAAATATAGAAAACCTCTATAGAAAGACGCGATAAAAGGAGTAATTGGATTTAAAAAGGTGATTTAGAAGCAAAAAAAACCTCAGTCGTTTAAAAAATTAATGATTAACCTTGCAAAATCATATTTGGCTTGATATAACTTTTTATCTTATATAAAACCTTATTTACTACTCGATAGTGTAGGGAGTTATTTTTTAATAAAAAAATATCGATAGAAATAAAAAAATTTTAAAGGTAATCATCTCATTTTTATAAAATAGTCATCTCTAGACCAATTGTTTTTTAAATCCAGTAATAAAATGATTTACAATATAATTTTAGTAGATCTGGAGCTTCTTTTAGCAATGTAGAAGAGCAGAAAAAATATATGTTTAAAACTAGATTTTTACATATCTATAGTCAAAAAGACCTAGATTTATTTTTATAAACGCTTTTATTGGCTTTAGATTAACATAGAGACGTATTATCACAAAGAATAGTCTTCTTTCTGCGCAATAATGTAGAAACTTGTTACTTTATGGAAATTCCTTGTAATTATTATAAGACTTCATTATTTTTTTAGGCGAAATCTAATTATATTATGCTGCAAAAATGCACTGTATCGAGAAAATAATGGTTAAGTTGCCGAATAAGCCACTAAGATATAATATGTGTATATAATATTATTATTTTGAACGGTTGAATTTGTATATAAAGAATTAATTATAAATAATACATAGAATATTTTTTACGTTAACAAAAGCGTAAAAATTTATATTGACCACATTTTTATCATTTTTTATTATATATTCATCTTATTTGAGGAACTGATTTCTTTTTTCAATAAATATGTGTTTATCTTATTTTATAAGTATATATTGTTTTATCATAAATTTTTTTTTGTTCCGTATTTTTACAAAACCATTTCATATATTTCTTATGAAAGAGACACTATTTTTTGGTGATCAAAATTTAAAAATGATATATAGCTAGTTTCAGATTCCGCTAATATATATTATGACAAGTACATGCATATAATTATGTATGTAATAAATCGTTTTTTTATTTGTTATTTCAAATTTTTTTAGATAGTATTGAGTAACTTTAATAGATATCATTATTTTAAAAAAAAATCAAAATTTAGCTTTTAGATTTTCGCTTACTGCGATACAAATCATAACTTATATATTATGCAATGGTATGTGTATATGCCCCTTACTTCTTATAGCCGATATTTATCGTATATATTGCCTAGTCCCAAAAAAGACAATCAATAATTGGAGTAAATACATATATCACTGCTTTTAGCTCGAAAAAAATATCATTTTATTACAATTTAAATGAATAAATATCTATGCTGGGGAAGTACGTTCTTTTATATACTGATGAGATAAACCATAAAAAAACAACCACAAATTAACTCTTTCAGATAATTTAAGTTGTAATTTTATTGATTAAAAATCTATTTACCGGCAATTGACGGCATTGAAATTTAAAAAAATTCGAATCTTATAGAGTGAAACCCAAGATCACTCATCAGAAAACCGCTCCTATAGACAGGATATTTATAAGTGCTAAAATACAAAAATCCCGAAAAAATCATAAAAATGTATAAGAGACTATATACATAGTATATTTTCTGCTATTTAAATGTGTTTTTTTAGATAAAATGAAGATTAATCTATAGAGCTAATTTGTTATAAATCCTTTAGAGCCATTATGTTCACACAATTTTCAACCGCTTCTTACTTTATACTACTTAAAAACAAAATTCACCACAATCTGATTTTTTGTGCACATGCTTCTGCTTGAGTATGAATTCCCATTTCCTAAATATTCGACCTATGATATTGCAAGAAAAGCCCACGTATTTTATAACAAACACTACTATTCTTGTTTATAATTTTTATATGAGCTGAAGCTATGACTTGCTGAAAAATTCTCTAAATCTAATATATTGTTATCATAATTTTTTAGAATAGTGCTGTTTTCAATCTATGATACATCTATAAAGTTGAATATATAATTTAGATATATAATAATATTTTTAAGAAATTATTAATTGTAATGTCTGGTATAAGTATAATTTTTAATGATTAGATTTGAAAAGATGATTTAATTTTTAAATGCCACGATGGTGAGCTGAAAAAGATGGAATATAAAAAAACTTACGATTTTATGTATAAAATTGATAAACTTATGTAAACCACGTATTATGTAAATGCCCACAAAATCTGGAATTCTCATACTTTAGAATAAATAAACAAAAATATTGGTTATAGCTATTCTGATTCTTAGAATATCTTTAAGGAATTTTATATTTAATTTTTATTTACTATACAAACAGTGATGCTTAAAAAAAAGGCCGTTTCATTTTATATAATTTTGCTCAAGATTAATTTTTAAAAACAAAAAAATCTTGTTTATATAGAGTAGTGGTTTATAGCAGTTTGTAATATAAAAAATTAAGAAAGTATATACTTTATAGACATCAATGAGGTTTTATATAAATTTCTGATATAATCAAACTAAGTTATTCGTCATTAAACAAGACATCTATAGTATTATTTTTTGTTTATTCTAAATATAAATAATTATTTCTTCGAAGAATCTTGCAAATTTTTATTATTTAATTAACTAAGATACGCTATCATGTTTAAAGTAATGACTTACAATTAAAGTTAGTTCTTAGCATATCCATATCCAAAACAATTTTTATATGATGTCTAAATACACTATACACCACACCCTTAACGTTTAGTATTGTTTTTGTTATTCGCAAATTGCATTAAACATTTAGCCAGTTTCTTTTTTTGTTCTAGCAGGGATTTTAATTTCAGATCCCATTATCCTTGAATAAGATGGAGATGGCAATATTAACAGAAAAACATCAAGGCTCAATTTATATAAAAAATCCGAATTTATGCGTGAATCATAGAAAAACTCGGACTAAATAACTGAAATTAAGTTTTACTAGATCATTCGAGTTTTTTTGTATTTATATTCGTTTTATAAAATCATATGCATGCCAATATCGATAGTTTCGCTTGTAAAAACATATAGCTCAATTCATATGCTTATAAAGGTTCAATATGTGGTTTATTATAGATAGATATAAATGTATTTAAAGATATAAAATATTCGTATATAAAATATAATTATCAGAATAAATAGTACATATGCATATTCTTTTGATTTTATAGACATTTTTACATTTATTTTTAACCAGGCATCAAATTTTAATTTTAGTGAATTTATATTACAAACATCATAAGCATATGAAAACTATGCAGTAGAAAACAATTTAGGATGAATGATTGTAATGTTTTAGCATAATTTATATTATAACTTTCAGAAAAAAATTATAAAAATTTACGGTATAATAGATTTCAATGAATCTTTTGAGTAATAACTATACAAAGTTAAATCATTAAAGATATAAAAAACATTATATATATATTTTAATATAAACTATAAATATTGTTACTTAATTTCCATCTAGTTCATATACTTGTGTTGATGAAACGAAGTTATCAATCGTTAAATGTTTCAAAAATAATTGGTGGTCTAAATATTCGATTCTTTTATTCAGGATATGAACTTGCATCTGGTTGCCAGTAGCTATAAATCCAAATAAAAATTAGTAAATATTAGTGCTACCCATATTTTTCTCGCTGTTTGAATCACAAAATTCAATATAAAAAAATAGAGAAAATATAAATTTTGGTATTAGCATATAAAATAATTTAATTGATATTAAGCTCGAAAACACTGTTTTTTTAACATAAAAGCATTTAAATAGGTTTTCTTATAATATTACACAACTAGACTTTGTTTTTATTAATAAATATCATATAAATCGAAAAAAAATTCGAACTAGGTTTCTAAACTTTCAAGGTTTGTCAAATAATCCAAAATTCAATTGCCCAGAAAGTAAATTATAAACATTATATAATCTATATATTGCAAACTTTACAAATATCCATATAAAATTATAAGTTATTATAATTAATCTATTGACTAATTCAATAATTAGAAAAAATAATTTTATTGACTCTTTTTTTTTTATCATATAAACAGCAACATGTATAAAAGTACTGTTTCATATATATTATAATCAATTGAAATAGAAAAATATTTACACATCTGACAGGAGCATAATAGAATAGGGGAAGTTTTTAATATAAGTTTTTGAATATTATACTTGTGAATGAATTAAATATTCCAAAGATTTCAAATATCAAATACATGATTTCGGTAAAAAAGATTATAATAAAAATAAATAATACAATGTATTCTAGTTGTTCTTTTTACGGTTTCATCTATTTTCATATAATAATTATCACTAAAAAATCCTCTACAAACAATCATAATGCTAAATTTAATATGAGAATAAGAGGTTTTCTTCCATAAAAAAAACACAAAAATTATTTTTTTATTATAGCATAAAAGGTTATTAGAACAAAGTTAAAATACCAATGGTGTAGTATAGATATGATAAGTCTCTAAAAAGTTGGTTTTAAGCTGACATTTATTGTAAAAATGGGTATATTATGTTGTAATTATTGGATAAATGTCATAATTTGCTTTGAAACCCAGCAAATGGCTTTTGTTATGTATTGCTTGTATTAATCGATGTGTAAGAAAATTTAGGTGTGATTTTTTTAACATTGTTTTGTTCCTATTTTAAAAGGCATTGAGTTTTTAAAATCATTATTTATGGTGATTATAAGTCACAAAAAGGTACATTAAATTAGTAAAAAAAATATGCGTAAAACAGTAATATATAATTGTTTATATATTTATTGTGTATATTTCGTAAAATTTTACACATATGAGACCATAAAATTCTAAATTAGAGTAAATTTATAGATATTTTTTTTTATTATTTGGAATGAAGCAATTTATAATAAAATGGAATCCTTGATTAATACATTACAAAACATTATTTATCCAAAATTTTTATTCGGTATGACCTAGTACTAAAAAAAGCCTATTTTTTACTTTTAAACAACACAGAGTGAAAAGGAAATCACAATAAAATATAAAATTTAATACAATAGTGTGTTTTTAGATGTTATTTATACGAACAAAACCTCTAAAGCACATATATTCACGAATATTAAAGATCTTTACATTTTTTTATATATCCAAAAAGCATGCAATTATAATACACAGATAATAATCTTTATTATTATGAAGATATTTAAAAAAAAAATGATTATTATCCAGGATATTGCTCATCGTATAAAGGAATATCAAGTATAGCATACATCTTAAAGAATGTTCCCCAAATTATAAATACAATATATGCACCCTTTTCATCGCGTAAACTCTTCTCGAAATAATTTTTTGAATTTATTTATAAATTTTTATATTGTATTTTACGCAATTATTATGAGCGTTGCTCGAATAACTATTCAATTGTAATACTCTATACGTTTTAGTAGATAGTTATATATAAAGTATATTGCATGTTCTTGAAAATTCTGATACATAAATAATCAGTTCTGTTTGCGCTTTGTACTAAACTTAAGTGTAAAACCGCTATAATATCGTTTGCAGATCAGTGTACTTTCATTGCTCATCGCTTACACCGTTACAATTTTACAAGATTGTATTTTAATTGTTTTTATACCAGCAAAAGATTAACGGAGTTGACCATGTGAGTCGGGCACTGAAATGTGGAAACTTCCCGTCGCATCTATGCTAGCTTTGATATCTTTTACTTATATATGAGAGAAATGTTTAAGTATTTTGAAGCAACAATCGTGTGCTTGAATAAAGCCGAAAGTTTTCTTATAACGTGGTCTGGTCATACAGTGTTTTCTTTATGTTTGATGCTAAAAAGCGTTAATTATCAGTTTAGTTAAATATAAATATCATTTTGGAGCCGGTTCGAACCTTTGAACATCGTGGTTGGAGATTCTTGGTCAAATATATACACCGTTAAACTAAGATCGCATTTTATACTTCAAAATAGTCTAATTACTTTATAATCATTTATCACCTTTTACAGAATAAGGTATGAAATTTATCATTGATAACCATACACAATGATTGGGAATTTACTATATTTTAATGCACCATGGTAAATCCTTTACATATCTTTATTGACTTCGGTAAAAATTTTATGTAGAATATAGAAGATTTATGCAACTATGCATATGTTAACGACTAAAAAGCCACATTGTCCATCATTAAATGCCAAAAGCAATAGTAGAGTACGCTACTTGCATTTTTAGATCATACCTTGCTATTTTGACGCAGTTTTTACATATTTTAGACTCTATGTATCATAACTGTCTTACTAATAAAAAGATATAGATCAAATGTAATATCTTATTTTCAAAACTCAAAGTTTTTTAATTCATATTCAGAATGTGTTTTCTGTGCTATTATTTATTCACAATTGTTGTACTTATTGCATAGATCTATTTAAGAAGAAAAAAATACTTAATGTATATCTTCCTAATATTCAATACCAATGTAATTTCTTAGTTTTTGTATATTCCAAAAATACAAAATACTTATACTGTATTATTTGTGAACTTTATACTTAAAAGATTGAATTTAGGTTTAAGAAGTAATAAACAAATTTACTAAAGTGAATATAAAATCCAAAAATTTTTCTATCAAAAAGCATGATTTTTTAATCTAAGTAATTAGTAATTTAATATATAGTTTATACAAAAAATTATATTTTAATGTAAAAATAAATTATCTTAGTTGTTTTTTCTTTATTAAACATTTGGCTGGAATATTAATATTATTTTGAGCATTATTTTATAGAAATCTAAAATCAGCAGAAATTGAATAATATATCGTTAACTTTTATGATATACAGCTAAATAAAAAGGTTTTTTTATTTTTCTTTTTATTATGTTTTGGGAAAATCAACAGAGATGGAGTATAAATTTACAAAATACATGATTTGCAAATAAAATCAATGATAAAAATAAATGACTAGCAGCAAAAATATTTGCTTCGTATCCATGAATTAATAAAAGATTCTATAATAGTCTTGTATTAAAGTGCAATTATAAATAAAGTTTGTGATAATATATTTAATAAGTTTAATATTACCTCGAAAGGATTTTATTATATATTAAACTTTACATAATAAGTTAGATCTTCATTTTTTATAACCTATCTATGTTTTTGATACTTTAATTTTCAATTGCCTGCTTTTAAATGAAATATTGTGTTTGTATTATATAATCTTGTTCGAGATGTATTATATTTTCATCCAGATCTAACTAAATAGAATCTAAAATTTTACATACAAAATTTAGTATATTTATGGCATCACACTTCTTATCCCTGTCTGAAGCTTTTATATTTTCCACAATTTTTGATGTACCCATAGATGAATATTGTTTCCTATGTTAATGAGTAGTTTAAAAACTTATAAACATAATTTTTCTTTTGAAAGTACTTATATATGTTCAACTGGTTATTCAAAAATTTTTGATCGTAAATAAAATGCATTATGTATTTGAATTAAAAAGATAGCTTATCTGTTCCAAAGAAATCAACTTGAAATGTTAAAATAAAAATTTGATTACACATTGTGTCTAAAAAAACATTGAAAAGGTGTATATAAGAAAAAAAAACGTATTTAGAGGTTTTAAGGGATTTCTATATTTGAAATTATTCGATAAAATACACAAGGAACCTCTCGGTAATTAATGCAATAACATTCTGTCGAGTTTTATCATTTTGATTAAATTGTTAAAAAATAAAATTTTTTGGTATTTACAATATTTTAGAATGTATGGACTGCCAAAAAGTATGAAACGCCAGTGTATACTGCTATATAAATCCTATAAATCACCAGACAATGAAAAAGTAAAACAAATTTAGCCTTTTTAAAAAAAAAGTCAATCTATCATGATTACTTAATATATCAAAAATAAAATTTAAAAAATCCAAACTAGGACTTTTATAAAAATTAAATTCGTATTTTTCCATAATCATCTCAAAATTCATGAAAATAAATTTATTATGTAACAATAATTATTTTTCAGTTACTGTCAACTAAAATAAATATATAGTGCACACATATTTCTAAACTGTTGTATTTTTTACCATTTAATTATTAAAGTAACACAATTTTATATATATGTTTGCATCTTAGCTATATTATACTGAATATTTTATCTAAATTTTTGCAGATTCTAATACATGAAAAAATCACATATTGCATAATTTTGCATTTTAATATCAAAATAGGCATAAATATATATTTATGAAAAAACATATGGCAAAATTTTTATAGTTTACAAATATTAATAGATTTCAAAAGAAGAGTGAGTGTTATATTTATTGGTTTGTTGGTTTTTATTTTTTTTTCTGTGCGATTAATACGAATCTTATATTCATCTACTTCTAGATTTATTGATCGAAATGCACCTTTTATATTATATTTATGTTTATTATCGAAATAAATTTGCTTTTGTTATCGATATGTAAATAAAAATAACTATTCGGATTATGTATATTTTTTAATGGTATAAGTGTAATTTATTTGTAACATTTATAACTGAAAGTCTAATAAGATTGTTTTAATTTTATATACTGGATGAATGATTTACAGCGCACTAAATATACTCACATATACGATAAATCAATTACATTTGTTATTATTATAGAAAGTTTACAATTAAAAAAGTATTTTCCGAAATATATTCAAAATAGTTTTAAAAATCCAAGAAAAATCTATATTTGCCATATTCACAGGATGACTACGACAAAATTCTAAGAGTTTTATAACCATTTATTTTTGTCAACCTTGGGCCAATTTAAATATATAAATATAAATGAAAATAATTCAAAATATTTCAAAATATTTCTGTAATTATTAAATAAAGTCTTTCTAATTTTCTAAACCATATAACATATATCGTATCATTTTGATTTTCTAAATATATACTTCTAAATTCCTACAAATACAATCAAACAAAAAATATAAAAAAAATATCTTACTTGTAGCCATACAAATCAATAATTTACCATTAATAATTATTACTAAAAATATATGATCACTCAAGAATTCGAAATAAAATCAAAGAATTATAATGTCTATTCGGCAAAAAGATAAAAAAGATTTTTCGCAAACTTTAATTGTTGTAACTTAAATTAACAAAATATCATTACTTAGAATTAAATTTTTAAAATCCTAAAGAGGAAAAGAAATACTTGTGTATAAAGAAACTGTAAGTAAAAATATAAAATTACCATATATAGCAAAAATACACCTAAATTAGAAAAATTAAGAAGTAAGCATTTGTAAAACAAAACATATAAATAAATCTAATTATAAAAATTAGAAATTTTAAAAACGGTATTGAAGCAGCAAAAGAACTTAGAAAGCTTATAAAATTTATAAAAGTATATTATAATATGATGCCTATCGAGTATTTAACGATTTAAGGGATTTCAATGAATTAAACCGTAAATAAAATAGATATCATAGGATTTGCCTTTTATAGCCCATTTTTTTCTACAAAGAACAACAAATAATGCATTATATATGGAAGTTTATATTTGAAAAAAATATGTAGATATACATAACCAAAGAAATTCGCACTAAATAACCAGATCGAGGCGCCTATAGAAGTTTAGGAGTCAGGAAAAAAACTAGAATTCTTAGTTCTCGACAGAAAGTGAATGATTGAAGATGTCCTAGAATAAGAAAAAAAGAAAAAACTATGTATAAACTGTGTGAACGACAAATCTTGCGATTTAGGCTCGAAAACATAAGTTAAATTACAAAAATCTATTTAAACCGAAATAAATATAATTATTAATTGTTTTTCTAATGGTATTTAGATAACTTTAGACTTAAAAACTTAAATTAATGCTCCAAATATCAGCGAAATTTCTAATTTTTCAATAAATCCAGTCTTTCGACTTTATTAAAAAAATTTCTAGCGATACGTAAATAAGAAAACCATTAAAATTTTATAAATTATTGCATTTTTAATCAATTTTTAAATTTTCTTAATGTTTATTTTTTTTGATAAATTTACATGCAATAGAGAAGTACCCTTATACATGCAGATTCTTCATTCTCTAATGATAGAACTGCAGAACAGAAATTCTTATGGAAATCAAATTTTATGTCATCATCCACACTTTAATCAATTAATATACATTTATTGATGTTGTATGAATACTTATGGATCAATAATAGAAATCAAGATACGGGCATTTTTGTTCACTTTTTTTATAAATAGAATATTACGATCTGAAAACATTACATAAAAACGTATAAAAGTTATTAAATTAAGGCCATGCTTTAAAAAAGGTTGCAAATGCGATGCCATTTTTTCTTGTAATAGACGAATAAAAGGAACAAATAAGTGTTAGCAGAAATCATTTTCATCATATTTTAAAAATTTTAATTGTATATTTTCCAACAATCTTCATGCGCATGTTTAAATATATTAAAACCCCTTTTTTAGCATACATATTTTAGAGTAATTTTATACAGTGGTAAAACATATGAATTGAACTATACAGTTTATATATTACGCGTTTAAATACTATTTATAAAACTATATGATTATATTACTACAAATCTAATATTTAAATACATAAAAACATACTCAAACACAATAAATCTATTGAGTAATTTAAAAAAAAGGTTATTTTATTTATTTTTGTGCATATAATATATCTGAAAACTGAATTATAAATTTTAAAAATTATCATAAATCACCAATTACGATATTTATACTATAATTTTGTATGATTTAAAAATTAATGCATAAAATAGAAATAAAGTGTAAAATATGTGTGTATTTTCGAGTCTTTATATCTATAAGTTTTTCACTTTTATATTAGAAAAAATATATATTATTAATAGATTTTTTAAGATTTAAATGCATAATAGCCCCATCTACAATTAAAGTGAATTTATTTAGAACATAATAGGATAATAAATATAATGTAGTCTGGATTCTGAGAGCTCAAAAAAGAAATTTTTCTTTTATTATCTAAATATAATTTTAGTCCATTATTTATTAAAGTTTAATAAACCACGAAATAGAGATTTTTTAGTTCCTCGTGAACGAATTTTTTTATATATTGTTGTTAAAGATTTACATCTATTAAAAATACTGATATTAGATCGAAGCAATTTAACATACGCATTTAAAATATTTTGATTTACTTACTATAATTTTATATCTACTTAAATTTTTTATGGCAAATTTAATGCTTTTTAAATTATAAAAATATAAAATATCGTCAAATTATTAAATTTAAGTTATAAATTTGCATTTAGGAATTTACCTATTTTATAATCAATAATGTATTTTTTCATAAAAATTTAAGATTTGTATATGAATGTAATAATAAATAATATTGCTAAGCAATCGAGATTTATCTAATAGTATCTAGTATTTAAAAGTTTTAAAATGTAATTTGTTGTATATTTTTTTATGTATAAAGAAGATTCGGCTTCGATTTAAACTAAAATTATTCACAGATTTTAAAACATAAAATTAAGAAAACGAATTGGTAAAGAACCCTATATTATAATAACGGGTCAATAAATAATATTCAATGTTGAAGTTATTATTGAAAACAAAAAAAACGATGCAATAATATATTTAAAAAATCAATTAGATTTTTGGGCATCAATTAATTAATTTATAGGTAGAAGCTCAATATCCAATAGATTTTTGCATTATATGTTTTTTTTGCCATTTCTTCAATAATTTTATACATTTAAACAAAACAATGAACAATCTTAGTAAATAAAGATTAAAATATGACTAAATTAAATTCCATAGATTCTTACAATTTCTAAGAAGGGATATATTCAATTATACTACATAGCACGATTCTACCTTATTGTCATTTTTATAGTTTCTAAAACGTATTTTAACTATCTTTGTTTTCACAAGGGTTCTAGTATATCAAATTTTAAAAACCATTTCTCCATTTTTATTTTCATAATATATTGTCAAACTTCTACATGGCCTAATAATATTTTTAACCATACACTATACAAATTCAGATGATATAGAGAGATGACACAGGGCTTTCCAAATATATAAAGCAGCTATTTTCATATGACTATCTGTTATGGACACCATAAAAGTGGAATCCTTTTACCTATTTCATAATGTAATTGGTTCGTGTATAAGAAATTTTTTTAATGGGTACAAATATTTTTTTAAAGTATTAAATGATGTCCAAGCTAGTTTGTGATGACAGAGTGCATCTTAATTTATTTAAATGATCGTTATTATTTTATTATCGTGCATATTGTTCACTTATTACCTGCATTTTGAATAAAATTTTTTTTGTGGCTTTAAACTAATAGGTTAATGTGTTTTAGGGCGAAATTATGCGTTTAATTTTAGTTTTTGTTCTCAAGCACAACTTGCTTGATCTTTCCTACAAAATCCATATTTATACTGTCGGCTAGTTCCCCCACTCTGAAATATTCTTCAATACCTCTTATCCGTTCAATAATTATTAGAATAAGTTTTTCTTAATCCAAAAGTTTGTATATATGCCACAGTCTGGTTAATACTACCAGATATAGATTTATAAATATAAATGTTATAAAATTTCTGAATTTCCTATTAGAGTTAAAAATTGCTTTATCAGCAAAAATGATGGAAAATATATTATGCATCTTATCACTAAGGTGGCTTACATCTATTTACTTTGTCATTTGATCTTAAGAAATAAAAAGCGTCCAATGAAATCTTAGAAAATTTTTATGCTGCAAAGTTCATCCCTTCTGATAGACACAAAATCTTATAGTTATTTATAATCTCCATGTTTTTCAATATATTTTAATTTAATGTTTTTCTCTATCCTATTGTTTGTATTTCGGCTTTAACTCTAGCTGGTATTTTATAATTTGATGCTTTATACTTATATTAAATATATTTTCATTATTTAAATATAACTATATAATGTTATTGTTTGCCTTTCTTTCCTCGCTTGTTTTTATCGATTAATTAATGCAAAAATCACACGTCCATAAAATTTTTAGTATTAAATTCGTATATAATATAAAAAACAAAATTGGATATTTATTGTGCGTAACCAGCACACCAGAATATTCCTGACCTCTGAATCTATTGTTTACCCTTAAAAACAATATTTTTTTAAAAACATGTTTTCATATTTTTCTAATTCATAGACGTAGAGCTATTATTTTAAAAACATGCTTGCCATAAATGCAATTAATTGCGATTGCCAAATTTTGCATGCTTAATCGGATATCTTTAGCCATAATTTTCAATAAAAAGCTTTATTTAGATGAAAAAGGATTTATATGTTTTTCATTTCACAAAAAACTTAAGCATAAGCATGATATATTTTTGAATTGATAATTTTTTTTAATCGATTTTTATCTTAGGATGTGTATTCATTGAAATACCCATCTTCAAAGATATATTTTACTATTCCAATTCCTTCTTGCCCTGTTTATTTGTATAGAGTAACATTGATCAAATATCAAAGACTGGTGATTAGTTTCTAGTATTATATGAAGCATATCTAGTTTAGTGGACAAGATAACACAGCTCACACAAAAGATTACGGCTAGATCTGGTATTTGTAAATGTCAGCACATGAACGGTTAATTAAATTCCTAATCTTTCTTTTTCTTCCATCCTATTGCCATAAATATCTTATAAATCAATTTTAGGATAAATACTACGTTTTATTTCCAACCAATATATTTTTAGATGGATACCACTCGATAGTCACATAATGTCTTTAATACACATTTCAATATTCATTTGTAAACTTTTTATAATTCATATTATCAAATGTGTCTTCAAGCAATATTTTGTAATAAAAAAGTTCATTCTATTGATAAAAAATTTTATGGGTTGATTTTATTTAGTTAAATAATGTTTTGAAAAAAACTAAATATAAATTCGCTTCTAATATTTCTTCAATTATATATTAAAGCCTGATAACCCCGCAAATAGAATAATTGTATAATATGATTTTAAGTATACTTAACCATGATACAAACCAAAATACACAGAATTAAATTATCTGATAAACATTTATTATGTTTAATAATAAAAACCTTACTATGATATGATATACTGATAGTATAGAACTTGAAAAGGTATAGCGCTTTGTTTTATAATAAAAATCTGTTCATTATATCTTTTTGTTGGTTAGAAAACAATAAAATATTCAAGAGTGTATGCACCATAATTGTGTTTAAGAATTTTAATATAGATAGGGAACAACATGATGTTTTATGAAGTTATATTTTTATTTTTTTCGTTAAGATTATAATGTACATGCGTTCAACATTTGATTGATTTACATCTAGTTAGATTAAAGGTTTTTTAAAATAATTGTAAAAATGAAAAACAAAAATATTTAGACTAGATAAATTAATGCCTATAAAACTTGACCAAATTAATATTTGGTTTTTCACCATCTTACATATATTATGCACAGATATAGAGCATGTTGAGACAAAAAATAGATATTTATAATTTTCCTAGATTGTAATATTTTATTTAATTTTCATTTTAAGAAAGATCAGCAAAACCTATCCTTATTACAGCCACGAAAGATTTTTTTCTGTTATAAAATAAAATTTGTATTGGATCAATATCATTTGTTTTCAAGCATACATTTTATGTCAAGCAATCCTTCTTTTTCTGAATCCAAATTAAACCCTAATCCTTGTTTTACACGTCTTTTATATGTGAAGTCACTTGAATATTATATATTTACACAACTTGAGATTGAAATTTTTGTGTAAAATTTATTTTTTCTATATATTATTAGTCTTATATTCACTTCGAGTTTCTGAATTACTCATACATGAAAAATCTAGGTTGTTTACAATTTTAATCGTCTTTAATATCTAAAAACAATTGATTTTACAGTGATGCATTCAATACGAAGAAAAATTTGTGGAAAATATAGAAAAATAGCAGTATCTAAAGCGATGTTGATATTATTCTGGTTAATTTTTCTGTCTTTTTATTATAAATTCTATGCTTATATCAATAACAATTATAGATAAAAAGTGAGTACAATCGCGGCACAGAAGCACTTACCTACAATTTTTAATGCTTTTAGACATACAAAAGTGTTAAAAGACTGTTTCCTAATATAAATTTTTGTGATAAATAGGATCGCATTAAGATTTAAAAAAATTTCTATATTATCTGCCAATCCCTGCGTTTTTACTCTGAATATAGTACCGTAAGATATAACTACAAAAATTCATTTTATTTACTCATAATTATGATACTTGGATAAATAAATCGTTCCAAACATTACAGTATCATGAAATGATATTACTTTATATAACAACAAATATTTGGGTATGGCATAATTTGATTTGCGAAATAAAACTAGAATGTAAAAAAATAAATTTAGAAAGTTTTGCATATTATAGGTAATTTCGATCACATATTTCCTATTACACCATACTAAGATTTTTTTTAATATAATAGTATACCATATTTTTAAAATAATATATAGCCCATCTTTGAATTTATATTACATAATTTTTAAATAATTTGTATACCAGATAATGCATTGCTTTATAAATTTTATACAAAAATTGTTTTTATATAGTGGAAGTCATTTTAGGTCACGATTAAATAAAATGTATGATTTTTATCCCAATCAAGTTATAAATTCTATCCTAATATTCAAAATATAATGTTATAAAACCGAATATACTATTTACACTCGCAAAATCCCAATTCTGAAAGTAAAGTATTTTTTTGATTGCTTGGGATTTAATGTATTTTAATTTTTTTTATCGTTAATTACAAATTTATATTTGAACATAATTTTATTCCATAAAAATTTGTATTTATTTATGAAATAGAGAGATAGAAATTCTCATTGTTTTTATAACGAAAAAATATGCATATTCTATATTTTTTTGAGAATCATATGAAAATTTCTGATTTTAAAATTTTATACTTTGTGTGTACTAATGTCATAGACATCCGATCTTATGTTTAAATTTTAAAAACTAGAAATGCAGACTACAATAAATTACACGCAATGAAAAATATGAAACTTTGAATAATGATTCATCTATTTTATTTCTTCTATCTTAATAATTAAATTTTTTGAGGTGACTCAATAGAAATATTTATATTGTTTTCGTCATATGTGTATAGTAAAATTGATAAGAAATATATTCTTCATAATATTAAATGCGAATATTGAATTCCTCTAGCATCAATAAAAGCAAAAAGATTTTATAGAATGATTAAATGGTTTTATTTTATGTTTCTTGCAGTTTAAACCGGTTTTACTTGTTGTATAAAATATATTATATATTTTTCTTTTATAATAAGTTTATTCACCAGATATAGAAGAAAATTTTGCAATTTATTAGACCTAATTATACCAAATTGTATTATTTAGCTCTTAAAAGCTTTAAAATCTATAATACAAAAAAAACTAGAACTCCACTATTACAGGGGATTTATAAAAATATAAATATTTCTCTGCACAAAAATTATTGTTTAAAAAATTTGGTTTTTATAAAGAATCTGCAATTTAAAATGTGAATTACAGACTTTATGTCCATAAATGACATAAATCTACATGCACAAAAAAAGTTAGAGAGCTTCACAAAAAATGCAAAATAAGCGTTGTTAAATAAAAAGGCATTTTTAAATACGTTTAAATAAAGAAACAGATGATGATTAACTATTGTAATATAATTTTTGGATAACAAGGATACTATAAACTAAAATAATATATTAGATTAAATCTATCAGTATATACATAATTTTTGATTTGATAAAATTATTGTTTATTTGCTAAATAGTATTTTTTTCAACGATTTTATTTAATATATAGTAATTATAAAATAGATTTCATTGAAAAAATAAGAAAAAAAAATATTGTTAAGTATAATAATATCACACCATAATTTATCAAAAAAACTTGTTCTTTAAAAAAATTTATCTCGTTGGTTTTTTATGCTTCTATAAAAATTTTATGCAAATTTATATGTAATGTTTAGCAAAGAATGTTTACACCTTTTACTTTTTTTTATTTGAAATTGGTATTTTTTGGGTGATAAATTTAAGTAATTAAACAAATGTAGATTTTTTTATTCCTAGGATCGATAGCAGAATTGGGGTATTGATCATATGAATTTCTTTTCATTAAAAGATATAAAATCGTAAATGCATGGTCTGCATAAATTATGTTATGAGAAATGCGCACAGCGTATGATGCTGAATATATATTGTAAATATAATTAAAAGGTTTGCATAATTTGCATATAAACATAATAATTATCTTGAACTGTATAAAAACGCAAAAAAATCCTTAATTCCAGCTCAAAATATTTTAAATTGGCTTTTATTGAATCAAAAGTTAACAAATTTCAAATACTGTTTTCCTAAAAAGACGACATTTTTTGCATGGATCCATAAAAAATAAATGATCAAAAGATTTAATAGGTAAATTAATACATCTATACTTATAAAAAAATGTATGAACAGTATTTCACATGTATTAATATATAGCTTTAATATCATTTCTTTTGAGATCTTTTTCCACATTTCATATATATCAATTTCGAATTTATATATAAATTTATGCAAAGACCTCGTTATAGAAAAAAAATTATATTTTTTTATGTATGAAAATGTATAAAGTAAATGCATAGAAATCGTAATCTTGTATTCTAACATCATAGAAATATAATATGTGATCATCAAATTTACATATATTCTTGTACAAATCTACTTAAATGCGAGGTAGGTTCCCTTTATTATTTCTGCGTATTGTCTAACATAGCTTATATACTATTAATAAGCTTCAATTTTTCTTTTATATTAAATTAAAGATTTTCAATACTCTTTATTTGTATTTATGTGTGATCTTGCTCAAAGGATATGCTTGAAAACTTTATAATATATCATTGATCTGCGAATACAGGTAAAAAACATTTTAATGGAATTTATTATATGCACACAAAATTTATATGACTATAATCTCTTCATATTACAGTTTTCATATTAAATTCTTTGCATCCATCTAATTTATTTATCCTATAGTTTTTAATATGCAAAACATTTAAAAAATTGCGCATTATTTATTGTTTTAAAGTTTTAGATTTATATTCCACAAAGTCTATATATTGTAAGAATGTTATGCACTTGTTTCGATTTTATTTATAAGAATTAAAAATCAAAATATTATATATTTATGGATTTTAATATTTCTATAAGCCCAAAAATATGATTTTTTTTATGTTGGTAAAATTCTTGAATACAAGGAAAATATGACACAGCTTATAATCTTTTTTTATTACAACTTCTATAAAAAATACACCAGGTCTTTTATACTCATTTAAAATACAATCAACGAGTTTCACGCATCTTCATATATTCTTTACTATAGTTTGAATATAACTCAATATTTCTAGAAGATCTCTATTTTATATATATAAAGATTTAATATAGATTTCTATAAAATACTTTATTTACAATGCCATAAATTCTATTACAATGTCCATTCCATTGTTTTAATCTTTTCTATCCCCAAAAAGTTATAAAATATGCTTTGATGCCATTAATTAAAAGCTGTTTTAGTTTTAGTAATATTTTTATCCAAACAAAGCCCTTTCACATTTAAATTTTAAGCTAACATCTGTTGTGAATTTTAATTTGTACGCTTTAAGTACTTATTTTTCATGCTTATAAACCTATTTTTTTTAAATTTCCTATACATGATTTTCTAACAAAAAGTATGCTTAATATGTTCATTGCGTATTTTATTTAAAAAAATCAGAACGATATAGGTTTATTGTTATTATTGCACTGGATTTTAGCCAATATACTAATGTCAAAGAACTAAGAACCGATTTTAAAGAAAAATAAAGAGTGTTTTGTTAGAAGAAATATACATTTACCTGATTATAATTTGAATGAAGCTTAATATTATTAAAGTTGTGCACAATATAGAAAAAATAATAAAAAATTACTTTTTAGTGCAAAATAAAAGTAAAAACCGGTTTTCTGATGCATTTTGTCATTTTACTCATATAATTAAAGAAGCCATGCAAGCCGTTTATCTTCATCAAAAACTTTGTTATTTAAAAATATAATTAACTGTATAAAAATGCGCTATTAAATAGTTATATGTATACAATATATTTAATAAAGACGATATACCAAGTTCACCTAAAAAATAGGCAAACTAACATGATTTAAATACATAAATTACTATAATGGATTAAATAGGTAACACTGTAAACTAATAACTCTAAAAATATAAAAAAAATAGCCAAAACTATAAAACTGATTTTTATGCATTAAAATCACTTAATAGGCCAGAAAATTCACATTTGGTAAATTATTTGCTTATTTTTCTGCTTTGCATAATTCATCAAATATATTAGTATAATCAATTATATTATCAAAAAACTTAAAAAAACAATATTTTTCAATCAAACTTATATAAAATTTGTCTCTTTAGAAGATAAACTTTTCAAAAATTTAACCAAAAAATATAAAGAACTTAATGCATGAAAGAAAATATTGAATCATTTAGATAAAACTTAATTTTCTTGCTTTAAAACATATTGGAACATTTTAAGTTTCATTTGAGAAATAATTAATATCTTTTTATATTTATAAAAAGTTGTAAAAAAAAGATATCTGAAACCCTTATCCTATTGTACAAGAAGAATGACGCAAAATATTGCATCTGTGTGATAAGATAGAATTCTATTATATCTATCTAATTTAAATTTGACACGCGATGGTTGTATCGATTTATATAAATGAAAAAAAGAATCTAATATATTCAGGGAAAATAAAAAAAGATTCAAATAACCTAGTATGTTCTCTTTAATTGAAAACACGGCAAAAAAAATTAAATGTTTTTTTTTGAAAGATCAAGAGGTTTTCTTGTTTTAAACTTGACGCATTTCACTCAGATCGATAGAGTTACTAATATGCACGTTGTAACTTCTTACAAAAATTTTACCTGAAAGTTCAGGATTAAATTGCGAAAGTTTGCTTGCTTTATAAGAATCAAATATATAAGATATTTTTTTTTACAGAATACCATTGTATAATTAAATATTGTTGTTTGATTGTAAAGGGCTAGATATTTTACAAGACGGAAACGTTGAATGAAAAAACATACTCACACGCAAACTTTTGTACAAGAGCATAGAAGGTATTACAAAAACAATTTTACTGGAATATTATGATGCATATAGTATTTTAATTGTGGTTTTAAAAAGTCTAGATAACATATATGAACCAAAAGCTATAGAAATAATATATATAATTATAAGAAAAAATTATAATATTATTGGATCTTCGCTTCGTTTTATAATATCTAATCTAGTATTATCAATTACTTAAGCCCAAATCTGAAATTAAAATATAAATAAATAATAACGTTACATATACAAAATAGTAATCACAGAAGATTTAATAATATTGACATTATATCAATCTAGAAATATAATAAAATTCATGTTTTTTTTTCTAAAGATATAAATATGATATTAGATAAAATAAGGATAAAGATTTTAATTTAAAAAAAATCGAACATAGATTGTTCAATTTACGAATAAATCATATTAAATTCATTATTTTGTTTTTTATTAAATAAATCACAGTATTTATCATGGTTTTAGAGCATTTACAGTCGCCAAATACATTAATATACGTAATTTGATGCTTATAAATTGTTGTACTTAGATAGCGGCAAAAGGGAAATTTTTGCTCAAATAAAAACTAATGAATCATTTAAAAACTTGAAAATAAAATAATGAAAGAAATTTTCTAAATAATTCGGGAATAAATATCTTTATAATAAATAAAATCGTAATGGAAAGGATTCGAATTTTTATATAATAATATTGCTTTATTGTGTGTTCATCGAACAGAAAGACTTCTTGGTAAATTAAATTTTGGAATTCAAATTCCACCATATATATTAATGATTTTTATATCATTTGAACGATTATAGATAAAAAAATAGTTAAATATGTATCTAATAAAAGCATGTGTGCATTTTAAATCTTTATTCTGAAATAATATAGATAATATAATATTTTATTGACTACAACCTTAGAGATTTATTTTATTTGCCTCCTGCAACAAAAACAGGATGTAAAAGCCATATTATTTATGCATTTAAGAAAAAAAGTTCGGAATTGGCCATATAAACATAAAAACTTTATTGAAATTACGTTTGATTCTGTACTACATATTTTCTAAATATTTGAAAGCATTATCAATTAACTAATTTTTTAAATTTTTATCTTACTGCTAAGTGATAAATAAAATAACCGACAATTTAAGATATTTGATACCTATATGTTTTGTGAGTATTTTGTTTCTAAACTATACAAAATTAATATAATATATTTCTACAATATTGTTTCTTTCAGATTTTAATTTATATATAAAACAGTATAAAATGAATTCAGGTCTAAAAATAGCTAGTCATAATTTATGAGTTTTATATATATTTATTCTTTTGTTGTCTTTAAATATATTTTTTATGTTTAATTGAAGACTTAGGCGTAAAATAATTATATAATCTTCTTAGATTATATTTAATATGTGTTAAAATTTACTAACAGATTTAAAGTAATTCTATTATTAGTCTTTGATTGAAATTATTATCAATATTCGAATTTTTTTATGAAGTTTATATATTTAATATCTACTAGCTATAAACAGAATTTAACTATTAGAATCAAAAATTCTAGCTAAAGAATTAAATTAAAAATTAAGTTTTTATTATAGAATAGAAAAAAAAATTCCTTTGAACTCATAAGAATTATATACAATAACTCATCGAAAAAATTAAAAAAATAATTTTTAAAGTAAAAAATATATTATCAAGCTTCCTATTATAGAATATCGATATAAATCATTTCACATAAAACGTTGCGAAACTTCTTCACGAACTTGATGACTTTTATTTAGTTATAATCTATTCCTAATAGCATAATGAATACCTGGAATATAATATACGAGCTAAAAAAATGCAGATTTTTTGCTTGTATACTATAGATTAATACCTGTAAAATTGTTAAATTCCATATAAGAATAAAAGTTGAATAGATCAGTAGTATCCTAAAAATATTGCATATATGGATCCTTTGAATAACAAATTTATTGGATTTTTATTATTGAAGCTTTAAATTTCGGTAAAAATTTATATAGATTTGTAGTTCTTTTTTTACGGGTTAAGTTTCTTCTTTTTATGAATACCATCTACTTTGACATAAAAAGCCTATTAAGAATATTGCACAGCCCAGTAATGCAATATATGACACCTTCCCGTGATCTTTCTTCACAAAAATCTCGTCTTCTGTTAAAATATATGGATTCAAGTGTCTTAACAAGTGCAAATTTTTATAGATATGATGGATTAAAATATGAATTTATAACATTTAGAAACAATTTATATGTAATTTACACGATGCATGGTATATCAAGATAAAACAGTCACCTTAATGAATTATTAGACCATTTAATTACTTGAAAATCGAATAAAAGGGGTTATCTATGCCTTACTGTTATTTTATAAGCGTAAAAAGATTCATTTTTGGCCTTTCTTATCTTGAAATTAAATCTTTTACTTATAATCATCTTCACTAAAATGTATTTTGATTTAATATGAAGTTTCATATTGTTACTATAATAAATTTATTTTTTGTATTTAATTTGTGTACTCAATAAATGTTACTTGTTTTAAGATATAAATACGGTTTCATGTTACGCCCTACTTATTATCAATATTATCGCGTATCAAAGGTTTGTTTAAAAGAACACTTATGTGTTTAAATTTACATTGGCTTATGATAAAATGAAAATGTTGATGAGTTGTTATATTTTATGCGATTTATTTTTATTTTCATATTTATTTTCAAGATGTGTATCCATTATAATTCTGTTCCTTTTATTTTTAATGATTTTCATTTTAAAAATTTTTAATTGCTAGATCTCATATTTATGTTTGATTTGTCACAAAACTACCAGAATATTAATTCTATGCTTATTTTAAATTTTATAAAAACTAACATACATCTTACCAGCGTACTTCTAATATTGAAGGATATAGTTGAGCGTATAGATAAATAAATAGCCAAATTCCATATAATTATCATCATAATTGTGAAATAAAAACGCAAATGAAACGTTTGCTCATGCTATCAAACGAGACATGTATTACGTCATGTTTAACAGAAGATAGGTGTGATCAATAGATTCATGTGATGTACATCTAAATCTAAAATATTTCAAAATATGCCGTAAATATAGTGGCAAAGTTTCTTTGGAGGTAAAATGTTATCTAGATTTCCAAAACAAGCATTATCCATTTAAATCATTAGCATCAAATTTTTGAAGACAATGATTGGTACATAGAGAATAGTTATATATTTTAATGAGAAATAGAAGCAAGAAAAGCTCGAGCATAGATTAAAAAAATCTAAACGTATTAGTGATCCTAGGAAATTCATAAAAAAGAAATAGAGAAAATTTTGCACAATAAAAATATGTCTTTATCTTACCAAGTAATATTATCCTATGAGCTAAAATATCACAAATTATGTAATGGCATATAATAATTATATGGAATTTATGTCTCAATTATAGCTTTATATACTTGTATGTTATTGTTAGAGTATCACAAGTTCTTTAGAAAAGCTACTTTTTTCCGTTAGCAAATACTGGTGCCCATTAAAAACTCTAAATATTGCATTAGAAAGAGATCACATGTGCCAAAATAAAATAATATCATATGTAAAGATTTTTATAAAATAAATGGGGAATGAATGTAGAGGAAAATTATAACGCTGACTACGTAATCAAAGATAAAAAAATGCATACAGGCCAAAAATGCAGAAATGAGAATACTTGAAGATGAAAAATAACATTTTATCTAAACTGATAGTTATTTTTATCAATTTAATGTTTTATTTTAACATCTGAATATTCAACTGATCCACAGATGAAACTCAACTACAGCTATAGCAAGAAGGAAATATAAATTCGGAATATAGCCAGAAGTATCTAATAAAACAAAAAACTAGGCAAAATAATAAATTTCAGCGAAACTGCTTTGCAATTAATATTCTTACAAATAGCAGCATCACAAAACAAAGTCTTTTGAAATGCTAAACAATTTCTAAAGCTTTAATACACTTTTTAAACAATTTATATGAGTAATTATAGAAGAAAATAACTATACACTCATCTATGATTACCATTTAGCTATGTGCACTGACATAAAAATGATGTGGAATTTTACCGGTTCTATTCTGGCATAACTTATATTTTTTAATAATAATTATAAATTTAGTCTAATTCATGTGCACCAGCCTATTGAAAAATAGTTAAAGAGTTACTATTATCCAGAAATTTATTGACGACCCTTTATGTTCTTTTATTATTTTCTTATTTAATATGTAAAAAGTGTAAAATGTGCTGGGTATGAAATAAAGCCATGATTACATTTATCTCAAACTGAATAGAGTACATTGAACTCTTATAAATTTAAATCAACGGATAAAAAGAGCATCATTTGTTTTTTTGTTGGCGAATAGCATTGCACTCATTGCAAATTTAATTTACATAGCCATATAAAATGTTAATGTCGGCTACCAGATATAGTAAAATAGGTATATGATCACAAAATGTAATATATACGGTCTAGTGCTTTTTGCATATGATCTCTGGTAAATATAAACCAAAATTCAAAGAAAATTAGAAAGCATTACTCGTGAAATGATAGAGTGGTAACCTGAAAAATTATGGTTTATTTGCAAATGATAATACGCAATTTTAATATAATTGGCTTGATATTCACATAGATATTAGCATGTAGAAGCTTGCTATAATTTTTAAATCAAAATAATATCGATTAAAACGCGACGAATGTCAAAAGAATAACCATCGAGACTATTTTCTAAACACCTTTATTTTCTAATTTACAAGCCCAGCACAAGAATGCCATCTTGCGCAATAATATAATAGTTTAACAATACATCACCAAATTTCTCCTGTAACCATTAAAAACTGCTTGTGAAAATGGAACATATTCAAAGCAATATGATTATAAAAAATCGCATATTTTACATCATATGGTGCAGACATTTAGAAGAAGAAAACAAAAAATGAATATTTAAAAAATGATAAAAACGTCTTTTTATAAAACACATTAAAGAATTTGAATGTTTTAGGGAGAATAATACGCATAAGAATTACTTGTATATAATTAGAGTTCAAAAGTATAATATAATTTACAACGAACGCATTTTTAAAAAATCGAAAACAGATGATGTTTAATGTTCCATATATTCAGGAAAAACAAAAATTTTATATTTCTTATGCAAGCATATATTTTATTGAGTAAGTTGTAAAATATAGAATATAAAATTGCATAAAGGTTATTTTTGAATTTTAGAATCCACTTAAATGCAAAAAATTGCGAATTTTGATTCAATAAAAATTTAAAGAAAAAATGTATTTTATATCACACATAAATAAAATTTGCAATGCTTTTTGTATCTAAATATAATATGATTGTTCATAGGATTCTAAGGTATAAAAAAATAGCATATAAGTATTCCGTTAATATTAAATGAGTATTTAAATGTACATACCAGGTGTGGGCAACCTTTTGGCCCGTGAGGACACTTTCTTGTTATGAAGATGGTAAGAGGCCACAATTA
Organism: Rhyacophila brunnea; assembly: GCF_057557595.1. Taxonomy (NCBI): domain Eukaryota; kingdom Metazoa; phylum Arthropoda; class Insecta; order Trichoptera; family Rhyacophilidae; genus Rhyacophila; species Rhyacophila brunnea. The sequence continues at coordinate 1,456,499 of NW_028233358.1, forward strand.
AAGATTTATAAATTTAAAAATAAATATAAATTATTTAAACATATACACTATAAAAGACATTTTCTAAAATCTTTTTATTTAGTGTAAAAGTTGGTGTTACTGTACTAATACAAATAGTGTATATTCTGGCTCAAATTCACACACCTTTGCTCTTAATTGAATTCAGAATACATATCTGTAAATTGTATTCTTAGTTGCTTCTTAATATAAGTAAGGAGAGAAAAGGTAGAGACACAACAATACGTAGTTATAAAACATATAAAAAACGGGATGAATTTTGTTATAATTTAGAATACACCATTGCAATTTTTCATATAAATAATAATTCTTCTTATTGTGTAAGTTTTGATTAAGTAATATAACCCACTGATAATTCTAATGGCTCTATTTGAAGCTCACAAGCGCCTGCATTGTGTTCACAGATGGAGTTTAAACAAGAGCTGCATACTTATTATATTTTTATCAAAATACACAAATCTTTTATCATATTATAATAACATGGATTCCACATTATTTAGAATATGTTTCCACCTTTGCTGTTCATATTAATTTCTGAAGTTTTAGGATCTTATGACATTGCGTATTATTTGTTTCTTCTGTCTTTCTTACAGAAATAAGATTTCTTAAAAATCACACTTTTATCAGAAAGGCTTTATATTTTTACGCATGAAAAACACATTTGTATCTTTCCTTGTAGGGGCAAATTTTGCTCATTTTGTTTATATGTTATATTGCATAAAAAAGCAAGGTTTCGATATAATGATTCATCTTTCAATCGACATGGTAGATCTATTTTCGTAAAAAATTGATTTAATATGTTTTTTCAACACAAAGACTTTTTTTAACATACACCCTACCGATTGCCTAAGAAATTGCAAATTTCTTGGAAGATTTTATTGCAGATTTTTTTATCTGCAATCAGCTTATTTGTGTGCTCAAGATATCTTGTTGCGCTTGTTCGGATATAGTCAATGATATGAACTGCGTATTAATAAGTATACTTTAAATTAGTGGTCTAGGCACAACGATAATGTAATGTATAATGCAATAAAATTAGAATAGATTATTCTGTTGGATTCTTTTTTATTAAAAAATGCAAAGATTCTCCTTTATTGCCTGATATGGCAGCACTCCATCAGTACATATACTTTTTAAATTATATAAATGAACATTCGATATTCACATCTATCTGCTAGTCATACAAATAACTAATACTTCGTGTTATATAATCTAATTTTCCTAGACACAATACATCTTTATAAAAGAAAAATTCTTTATTAATCCCGGAAAAGGATATTTGATCTGAGTAAATCTCTTTTCACTGTCAGTTTAAGGACAGTAATGGAAGATAGGAATCCACATTTTGTAAAATCAAAACCAATTTATTGTAATTAAATTATAATACATGTTATGCTTGAGTAATGTAGCGCTTTAAAGCATGCAAAATCGCATTTCGTTACTGATTCTGTATAAATGCATTTCCGTGTTTCCATTATGCATTCCCTGATAACGTAATATCGCATATTGTTATATCGCCAGGTTTCTAATAGACAAGCTACATAAATTGTTGCCTTTTAGCATTTTTATCTCATTCACTAAGGTTCATTTATGGCTAGATTAACTTTTGTTTGTTTTACTTGAATTTAAACGGCTTCTGTTACGTGTTTCTGGTTTAACATAAAGTATTAATTTTCTCCATGGTAAGCAATAAGTATATTTGGATTATCTTCTTTATCGTAAATTGAAATATTTTATGGATCAACAGACCATTTTATCTTATGCAGTAACAAGTAAATTAGCATTGCCTAGATAAAGTTAAGATTTGCTTTGAATTCATAATATAGTGGCGGTTACTTTCTTTTTCTTTCTATGAAATAAATTTTATGAATCTATTCCAAAATTAATAATCTCTTGAGCGCACAAATATCTCCTCTTGAGCCAATTTTCACTAAATGCCTCAGGTTTCTAAAATTGGTTTTTTTATGATAAAATTATAAATTAGCACAAATCTAATAATACAAAAAAATAGGAATGTTGAAGAAAAAATTATAAGTTCAACATGTATTCATGTTTTTTTTTATGCTTAGATTAAACAGGTAAACTGATATTACAAGTATTAAATTATATATTATAAAACTGTAATTTGTGATTATATCTATAAAATTAAAAACAAATATACTCGAGTTCACACGATTTTTGCGGTATCAGGTTATAAAAGATATAAAGTTTTTGCAACTGATGCTTCTTTTTTAAATTGTATATATTTTAGATGTGAACCAGTTTTGTGTATGCATAAGAATGATAATATATATTTATTTGGGAGTTATTCACATTATAGAAAAAAAGATATACAAAGGAAATGTAAAATAATGCTTTACCATAGCTAAAAATGTTTTAGATATAAAAAAGGCACATAAATAATTATAAACGTTAAGAGTTCTTACTTTTATTATCAGTTTGCACATTTTACTATGAAAAAGCACAAACCTAACTCAATTATCTAGGATTATTCATCAAGGAAAAGAATATAATTTTTTGTTTACTTTCAGTTTCAAATATAGTATCGAATATAAATTGCATTTTAATCAGAACATTCACACTGTATAAATTACTTAGATCACTTTTTAATAGCTTTTAGACATAATAATGGACTTTTTCTTCGTATTTAAAAATAAAAACAGAATATATTTAGTGCATTAAACATTGTTTAATATGATCAAAAAGGTATAAAAAATTTACGTTTATGGTATATGAATGCATCAAATAGTATAAGTTTAAAGATTCACTCAAACCTAAATATTATCTATAAATCTCGATAATATTTTACACTACATATATATTTTGCACTCGCATAAAATGTTATAGGTTGTTAAATTTTTTAAAAAATCATTATATTTTTTGAAAGAAAATTCAATAGAAAAGAAATAAATTTATGGTAAATCATTATTTTTGACGTTAATTTTTTGATAAATTATCTTCTATTTATTCTTTAAAAGCATTTTAATTATCTTTTACAATTATGTCATTATTTTTTTGGAAGATTAATATCGCATCTATTATATTTAAGATATTGAAGTGTTTGACGTGATATAAAAATAATTTCGAATAAAAAACAATGTTTTAAAGCATTGAAGTATTCTCATCTATTTAAAAGCATGTGTATTTTATTCTCTTTTTCGGTTTTAAATCTTTAATTTATAGAATCTAGTTTCTTTATTTTGATATTCTACAATTTGCTAGTTTTATATCCTCATATACAGACATTTACTATGGCCTTAAAAATTATTTTATTTGCCGTAAATGGAAGAAATACGGTATAGTTTAATGTCTATTTTACAGATTGAAATAAATTTCATTGTGTTTGTGTTTTTAATCAGAACTTTTACACCTATTCGGTAAGAATCTTATCTTTTTTATAATTATGAATCACTATATCAAGCCTTAATATAAAATTAATTATTATATTTACATCCATCGTGTTCTTAGAAGTTTAATTACTTATCAACGTTAAATATAGGAAGCTCTTTTTTTACATAATTTATCTAGTTTTTCTTTTGAAAGATTATTTAGAATGTATTTTTATGATTTTATATTCATTTTCTTACGCAGTTTAATATGTTTCTTTACTCAAAATATTTGACACTAGAATATCTTATAAATATAGAAATCCAATATCATGTGACGATCGTAAACGCCAGATTTACATATAATTGTCGCATTTATTATGAATTTCTGCATTTTTGCCTATTCTTAGCACAAATATGTTGGGATTGAAGAATTATGTGTGCAATGTAAGATCATTAGACGCTAAGATTCCATAAGCTTATTATCTTCTATAAATTTATGGGGCGGCTACGACTCAAAGTATAATAAAGAAGACTGTAAACATGCGCTATAACAAATGAATTGGTGTGTTTTTTGATTCTGATGTATATAAATATTTAGTTAAATAACGGTATTGATGTATTTTTATATAATTCTTATATATTAATCTAATATTTAACGATAGTTTAGCTGATCGCTTATATAGTTCTTGCTAACAAATTTAAAGCACATATAATAATACAGTGTCAAAAGTATGTAAATGTGCGATTTATTTGTGCTATATGAAAAAAAATTATAGATTTAACTGTTATATGGTATAGTCTAAATATGTTTTGATGCAAATATTAGAAGGGGTTTTGCTATGCATACATGATTGTGTGCGTATTTTCTTAAAAATCGCGATAAACCGCATCTCTGTATATTTTCGTTATCACATTAGATTGGCAAAAGATATTTTTTTTATCCAAATAAAACGCCATTAGTATTAGATCATTATATAAATCGAAAATCGCGCTATATTTTCTTAGGTTTTTTTTCACATCATATGTATTATAAAAACCTAATTATTTACCACACACAAAAAAAGAATTCTAGTTTGTAAATATGTTGATATTTATACAACTAATTTACCAGACGATAGATACTAATTTAATATAATACAAAATTATATGATAGTTTAGGTCGATATTTTGAAAACCATTAATTTGATATAGGAGTCTAAAATCAACATTGTATAATTCAGAAAGCCATTAAAAATATATGCTAAAGTGATCTTCACAAATATAGCTATCATATAGGTTATTAATATAGAAAGAATTTGGCTTCTGGAAACATGATTTGCGAGGAAATTTATTCAACGATGGTTTCTAGGAACCAGAATACACTTTTTTATATTCTTCATTATATTCCATTCTCTCTATAATGCTTATTATAAAATTATGTTGGTCATTTATTTTATTTATCACAATATATAATATCTTATATTTGCATGTGATGTATATTTTCGAGGATCGATGATTTATCCGCTGTAAAAAATAGTATGAACCTATAAACAAGCTTCTAATCATAACTTACACCACAAATCATCATAAACTTGTAACTTTTATAAGAAATAACAAATTTTGAAGTTTAATCTTTTCAATCTACTTCTGTTTATAAGTTTTCCGCAACCAGAAATCATGTTAATATTCGAATTCAATCATTTTTACGATCTTGCATGGTGATAGTGTACTTGTACACAATTATGGCATAAATATAACTTTCAGATTTAATTTATATTAATTACGTACAATAAATGGTCGAAGGCAATGTTCAAAATTAAATATCTGGAATCAAATAATGTTATTTTATTCGAAATATGTTGAGGTATAAAAAATTTTATCGGTTTTTTTAGTTTCACCCATTAGTTTGAGATTTTTAAATTCGTGTAGATTTCGAAACATCCATATTTGCGAAAATATTTTTTTTAATATTACAATGGCATCTATACAATTATATTTTCTTCGTTATATTTAATTGAATAGATTGAATAAAAAACAATACTTCTGTTTTATTTATTTATAGTTTACTGGATACATCACAATTCGAAACCAGGTCTATTGGAATATTGTAAAAAATAATTATTAATTTGCTATTTGTAAGTAAATGGTACATTAATTGATTTATAAACATAAATGCTGGGTCTAGAATTACATTAAAAAGATTATCGTGAAAGATCTATTTTATATGGTAGTTGCATATATGATCCCATTACAACCCAAATAATTATATTTGCTGGACGTTTGGACCACTGTTTTGTGCCATTATATAATAAACACAGTGAATAATTAGTTTTTGCTCTTATATAAATCTAATAAATTTATTTTATGTTACTTGTTTAATTTAGTGGTAAAAGCATAAAGGACAGCTAAAATGAAATTAAACCAAAGTGAATGTCAGGATGTCCTTTGTGAGTAAAAGTGATTTTAAATTGATTTTCTATTATTATACTTCGTACAAATTTTCTAATTTTTCTTAGGTACGAAAAATGCATCATATTTTTTAAATCTTTTACTTTGAATAAACTTGAGGCACATGTATAAATATTCAGGTGGGAAGTTGTAAAATATATTATAGCAGAGTAAGATTTTAAATCTTCGTGAATATTCATATCTTAAACAGCTAAATCTAAAGACACATGTTCGTTAACTTCATATGTTTTTAAGTAGCGCCTTTGTTCAATGCATGCTTAGGATGTACAAAGAAATCCGAGGATATTAATAAACAAAGCGAATTTTAAGGGCAAATACACAAAAAAAATAAACATAAATGTCGGATTTAAAATTTTCTGATAAAATATCTGCGATAATTAGATTAAATAAAAAAAGATCTAGATATTTTAAATTTGACCAAACTAATAAATAAAAATTTGACCTTTATTTTTAACACGGATATTTTAGATATTTTATCACATTTAGCTTTTTATTCCAACAATTCTTTTGAAATAGTTCAAACTAATTTTTTAAATCCAAACTTTTCTAATAAATCAAGTAATCAAAAAATTTAAAACCTCGAGAGAGTATAGTTTAAATATTTTTTATTTAAATCAATCTGATATTTAAATATTAGATGATATATTCATTATTTTATTAAATCAACTATTTATATATTATTTTATTAGTATATGTTGGGTCATATATGCCATAAAAAGAGTTTAAAAAATAGATATAAATCGTTAGAAAAATATAATTGTTTGTATATAATTTTTGATCTAAATTTATTGATATTCTAACAATAATATTTTTTTATTTAAATTAATTAATTGCTATATTTTAAATAAAAGCTAATTTATTTTCCAAATATTTTGTGCAAAAAATCATTCAAATCTTTCAAGCCTGTGATTTATTCACATAAAATGATTAGAGATTAATATATGCATCTTTGGTTATTAAATTGATTTCAAATTATACAAAAAAATGTAGAATGTGAATTACATCTAGAATTAATTTATAAGCATATTATAATAAATTTAGTTTTTCTATTATCTTAAATATATAATGACGAGAATTTTTTTCTTTTTATGAATCATAGCTTGTTAAAATACGAAATATCAAAACAAAATTTTTTAGATATAATTCTAATTATTTTATCCTTGTCGTTTCTTCATAAAATAAAACTTAATTTAATTTATTCTTCATGTTTTAATATATCTAATTTAATATTTAAAGAATTATCTTATGAAAGTATTCATTTGGATACAAATACTTTATTGGCGTGATATTAATATTAAAATTCATCTCTATTTAGAATCACAAGTTTCTCTTTGATGTTGCTTAAGGCCATTATAATGTTTTTATGCAAAATAATTTGTGTATCTTTCTTTAAAAATAATAAACTGCGTAATTTTGCATTAAAAATCTTAATTTTTATGGTTTTATAGCATAAAAAATCTATTACATTTATACCATTATTAAAAACAAGCATGATAGATATAAATAAAAGATTTATTTGCTATAATGGTTCATGGTCATAAAAAAACAATCCTTTAATTAGCCTTATAATATTTAATGCCGTTGATAAATTAGAAATATAAATTGTGCTCATATCATTTTTAAATTATTTGGCAAATGAATAGCAATGAATCTGAAAAAGCTTAAGGGGAATCAATTGTTATTAGTTTTCGTATGGTTTCAATAGATATTTTAGCGATATCTACTCTTTTACATCACTGGACAAAAATGTATTGCTTATAAGTGTATTTATGATTTAAAACACAGAACGTACACATTCTATGTTGTATAAGTAAATTTTTTATATAAAGGAAGATATTTTCGATTCTTTACCGATTTTTACATCTAATCTGAGCACATTTATTTTATAATTTACATATATATTTTCTTTGATAAAAATATTTACTTTTTGTGACGTAATTAAAAAACAATTAGTCTAAGTTCTTCTGAGAGCAATTAAAGTTAAATGATATTATCATCTAATTTTAAAAGATTTTTATCTTGGAAAAAGAAAGAGGGGAAATACACACTATGAAAACAACGAACTTTTAAGATGTTCTTCACGAGACTTAATTAAAAAAGATATTGTTCTGAATATTATTTTTATAAAATTTGAATCATGTAAAACTTCAAAACTCAATTAGTAAAATGATGCAAAAAAAATAATTCCGTGTGTTCTTATAATAATAAAAAATCACAAAACATGTCAAAGAATGTATAATTTAAAATTATCGTATTTTTAAACTTCTATTTTTATTTATATATTTACGTAATACACTGTGATAAATTAAACAAAACTCAATCATTTAATATAGGCTGTTCAGAAAATTATATTCAAAAATATAAACGTGTTTTTAGACAGATTTTTTTTTGGATTATATTATTTCAAAGAAATATAGACGTGGACATAAACACTTTTTAGCTGTTAGTAGTACTTTTGAACATAAAATGCTGTATTGATCTAATAAAGTTTTTTTACAGATAAAATACCTATCTGTTATATTTTTTTTACTAGCTCAAGTATTGCATAAAGTTATTTGTCTTTTTTTAGTTTTGAATATATCAAGAAATCCATTATATTTGAATTGAATCCATCTAATAAAGGTTGCCCCTTTTTATTTATTTCCCAAATAAACTTACCAAAGGATGTGGAAATATACCATACGTCACACCATCAATGAATTATGGATGTTTTTCTTTTTTGATGCCCGGATTCTATTTTAAGACATTTAAAGTTTAAAGGTGCTATAGAGTTTTAATATTTTTAATTGTATTTAGAAAGCAAAGATATATAGATAAATACGAAACATTATATATATCTAACTAAATTTTGCGTTAGTGGATATTTCGAAGCATGACAGACGATATATAGTCAAATCTAGCCAGGTGTGTTAAATTTAAACATCCAAATAGTGGCTTTCTGTTTACTGATAAAAATAAAATTGAAGATCAATAAATTCTGGTTTAAAGTTTTGTTTTATCTAATCAGTTGATTTATAAGCTAGTAGTTAGTCGATTTAACGATTAAACATGAGACGTATTTTTTTTACCAGCTTTTGTTTAATATTAATTTCATTATATAGAAGATTCGATATATATTCTTGAGTTTTATGTAATTATGTAGATTAAAAATGACTTTACTTTTAAATAATCATTAATTAATATTTTGAGCTAAAGATTTAATTTTTCTCACATGGCAGCTAATTGAAATACATTTCGATGCAAATAAAACTATCCAGTATAAAGGGCCAAAAAAATACCAATGCGGGTTGGGACTAGGGGCTTAGGGTTCGTTAACCATATTCGTTGATTAAACTATGGGAATACTCAAATATAATTGGCGTATTAGAAATAAAAAGAAAACTACGGGAATACTCGAATCTGATTGATCTACTATGGCCAGGCAAAAGAAAACTACGGGAATACTCGAATCTGATTGATCTACTATGGCCAGGCAAAAGAAAACTACGGGAATACTCGAATCTGATTGATCTACTAAGGCCAGGCTGCAAAAACTAGTTAATTCAGTTATTCTATTGGCTTACTAGGGGTATACTTGGGTTTTTTGACCTACTTGGGGTAGGCTGGATAAACTATACTTTGTTTATTCTAATCCTATAGTTATATGTCATATATAGTATATTATATGTGCATTGGCTACCTTAGATTTGAAGCTATTTAAGGTATTATGTAGACCTTAAATTCAAGTTCCTGGTTAATGTAGCAAGTTTCGCTGACGCTTTAAAAACCTTAAAAACGATTTTTTTAGTTTGATAAAATGTTTTTGATTGCTCGTATAAATAAATTGCACCTAATTATAACTTTTAAGGATAATTCTAAAGAAAAATCTTATATTTCAGGCTTTAAACATTGTTATATAAACTGGCATGTATATATTTTCTAAATATAGATATAGATTAGATAAATCTGTTTTTACTTTATTTACCAGTATATAAATCAGCTGGCGTATTTCTAAAACCTTAAAATACATAAAAATTATACACTATCTCCCATATAAACCTTTACTTGCATTAAACTGCGCTAGCACTTTTTGTAGACCTTAAAATACAGATAAATTATACTCTATCTCTTAAAAAACCCTTACTTGATCTAAACTGTGCTAGCGTATTCTACAAACCTTAAAATACATAAAAATGCTACTCTATCTCTTATAAAAACCCTTACTTGATCTAAACTGTGCTAGCGTATTTTGTAAACCTTAAAATACATAAAAATCATACTCTATCTCTCATTTAAACCTTTACTTGTATTACACTGCGCTAGCACTTTTTGTAGACCTTAAAATACATAAAAATTATACTCTATCTCATATATAAACCCTTACTTGTATTAAACTGTGCTAGCGTATTCTACAAACCTTAAAATACATAAAAATGCTACTCTATCTCTTAAAAAAACCCTTACTTGATCTAAACTGTGCTAGCGTATTTTGTAAACCTTAAAATACATTTAAATTATACTCTATCTTTCAATATATAACCTTACTTGTATTACACTGCGCTAGCACTTTTTGTAGACCTTAAAATACATAAAAATTATACTCTATCTCATATATAAACCCTTACTTGTATTAAACTGTGCTAGCGTATTCTACAAACCTTAAAATACATAAAAATGCTACTCTATCCCTTAAAAAAACCCTTACTTGATCTAAACTGTGCTAGCGTATTCTACAAACCTTAAAATACATAAAAATGCTACTCTATCTCTTAAAAAAACCCTTACTTGTATATAAATGTGCTAGCGTATTTTGTAGACCTTAAAATACATAAAAATTATACTCTATCTCATATATAAACCCTTACTTGTATTAAACTGCGCTAGCACTTTTTGTAGACCTTAAAATACATAGAAATTATACTATATCTCTTAAAAAAGCCCTTACGTGTATATAAATGTGCTAATGTATTTTGATAACCTAAAAATACATAGAAATTATACTCTATCTCTTAAAAAAACCCTTACTTGTATTTAAATGCGCTAGCGTATTTTGTAAACCTATAAATACATAGAAATTATACTCTATCTTTCAATATATAACCTTACTTGTATTAAACTGCGCTAGCGTTATTTTCAAACCTAAAAATACATAGAAATTATACTCTATCTTACAATATATAACCTTACTTGTATTAAACTGCGCTAGCGTATTTTGTAAACCTAAAAAAATACATAGAAATTATACTCTATCTCTTAAAAAACCCTTATTTGTAATAAAATGAGCTAGCGTATTTTAAAAATAATAAACACATGTAATTTAACTTTATTTCAGAAATTTTCTTCTCTATTTTATCTATTTTTAATTAATTGACACGATATATGCGAAATTTTTATCTTTATTTATGATTACATTTTTCACATATAAACAAGGTAATTTATAAATACAATATATACGTTAAAGACCTATAGAATATAATCTAGTAATTTGCAGTGTTTAAAATTATCAACTTAATCTCAATTTATGGCGGTTCTATGGATATATCTGGATTTATATTTATGTATTTATCAGTAAATTAAAGTTATCATATGAAATATAACTAATCTATATAACGTATTTGAAGTTTTTTATGGTAATTGGGAAATGAAATAAAAAAATATGACTATAAAATCGTTAAGTTATGATCATTAGGCTAATATTGATACTTTATCATAATTTCGTGGTTCAAAAAACCTTTAATAATCTTTGAATATCTTTAATTTTGCACTGGTCTCTAAATTAATAAAAAAGTCTTAAAAACAAACTTAATTGTTGTAATAATTATTTTTTCGATCCATAAAAAACCTTTAAATTAATAGATCCGATCTTTTTACCATTAAAACTGTTCTATAATGTGCTATTTATTATTTTTAATGCAAAATTATTGTATTTAACACCATTCTATTTTAGTATTTTGGTCTTTTTTTTATTTATAATTACAGTTTATTAATTATTTTTTATTAAGAATATGAATTTATATTGAAAAACTTATATTTTTCGCCGTTTTTTATAATCACGAAATATTGTTCTGTGACTTTTTAATTTATATAAATATTTTTGTGTGCAAGTATTTGAAGAGGTTTGATCTTTTATAGGTTGTAAAAATGAATAAAGAATGAAAATATTTTATTTCTTTGGAATTACATCAATCGAAAATCTATATTCTTGATAGTGGAAAGTAATTCGATCATTTCAACTTATCTTTTTAAAACAAGAATAATATTTTTCAAAACAATATGGTTGTACTTGGCAGTATTTATGTTTAGTTCATGTCATAAAATATAATTTTTTTTTAAAAATATCTATGTTTTTATCGAATAACACAAAGTTAAAAATATTTATATTTATAATTATTCAAATTATTAAAATATTTTTTCCAAAAAATTTAGCTTTTACAAATTTATCATAAAATAATCAAAAAAAATTGGTTTTCTTTTCTTTATTGAAAATAAACTCAGTTGAAACATAATATTGTTAAAAATAAACATTAATGATATCATAAAACTGTTCGGAAAAGTAAACTGCTGGAAGTATTGTTGTTTTATTTATTATAATTGATTAGTTTTAAAAAACATATTATAGAATAATTGATAGTTATTTATAATTAATACGAGATAGAAGTATATAATTAAATTAGAGTTTATGTCGGCATTATATAGGAGTAAATGTTAAAATAAGTATCTCTAGAGATAGAGTAGATGGCATTTTTAAAATGTGAAAATATTGTGAATAAATTTCGCTTTATTTGTTTTCTGAAAAAATGGTATAATTTTGGCATAGCCTTCGGCACATTTACTACCAAATCAAAAATTACTTTTCGATTTCCAATCACCTGCACGCCTCTTATCTTCCACCAAAGCTACATCCATTATATTATTTCATATTTATTCTCCTGGCGAGAGAACCTTAATCTCTCGCCAATGCCATCTTCAGAATTGCAGAAATATAAATTTCGGGATTTCTCCCCTATCGTATTACCTCGACAGGATTTATTTTCTTTTTTTTGACGAGAGTCTTTCCCACTCTCGTCGATATATCATGTCAAGATAGGAATTAAAAAGATTCTAATAAACATTTAAGAACTTTAATCGCATAAAAATAGACGAATTACCGCAATATTAAAAACAGATAAATATAGAATTCTAATAGTATAAAGCTATAGTGATAGAAAAAATTGAATAAAATTCTGGCGTTAAATTATATCTAAAGTATTATCAGCTAATTGTAATGTTAAAATAAAATGCTGTAGCAGTTATAAACAAAAATTTACAGACTTTATTATAATAAAAATTATATTTAAAGAAACAAAACATATAATAATCTTTTTTATATATTTAGAGGAAAAAGAATCAAAAATATTATAAAAATAATATCAATGTAGAATTTCAAAGATATTTTCGACTTTTTAAATATATTTCTTAAATTTTAAATCTAAAAAGATATGTTTCAATGGCTTATATAAAAAAATACTAAAATCTGAATCGGTATGTGAAATCGTTTAAGATATACATTTTAAAAACTGGTTTTATTTATAGATTGACTTATAAGAACTTCGTATCACATAAAATGAAGATCAAGTAAAGTAATATTATAATTATCTTGGTATTCACGTATTAAAAGCAATAGAGTATGTAAAAGTTTTCTGAATCCTGTTTTATGCATACGAAAAACATTATAAGCATATTAAAGCACCATAAAATGCTATATATAATTTAATTGGTAACATAAACTTAGTTTTCTATTATTATTAATTTTTATTTTGTTTTGTAGTCGCATCTAAAAAAACTTAACCATACCATATTGGCTATATATCAATGACTATTATGTCATTTTATCTTTAATGACTTCAAAGCTCATCAAGGTGCAATTTTCACACATAATAATTATGATTATAAAAAATAAGATCAATGAAATTATTTTACGGCTGATAATGCAAAAAAAGCCTATTATAAGCTATATAAAGGGCCAAAAAAATACCAATGCGGGTTGGGACTAGGGGCTTAGGGTTCGTTAACCATATTCGTTGATTAAACTATGGGAATACTCAAATATAATTGGCGTATTAGAAATAAAAAGAAAACTACGGGAATACTCGAATCTGATTGATCTACTATGGCCAGGCAAAAGAAAACTACGGGAATACTCGAATCTGATTGATCTACTATGGCCAGGCAAAAGAAAACTACGGGAATACTCGAATCTGATTGATCTACTATGGCCAGGCAAAGGAAAACTAGTTAATTCAGTTATTCTATTGGCTTACTAGAGGTATACTTGGGTTTTTTGACCTACTTGGGGTAGGCTGGATAAACTATACTTTGTTTATTCTAATCCTATAGTTATATGCCATATATAGTATATTATATGTGCATTGGCTACCTTAGATTTGAAGCTATTTAAGGTATTATGAAGACCTTAAATTCAAGTTCCTGGTTAATGTAGTCTGTTTCGCTGACGCTTTAAAAACCTTAAAAACAATTTTTTAAGTTTGATAAAATGTTTTTGATTGCTCGTATAAATAAATTGCACCTAATTATAACTTTTAAGGATAATTCTAATGAAAAATCTTATATTTCAGGCTTTAAACATTGTTATATAAACTAGCATGTATATATTTTCTAAATATAGATATAGATTGTATAAATCTGTTATTACTTTATTTACCAGTATATAAATCAGCTGGCGTATTTCTAAAACCTTAAAATACATAAAAATTATACTCTATCTCTTAAAAACCCTTACTTGATCTAAACTGTGCTAGCGTATTCTACAAACCTTAAAATACAGATAATTATACTCTATCTCTTAAAAAACCCTTACTTGATCTAAACTGTGCTAGCGTATTCTACAAACCTTAAAATACAGATAATTATACTCTATCTCTTAAAAAACCCTTACTTGATCTAAACTGTGCTAGCGTATTCTACAAACCTTAAAATACATAAAAATGCTACTCTATCTCTTAAAAAAACCCTTACTTGTATATAAATGTGCTAGCGTATTTTGTAAACCTAAAAATACAGTAAAATTATACGCTATCTCTATAAAAAACCCTTACTTGTATTAAACTGCGCTAGCGTATTTTGTAAACCTAAAAATACATAAAAATTATACTCTATCTCATATATAAACCCTTACTTGTATTAAACTGCGCTAGCACTTTTTGTAGACCTTAAAATACATAAAAATTATACTCTATCTCATATATAAACCCTTACTTGTATTAAACTGCGCTAGCACTTTTTGTAGACCTTAAAATACATAAAAATTATACTCTATCTCATATATAAACCCTTACTTGTATTAAACTGCGCTAGCACTTTTTGTAGACCTTAAAATACATAAAAATTATACTCTATCTCATATATAAACCCTTACTTGTATTAAACTGCGCTAGCGTATTTTTTAAACCTAAAAATACATGGAAATTATACTCTATCTCTTAAAAAAACCCTTACTTGTATATAAATGTGCTAATGTATTTTGATAACCTAAAAATACATGGAAATTATACTCTATCTTTCAATATAAAACCTTACTTGTATTAAACTGCACTAGCACTTTTTCAAACCTATAAATACATAGAAATTATACTATATCTCTTAAAAAAGCCCTTACGTGTATATAAATGTACTAATGTATTTTGATAACCTAAAAATACATAGAAATTATACTCTATCTCTTAAAAAAACCCTTACTTGTATTTAAATGCGCTAGCGTATTTTGTAAACCTATAAATACATAGAAATTATACTCTATCTTTCAATATATAACCTTACTTGTATTAAACTGCGCTAGCGTTATTTTAAAACCTAAAAATACATAGAAATTATACTCTATCTTACAATATATAACCTTACTTGTATTAAACTGCGCTAGCGTATTTTGTAAACCTAAAAAAATGCATAGAAATTATACTCTATCTCTTAAAAAACCCTTATTTGTAATAAAATGAGCTAGCGTATTTTAAAAATAATAAACACATGTAATTTAACTTTATTTCAGAAATTTTCTTCTCTATTTTATCTATTTTTAATTAATTGACACGATATATGCGAAATTTTTATCTTTATTTATGATTACATTTTTCACATATAAACAAGGTAATTTATAAATACAATATATACGTTAAAGACCTATAGAATATAATCTAGTAATTTGCAGTGTTTAAAATTATCAACTTAATCTCAATTTATGGCGGTTCTATGGATATATCTGGATTTATATTTATGTATTTATCAGTAAATTAAAGTTATCATATGAAATATAACTAATCTATATAACGTATTTGAAGTTTTTTATGGTAATTGGGAAATGAAATAAAAAAATATGACTATAAAATCGTTAAGTTATGATCATTAGGCTAATATTGATACTTTATCATAATTTCGTGGTTCAAAAAACCTTTAATAATCTTTGAATATCTTTAATTTTGCACTGGTCTCTAAATTAATAAAAAAGTTCTAAAAACAAACTTAATTGTTGTAATATTTATTTTTTCGATCCATAAAAAACCTTTAAATTAATAGATCCGATCTTTTTACCATTAAAACTGTTCTATAATGTGCTATTTATTATTTTTAATGCAAAATAGTTGTATTTAACACCATTCTATTTTAGTATTTTGGTCTTTTTTTTTATTTATAATTACAGTTTATTAATTATTTTTTATTAAGAATATGAATTTATATTCAAAAACTTATATTTTTCGCCGTTTTTTATAATCACGAAATATTGTTCTGTGACTTTTTAATTTATATAAATATTTTTGTGTGCAAGTATTTGAAGCGGTTTGATCTTTTATAGGTTGTAAAAATGAATAAAGAATGAAAATATTTTATTTCCTTGGAATTACATCAATCGAAAATATATATTCTTGATGTTGGAAAGTAATTCGAATATTTCAACTTATCTTTTTAAAACAAGAATAATATTTTTTAAAACAATATGGTTGTACTTGGCAGTATTTATGTTTAGTTCATGTCATAAAATATAATTTTTTTTTAAAAATATCTATGTTTTTATCGAATAACACAAAGTTGAAAATATTATGATTTATAATTATTCAAATTATTAAAATAATTTTTCTAAAAAATTTAGCTTTTACAAATTTAATATAAAATAATCAAAAAAAATTGGTTTTCTTATCTTTTTATGAAAATAAACTCAGTTGAAACATAATATTGTTAAAAATAAACATTAATGATATTATAAAACTGTTCGGAAAAGTAAACTGCTGGAAGTATTGTTGTTTTATTTCTTAATATTGATTAGTTTTAAAAAACATATTATAGAATAATGGATAGTTATTTATAATTAACACGAGATAGAAGTATATAATTAAATTAGAGTTTATGTCGGCATTATATATTAGGTAATTTTTGAAATAAGTATCTCTAGAGATAGAGTAGATGGAATTTTTAAAATATGAAAATATTGTGAATAAATTTTGTATATTTAATTTCTGAAAAAATGGTAAAATTTTGGCATAGCCTTCGGCACATTTACTACCAAATCAAAAATTACTTTTCGATTTCCAATCACCTGCACGCCTCTTATCTTCCACCAAAGCTACATCCATTATATTATTTCTTATCAATTATCCTGGCGAGAGGACTTTAATCTCTCGCCAATGCCATCTTCAGAGCAGCAGAAATATAAGTTTATGGGATTTCTCCCCTATCGTATTACCTCGACAGGATTTATTTTCTTTTTTTTGACGAGAGTCTTTCCCACTCTCGTCGATATATCATGTCAAGATAGGAATTAAAAAGATTCTAATAAACATTAAAGAACTTTAATCGCATAAAAATAGACTAATTACCGCAATATTAAAAACAGATAAATATAGAATTCTAATTGTATAAAGCTTATAGTGATAGAAAAAATTATATAAGATTTTGGCGTTAAATTATATATAAAGTATCATCAGCTAATTGTAATATTAAAATAAAAAGCTGCAGCAATTATAAACAAAAATTTACTGACTTATTATTCTAAAAAATATATTTAAAGAAACTAAACATATAATAATCTTTTTTATATATTTAGAGGGAAAAGAATCAAAAATATTATAAAAATAATATCAATGTAGAATTTCAAAGATATTTTCGACTTTTTTAATATATTTCTTAAATTTTAAATCTAAAAAGATATGTTTCAATGGCTTATATAAAAAAATACTAAAATCTGAATCGGTATGTGCAATCGTTTAAGATATACATTTTAAAAACTGGTTTTATTTATAGATTGACTTATAAGAACTTCGTATCACATAAAATGAAGATCAAGTAAAGTAATATTATAATTATCTTGGTATTCACGTATTAAAAGCAATAGAGTATGTAAAAGTTTTCTGAATCCTGTTTTATGCATACGAAAAACATTATAAGCATATTAAAGCACCATAAAATGCTATATATAATTTAATTGGTAACATAAGCTTAGTTTTCTATTATTATTAATTTTTATTTTGTTTTGTAGTCGCATCTAAAAAAACTTAAACATACTATATTGGCTATATATCAATGACTATTATGTCATTTTATCTTTAATGACTTCAAAGCTCATCAAGGTGCAATTTTCACACATAATAAAAATGATTTTTAAAAAATAAGATCAATGAAATTATTTTACGGCTGATAATGCAAAAAAAGCCTATTATAAGCTATATATGCTCACAATATGTGATTGAGCAAATAATTTTATATAGTTTATGTGATTTCATATATTAGAATCATAATATCAATATACAATTGCCAATCCATGTTTAATAAAAAAACAAAAAAAAATTCTGGAAATCTGGAAATTTTCGATCTTAACGATATTTTGATAATAAAATATCTTATAGATATCATTTCTTCTTTAAGAAAAAATTTATCTTCTTTTATATATTGTAAATTAGTTTTAAATATATTTATTGAATTTTTTAGCGGATTTAAACATGCTTATTCTATAAATAACTTATAGTTCATTGTTGAATTTTATATGAAGAATAATGTGGTTTTTTTATGGAAAAATATCATAATAACTAATTTATTTCAGTTTCTAACTCATCTTTTAAAACAAAAAGAATTATAAATGTTTAAATTAGAATATATGAGTTATAAACTGAATAAAAACAAATAGTACAAAAAATACAAAAAAAACCACAAAAAAAATAATGATAAGTCGAAACCATGTTTTAAAAATTTCTTATATTCATTCTCTTCAAATGTTTTTCTATATTAATTCATTTTAAATATCTAAAAATAACATGACTATCTGTAAATATTTTATAAGTACCGAAATTTGAAGGTCAAATATGTTAGTTATATGTTTATTACATCTTCAAAACTCTTTTCGAGCCAAAAATTTATGTTTTACATGAAAAATACAAACACTCATGACTCTATAAAAAAATTATTTGCCGTAGGAACCTTGTAAGTTAATTATTATGCTAAGTATATTTTCGTTGACGAAAAATAAAAAATTACTAGCTTAAATCATTACAAAATTTTTTTCACTAAATTAAATCTAAATACAAATTAAATTTTACTTACTCGATATATATTATCTAAAAAAACATCAATATAAATTTATTTTTGCCACATTCTATCGATTTTTAGTTGTTTAATATGCAAATACAGAATTTTCACATGATTTATTAAAGTGAAAACAAAATATTTGTGTAAAAACGTAGTAAATCTAGCATCTTGAGAATTTAAAAATAAAAAAAATGACACGAGAAGAAGGAGGCAAATAAAGTCGAAAAAAAAGTATACAAAACTTCTAAAATTGAAAGTTAAACTTACTAAATCAAATAATGCAATAGAAAATTTAATTTGGATATTAACGTAAGGAAAAAAATAAATATTGACTATGATTTGAAGAAAAAACAGTCCATTTAATAAGTCCAATATTTTGCATATAAAAAAATGTCATTTTAGTTAACTAAAATAAGCAAACTTATGTTATTTAATATAATGATATAAAAAAATTTAGTCTAATTACAGAATAGATGGGAAAGACTTGTTTCATAATATTAATAAGTTTGCATATAAATATTAAGAATAAAAGTTATAATATTTGGTAGCTCAAAAATTTAATGGGGCAAAAAAGAAAAAAATATATAGTTATATGGCGAAATAAAAATACATAAACTAAAAAAAAGCTGACTTATAAATAAAAAAAAATATAAGGCTCAGAAATGGAATAAACTCATATTAGTAATACTAAAAAGTGTAATCTATATATTTTACTCAACCTCATCTTTTATATGAATCTATAAGTTTTCAATCTATTCCAAATTCTTTTTAGGTGTTAATAATGCCTGGTTTCTTTTTAATTTAGTTCTATTGTTCACGAAAATTTTTTAAATAGTTGAGTTAAAATACTGTAAAATTGGCATTTTTACTATAAATATAAAACCAATATCCCATTTATATATTATTTATAGAAAATTCGGATATATTCAATATAAAACAGATATAATATTATTTGTGGGTTTTAAAACAATATTTTTCTCAAATATGGATAATCCAATCTAAAAACTCGGCACTATTCATATAAAAAATGTTTGATTTGATCATTAAATCAAGAAATATTACTAAAATTAGGCATTTAATATGGTAAGACACATTAATTAGTTTCAGAAAATCAAATTATTTAACGAAAATCATAATCCCAAGTTTAATAATTATCGAATAGTATAATTATTATCTTGATTTTATATTTTTAAAAGGTTTTTCTTGTTGGAAATGTCAATATTGAAAGATAGGATGATATTTCAATATTTAATTTAAAAAAAGAACGGCTTCTAAATAAGAATAAAACTTTATACATTACCAAAATAATTAGATTCTATGATTTTAATCATTTGACAACGCTTAATAAACATTTCTTTATTATACAGATTCTATAGTACAATAAATTACCTTTTTTTCTGTAAAATAAAATATATAATGTGATAAATACACAAAAAATAAAATACTTAGTCACATATATTGTCATAGATTTATTGTGTTAATTGGCCTTATAGATTAATAAAAGATAAAAATCAAATTTATTTTTCTAAATACATGGAATATTTACAAACCTGCATATAAATAAAGCATTTCTTAATTTAGACAAATATAATAAAAATAAAACAGTGTAATTATATTTTCTAATAATTATAGGATAAATGTTATAGAATTGTATTATTATACAAAGAAAGGACCATGATATTGTTTTTTACTTACGTTATTTTAATTGTTTTTCGTTGGCATTCAAAATTAAAGTATGCTAAAAAAAATAAAATTTATTAAAAAAAAGACTGTGCTTGGTAAATCTTGCTACAAGGAATATATAATATATTTTATAAACTAAAACTCTGTCAAAAAACGGCGATTTATTTATAATGTGATTCTAAATGTAGATTATATTTTCTTAATACGACTATTTATTATACAGTTTAAACACAAAAAATTATAAAGTTATTTTAAAAGTCGTTTTAACAACATGGAATAATTATATCTGGCTCTTTAGAATTATAATACAAACTATATGGTCTAAAGATTGATTTTGATGTCAATAATCTCGAAATTTTAGTTATCAACATTTTCTAAGGAAGATTTGACAAAAAACGATTTAAAATTTGCTATATGATAAATAAAGTCACAAAACATAAAAAAATAGGCACTTAAATGCACAAAAGCAAAGGCATTACGAAATAGAGTTCTAAAAATACATAATTTATTGTAATATTTTAAAAATAGCATCACATGATGAGTATTATAATTATTATAGAAACATTAAAAAATGTTAACTAATTTCTAGGTTTTATTTATTTTCAAAATAACAATTAAAATATAATAAATAATCATGTATTTTAAATTCAAAGACGAAATTTATTCTTATTCACGAAAAAAATGATTGTGATTTAAACAAGTTTAATCACGTTAATAAGATATGTTAAATTATCCTATATACAGCTAACTTTATAAATTACGTAAATTCAAGGTATTTCTAAATCGAAAATACATATGTGAAATGTATCTAAAAGATTCCAGATATATAATTATTGTGGATTAAAACTGTATATTGAATTATCTTATTATTTGATCTTAATATTCTTTCTCACATTGATAACTTTTATAGATTTGAAATAGATACTTATCCAATAAATCGTTTGATATGTCACTAATAACAATTAAAAAACATAAATTTGAAACAATATATAATTTTGTTTATTTTTCTATGAAGTTAATCGTAAATTCGTACTTTTTCTTACTATTTTTTTAGCAAAAACGAAAACAATGTTTGAATAATATTTTGCGACATAGATCTAACATCGATAAGTTGATATAAAAACCCCTCAATTTACTTTTTTATAAAAAAATATACAAAATAAGTTATTATTATATCTTATAATTAAGCGAATAAAAATAGATGCAAAAAAAAATTTTATTTGTATATTTATAAACGGATAGAACAAAATATAATTTATTTTCAATTTTTCTTAGTCTTTTAGGATATTTATGGTATTCTACTTAGAAAAAAATTCAATAATTGGTTTTTTTAAACCAAAAATAATTTATTGTATATATATTCAAACGAATTGCACATAAATTTTTTTTACTCTTATTAATTTAAAAGAATAATTAAAAGTATTTAACAATATTTAATATTATTCGAAGCAGAAAATTCGAATTTAAACCACAAAAACAAAAAATGTATATAATGTTTGAAACTTAACTTTGAAGCTCACAAATCATCAAAAAATGTTATATTTTCTAAACTGAGGCCATTTAATATTGGATGAATCCTTTAAGATTATATGCAATTATAAGTAGAATCTTGGTTTTTTGAAACTCATATTCATAAGAATATTTTGAAACTGTGCAAATCAAAATATTAGACTGGATTTCTTGCTAATATCCATATTAAAATTCAATTTTATTTTCATATGCAGTTACAGAAAAACCAAGCTTTATTGAGTTATATTAGCATATGAAAACATGTCAAATTAGACTTAAATGATTTCATTTGTAATAAGTTGACATTTTTTTATAAACAAAAGTTCAATAAAGGGGGAAAAAAATACCATCTAGGGTAGGCCTAGGGCTTAGGGTTTAGAAGGGACACTTTTCAAGGGACACTTTTTTTATTAGTACAATTTCAAGGGACACTTTTTTTATTAGTACAATTTCAAGGGACACTTTTTTTATTAGCGTCAATTTCAAGGGACACTTTTTTTATTAGCGTCAATTTCAAGGGACACTTTTTTTATTAGGGACACTAATAGTCGCGTGCACAATTGTATCCCTTGTACCATGCTATATATTCTTGAAATTATCATTTTACCTGGTATTTCTATAATAAGAAATATTTTATACTAATATCAGGTATATATTACCATCTGACTAAAATATTTTCATTTCCCAGTAATTATATACAAAATATATTTTTTCTAGATTTTTTTATGAGTACCAGTATACATTTTTTATTTTTATTTTTTATTTTTTTATATTTCTATTTTCCTAAAAGGGAAAAATAAAGATAATTGTTTTTTAGTACTATATTTTCAAGGAAGTTCACATAAAGGGGGAAAAAAATAAAGGGGGAAAAAAATACCATCTAGGGTAGGCCTAGGGCTTAGGGTTTAGGGGGGACATTCCAAAGGGGACATTCCAAAGGGGACATTTCCAAAGGGGACATTCCAAAGGGGACATCCAAAGGGGACATTTTCAAAGGGGACATCCAAAGGGGACACTAATAGTCGCATGCGATATTGTAATCCTTGTACCATGCTATATATTCATGAAATTATCATTTTACCTGGTATTTCTATAATAAGAAATATTTTATACTAATATCAGGTATATATTACCATCTGACTAAAATATTTTCATTTCCCAGTAATTATATACAAAATATATTTTTTCTAGATTTTTTTATGAGTACCAGTATACATTTTTTATTTTTTTTTTTATTTTTTTATATTTCTATTTTCCTAAAAGGGAAAAATCAAGATAATTGTTTTTTAGTACTATATTTTCAAGGAAGTTCACATAAAGGGGGAAAAAAATACCATCTAGGGTAGGCCTAGGGCTTAGGGTTTAGGGGGGACATTCCAAAGGGGACATTCCAAAGGGGACATTTCCAAAGGGGACATTCCAAAGGGGACATCCAAAGGGGACATTTTCAAAGGGGACATCCAAAGGGGACACTAATAGTCGCATGCGATATTGTAATCCTTGTACCATGCTATATATTCATGAAATTATCATTTTACCTGGTATTTCTATAATAAGAAATATTTTATACTAATATCAGGTATATATTACCATCTGACTAAAATATTTTCATTTCCCAGTAATAAAGGGGGAAAAAAATAAAGGGACAAAAAAAGACAAATTAGGGTTGGGTGAGGGCTTAGGGTTTAGGGTTTAGGGTAAAAGTCATAATGGCAATTTTTATCGCATGCACTTTTGTCATAATGGCAATTTTTATCGCATGCACTTTTGTCATAATGGCAATTCTCATAATGGCAAATGTCATAATGGCAATTTTTATCGCATGCACTTTTGTCATAATGGCAATTCTCATAATGGCAAATGTCATAATGGCAATTTTTATCGCATGCACTTTTGTCATAATGGCAATTCTCATAATGGCAAATGTCATAATGGCAATTTTTATCGCATGCACTTTTGTCATAATGGCAATTCTCATAATGGCAAATGTCATAATGGCAATTTTTATCGCATGCACTTTTGTCATAATGGCAATTCTCATAATGGCAATTGTCATAATGGCAGTTTTTCTCGCATGCACTTTTGTCATAATGGCAATTCTCATAATGGCAAATGTCATAATGGCAATTTTTATCGCATGCACTTTTGTCATAATGGCAATTCTCATAATGGCAATTGTCATAATGGCAGTTTTTCTCGCATGCACTTTTGTCATAATGGCAATTCTCATAATGGCAAATGTCATAATGGCAATTTTCATAATGGCAATTTTTATCGCATGCACTTTTGTCATAATGGCAATTCTCATAATGGCAATTCTCATAATGGCAATTTTCATAATGGCAATTTTTCTCGCATGCACTTTCGTCATAATGGCATTCTCATAATGGCAAATGTCATACTGGCAACTTTCATACTGGCAATTTTTTTAGCATGCACGGAAGGTTATACACGTCAGCGCAATATAATCACTGATGAACTTAGTAATCCTGATGAATTAATCCTATACCTTAATATACGATAAAAAAGAGGGAAATTTTGAGACTCGATTGGTGTTTGTTAGGCTGGCATCCGTAAATGGTAGTTTTGAAATCACTTTTAGAGAAAAAAGTGACTGTAGTATATTTATGAAATGTGTAATATAAGCTTCTTGAGCAAATCGATAGATATAATACTCTTGTATCTCTATAAGTATAAGAAACTAGATGCTGTGGTAAATTGTGACTCTAGTAATAGATGACACACGTTTTCTGTTTTTGACTAAATAAATTTACTATCTCTACGATTATTGGGTTTCTTTTTAACACTTAACTTTGTATTTCTGATGTATTGAGCTATTTTTTTAATTTGACTCCAGTGTTCGATCACTCTTTTCTTTTTTACCTTTGACTATCTTAAAATAAATGCCTCTCATGACTCTAGTAAAATTAGAAATTAAAAATATGTATCGATTTAGCATAGATATAATGTTATGAATTCAAGTTTATTTCGTCGAAAAAAAAATTATTGTAAAGGATGATAATGTAATATCTAACATTCGCTTGTAATAAAAATCGTTTTTTTCTATATAAAAGTAGACTTTCATTATTAAAAAATGTGAATAAAAAAATTGCTCTAGAAACATTCATTTATTTA
Source organism: Rhyacophila brunnea (assembly GCF_057557595.1). NCBI lineage: Eukaryota > Metazoa > Arthropoda > Insecta > Trichoptera > Rhyacophilidae > Rhyacophila > Rhyacophila brunnea. Next base: position 1,482,163 of record NW_028233358.1, read on the forward strand.
TATTATAAACAAGACAAGAACCTAGCTCATTTAGAAAATTTAATAGCTTTAAATAAATTCTCACGATTAATGTATAAAAGGTGGAAAAAATTATACGTTAAAATACAAGAAAATAAAAATACATCGAATATATAATGTTTATGATCATCATATATAAAAATTGTTTTTCAATATTACTATTCTAAATACTATTTATTTTATGGTCAATAATAAATATTTAAAAACTGTAATTTATATTTTAATAGAAATTGATAACTAAAGTATTTAAACGTAAATTTAATTCACCTATTTCCCCATTGAATATAAAAATTATAGCCAGAAAAGACACAGCAATAATATATAATATATAAACTGGGCTGAATTATCCTCTAAATATTTCCATTAGGATCAATTCAAATCTAATAAAATATAATGATTTTATTTTTTGATTATCATTTTATCCCAATAAATTACAGATGTTGCATTTAATTTACTTATTTTTTCTACATATTTATTATATTCATAAACATCAAAAACACTTTAATCTATAATTTTTAGTTTATATACATATGCTTGGACACTTTTCTTCGATACAAACCAAAATATTTTTGAATTATCTTTTTTTTTTAATTTTTAGTCACAAATGTATGTCTTAATACACACAATAATTCAAACAGAAATATGTACATGTTTGTGTTTCGAAACATACGTAAAAGATATAATAGATGGAAATTAAACATAATATTGATTTTCTGTTATTATAGATAAATATATTCAATTAACGGCGAATTAAATTTATAAATCTTTTTTTTAAAATTTTATAAAACTAACATCTATTAATTCCTACAAAAAAACTTATAAAATTTTTTTTATTTTATAAAAAAATAAACAGTTTTCCGAATCTAGTAAAATGACGATACTTCGTATGAAAACTTTTACTGAAATCTACAAACATTATATAATATTTACAATTAGAAAACAATCAGTTAAAAGTAATATTTGTAACAAACAAAAATAAAATATTGAATTATAATTTTTTAGAAGCCAAACTTATTATCTATGAATTAAATCTTTTAGGAATTGTGAATTTTAGCAAAAATTCTTAATAAATACTTTAGAAATGCTATATATGCATTTAATAATAATTTAGAAACAAATACAATACAAATAAAAAATGAACCAGCAAATATTTATTAAATTATTAGGAAGTGATTTAGATATATATGAAAATGGGATAATAATCAGATAAATAAATATAGTAAGAAGTAAATTTACAAGAAACATAGAATATATTATGATAAAATTATTAGGAGAAAAAAAATATACAGGTTAAATTTCACTTTATTATATATTTCCGAAAAAAAGCTCAGAAAAAAAAATGCAAGGCCTTCGGCGTAACTTTTGAAAAACCAAAATTCTTTTTCTTCTCTTGGCCGCAGCCGAACTCCATTCCCTCCACCAAGACTTCTCATTCATTTTTTAAATTTTCTCCTGGCGAGAGGACCTTAATCTCCCGCCAATGCCATCCTCCAAGCAGCAGAAAAGTTGTTATGGGTGTATTAACCCCATCGATAACAATCAGCGGAATGATTGTCCGATTTCTTCTCGGTATTCTGCATCCCGAGAAGATTCATGTCAGGGCGGGATTTTAATAAACATATACCAGATTAAAAAAGCAATAAGCAAGAAAAATAGACAAAAACGAATATTATTTAAATATAAAAACAAATAAGCAGAATATTTTGTATTTATTATAATAGATACTCAATTTATAATTTTATCATTATATATAATTTAACAAAGAAAATGAACTATAAATAGGGATATCTAATATAAATTAAAAAGAATTTAGCTCTAAAATATATGTATTATAAAGAGTCAGAAATCTATTAATATAAACTATAAAAACACACATAAATATAATGTTCCTGTCAAATTCTTAAATATTTAATAAATAAGCAAAATTCAAAATGTAAAAAACCACTGTAATATTTAAAATGACATTCTTAAATTATTTTCCAGTCTATGATTTTAAATCAGTATATCCATTTTATTGAAATAAGCATTATAATTTTACATTTAATATTGCATCGTTTAAAGTAATTATTGACTTTTTAAATTAAATATAGCACAATGATTCTCAAAATTAAAGAAATAATTTATCTAATATTCCAATGATCACTTTTTTCAGAAATAAAAAAACATTATACTAAATGAAGTTCTTCAATAATTCAAATGATATAAACAAACGAAGCTAAATTATCTGCAAATCAAAGCTCTTAAAAAAATGTGATGAAATATATGATACAAAAAGCTTGATCAACCGACTCTAGATATCTCTATCAAGAGCATAATTAAGTAACTCTATATATACAAAATCAAAAAGGTACTTCTCCAGGAAGTAAGAGCTTATAGTAAGAAAAAACGAATTAAATTAAAGATTAAGAGCTACAAAAACAAAAAAAAAGTGATTCCAGAGCTAGAAGATATTTAGTAATAAATTGCTTCAAAAATAAAAGTAAAATAAAATATTTAAATCTTAAGAATATAATACATCTATATTTAGTAAAATTATCTTATTCATTAGCAATATTAGTTCGTAAAATACATTTCAATTCTATAAAAAAATCAAATTTTTTAAAAACTAAGATAAATAAACAAACATAATGATTTATATTATTATTAATCATTTTTTACAGATATTATTCCTTGTCCATGTCCAAAACAACATTTTTTTTAAGATTAGATGTTTGAAATATATAAAACAAAATATTTTTATATTTTATTACATAAAACTACAAATAATATTTCTATTAAATTCAGTTATAAAGGGCCAAAAAAATACCAATGCGGGTTGGGACTAGGGGCTTAGGGTTCGTTAACCATATTCGTTGATTAAACTACGGGAATACTCATATATAATTGGCCTACTAGGGGTAAAAATAAAACTACGGGAATACTCGAATCTGATTGATCTACTATGGCCAGGCAAAAGAAAACTACGGTAATACTCGAATCTGATTGATCTACTATGGCCAGGCAAAAGAAAACTACGGGAATACTCGAATCTGATTGATCTACTATGGCCAGGCAAAGAAAACTACGGGAATACTCGAATCTGATTGATCTACTGAGGCCAGGCTGCAAAAACTAGTTAATTCAGTTATTCTATTGGCTTACTCGAGGTATACTTGGGTTTTTTGACCTACTTGGGGTAGGCTGGATAAACTATACTTTGTTTATTCTAATCCTATAGTTATATGCCATATATAGTATATCTTATGTGCATTGGCTACCTTAGATTTGATGCTATTTAAGGTATTATGTAGACCTTAAATTCAAGTTTCTGGTTAATGTAGTCTGTTTCGCTGAAGCTTTAAAAACCTCAAAACGATTTTTTAAGTTTGATAATATGTTTTTTATTGCTCGTATAAATAAATTGCACCAAATTATAACTTTTAAAGATAATTCTAAAGAAAAATCTTATATTTCAGGTTTTAAACATTGTTATATAAACTAGCATGTATATATTTTCTAAATATAGATATAGATTGTATAAATCTGTTATTACTTTATTTACGCGTTTATAAATCAGCTGGCGTATTTCTAAAACCTTAAAATACATAAAAATTATACTCTATCTCCCATAGAAACCTATACTTGCATTAAACTGCGCTAGCACTTTTTGTAGACCTTAAAATACATAAAAATGCTACTCTATCTCTTAAAAAAACCCTAACCCATCTAAACTGTGCTAGCGTATTCTACAAACCTTAAAATACATAAAAATGCTACTCTATCTCTTAAAAAAACCTTTAGTTGCATTAAACTGCGCTAGCACTTTTTGTAGACCTTAAAATACAGATAAATTATACTCTATCTTTACAAAAAAACCTTACTTGTATTAAACTGCGCCAGCACTTTTTTTAAACCTATAAATACATAAAAATGCTACTCTAGCTTTTAAGAAAACCCTTACTTATATATAAATGTGCTAGCGTATTTTGTAAACCTTAAAATACATAAAAATTATACTCTATCTCTCATATAAACCCTTACTTGTATTACACTGCGCTAGACTTTTTTGTAGACCTTAAAATACATAAAAATTATACTCTATCTCTTAAAAAAACCCTTACTTGATCTAAACTGTGCTAGCGTATTCTAAAAACCTTAAAATACATAAAAATGCTACTCTATCTCTTAAAAAAACCTTTACTTGCATTAAACTGCGCTAGCACTTTTTGTAGACCTTAAAATACAGATAAATTATACTCTATCTCTTAATACAACCCTTACTTGTATATAAATGTGCTAGCGTATTTTGTAAACCTATAAATATGTAGAATTATACTCTATCTTTCCAAAAAACCTTTACTAGGATATAAATGTGCTAGCGTATTTTGTGAACCTAAAAATACAGTAAAATTATACGCTATCTTTCAATATAAACCCTTACTTGTATTAAACTGCAATAGCGTAATTTACAAACCTTGAAATACATAAAAATTATACTCCATCTCTCATATAAACCTTTACTTGTATTAAACTGCGCTAGCACTTTTTGTAGACCTTAAAATACATAGAAATTATACTCTATCTCTTAAAAAAACCCTTACTTGATCTAAACTGTGCTAGCGTATTTTACAAACCTTAAAGTACGTATAATTTATACTCTATCTCTTAAAAAACCCCTTACTTATTCTAAACTGTGCTAGCGTATTCTACAAACCTTAAAATACATAAAAATGCTACTCTATCTCTTAAAAAAACCCTTACTTGATCTAAACTGTGCTAGCGTATTCTAAAAACCTTAAAATACGTATAATTTATACTCTAATTCTTAAGAAAAACCTTACTTGTATATAAATGTGCTAGCGTATTTTGTAAACCTATAAATATGTAGAAATTATACTCTATCTTTCCAAAAAACCTTTACTGGGATATAAATGTGCTAGCGTATTTTGTGAACCTAAAAATACAGTAAAATTATACGCTATCTTTCAATATAAACCCTTACTTGTATATAACTGCATTAGCGTAATTTACAAACCTTGAAATACATAAAAATTATACTCTATCTCTCATATAAACCTTTACTTGTATTAAACAGCGCTAGCACTTTTTGTAGACCTTAAAATACATAGAAATTATACTCTATCTCTTAAAAAAACCCTTACTTGATCTAAACTGTGCTAGCGTATTTTACAAACCTTAAAGTACATAAAAATGCTACTCTATCTCTTAAAAAAACCTTTACTTGCATTAAACTGCGCTAGCACTTTTTGTAGACCTTAAAATACAGATAAATTATACTCTATCTTTACAAAAAAACCTTACTTGTATTAAACTGCGCCAGCACTTTTTTTAAACCTATAAATACATAAAAATGCTACTCTATCTCTTAAAAAAACCCTTACTTGATCTAAACTGTGCTAGCGTATTCTAAAAACTTTAAAATACATGAAAATCGTACACTATCTCTTAAAAAAACCCTTACTTGATCTAAACTGTGCTAGCGTATTCTACAAACCTTAAAATACATAAAAATGCTACTCTATCTCTTAAAAAAACCCTTACTTGATCTAAACTGTGCTAGCGTATTCTAAAAACCTTAAAATACATAGAAATTTTACTCTATCTCTTAAAAAACCCTTATTTGTATTTAAATGCGCTAGCGTATTTTAAAAATACTAAACACATGTAATTTAACTTTATCTCTGAAATTTTCTTCTCTATTTTATCTATTTTTAATTAATTGACACGATATATGCGAAATTTTTATATTTATTTATGATTACATTTTTCACATATAAACAAGGTAATTTATAAATACAATATATACGATATTGACCTATTAAATATAATCTAGTAATTTCCAGTGTTTAAAATTATCAACTTAATCTCAATTTATGGCGGTTTTATGGATTTATCTGGATTTATATTTATGTATTTATCAGCAAATTAAAGTTATTATATAAAAAATAACTAATCTATATAACGTATTTGAAGTTTTTTATGGTAATTGGGAAATGAAATAAAAAAATATGACTATAAAATCGTTAAGTTATGATCATTAGGCTAATATTGATACTTTATCATAATTTCGTGGTTCAAAAAACCTTTAATAATCTTTGAATATCTTTAATTTTGCACTGGTCTCTAAATTAATAAAAAAGTTCTAAAAACAAACTTAATTGTTATAATATTTATTTTTTCGATCCATAAAAAACCTTTAAATTAATAGATCCGATCTTTTTACCATTAAAACTGTTCTATAATGTGCTATTTATTATTTTTAATGCAAAATAGTTGTATTTAACACCATTCTATTTTAGTATTTTGGTCTTTTTTTTTATTTATAATTACAGTTTATTAATTATTTTTTATTAAGAATATGAATTTATATTCAAAAACTTATATTTTTCGCCGTTTTTTATAATCACGAAATATTGTTCTGTGACTTTTTAATTTATATAAATATTTTTGTGTGCAAGTATTTGAAGCGGTTTGATCTTTTATAGGTTGTAAAAATGAATAAAGAATGAAAATATTTTATTTCCTTGGAATTACATCAATCGAAAATATATATTCTTGATGTTGGAAAGTAATTCGAATGTTTCAACTTATCTTTTTAAAACAAGAATAATATTTTTTAAAACAATATGGTTGTACTTGGCAGTATTTATGTTTAGTTCATGTCATAAAATATAATTTTTTTTTTAAAAATATCTATGTTTTTATCGAATAACACAAAGTTAAAAATATTTATATTTATAATTATTCAAATTATTAAAATAATTTTTCTAAAAAATTTAGCTTTTACAAATTTATCATAAAATAATCTAAAAAAATTGGTTACCTTATCTTTTTATGAAAATAAACTCAGTTGAAACATAATAGCGTTAAAAATAAACATATCAAATATTTTAAAACTGTTCGGAAAAGTAAACTGCTGAAAGTATTGTTGTTTTATTTATTATAATTGATTAGTTTTAAAAAACATATTATAGAATAATGGATAGTTATTTATAATAAATACGAGATAGAAGTATATAATTAAATTAGAGTTTATGTCAGCATTATATAGGAGGTAATTTTTGAAATAAAAATCTCTAGAGATAGAGTAGATTGAATTTTTAAAATATGAAAATATTGTGAATAAGTTTCGCTTTATTTAATTTCTGAAAAAATTGTAAAATTTTGGTATACCCTTCGCCACATTTACTACCAAATAAACACTTACTTTTCGATTTCCAACCACCTGCACGCCTCTTATCTTCCACCAAAGCTACATCCATTATATTATTTCTTATCAATTTTCCTGGCGAGAGGACCTTAATCTCTCGCCAATGCCATCTTCAGAGCAGCAGAAATATAAGTTTATGGGATTTCTCCCCATTCGTATTACCTCGACAGGATTTATTTTCTTTTTTTTGACGAGAGTCTTTCCCACTCTCGTCGATATATCATGTCAAGATAGGAATTAAAAAGATTCTAATAAACATTTAAGAACTTTAATCGCATAAAAATAGACGAATTACCGCAATATTAAAAACAGATAAATATAGAATTCTAATAGTACTTAACCTATAGTGATAACAAAAAATTGAATAAAATTCTGGCGTTAAATTATATATAAAGTATTATCAGCTAATTGTAATGTTAAAATAAAATGCTGTAGCAGTTATAAACAAAAATTTACTGACTTTATTATTCTTAAAAATTATATTTAAAGAAACTAAACATATAATAATTTTTTTTATATATTTAGAGGAAAAAGAAATAAAAATATTATAAAAATAATATCAATGTAGAATTTCAAAGATATTTTCGACTTTTTTAATATATTTCTTAAATTTTAAATCTAAAAAGATATGTTTCAATGGCTTATATAAAAAAATACTAAAATCTGAATCGGTATGTGCAATCGTTTAAGATATACATTTTAAAAACTGTTTTTATTTATAGATTGACATATAAGAACTTCGTATCACATAAAATGAAGATCAAGTAAAGTAATATTATATATATCATGGTATTCACGTATTAAAAGCAATAGAGTATGTAAAAGTTTTCTGAATCCTGTTTTATGCATACGAAAAACATTATAAGCATATTAAAGCACCATAAAATGCTATATATAATTTAATTGGTAACATAAACTTAGTTTTCTATTATTATTAATTTTTATTTTGTTTTGTAGTCGCATCTAAAAAAACTTAAACATACCATATTGGCTATATATCAATGACTATTATGTCATTTTATCTTTAATGACTTCAAAGCTCATCAAGGTGCAATTTTCACACATAATAAAAATGATTTTTAAAAAATAAGATCAATGAAATTATTTTACGGCTGATAATGCAAAAAAAGCCTATTATAAGCTATATATGCTCACAATATGTGATTGAGCAAATAATTTTATATAGTTTATGTGCTTTCATGAATTAGAATCATAACATCAATATACAATTGCCAATCCATGTTTAATAAAAAAACAAAAAATAATTCTTGAATTCTAAAAAATTTCGATCTTAACGATATTTTGATGATAAAATATCTTATAGATATCATTTCATTTTTAAGGAAAAAAATTTTCTCTTCTTTCATATATTGTAAATTAGTTTTAAATATATTTACTGAATTTTTAGCCTGTTTAAACATGCTTATTCTATAAATAACTTTATAGTTCATTGTTGAATTTTATATTAAGGATAAATGTGTTTTTTTACTTGAAAAATATTTCAATAACTAATTTTTTTATGTTTCTAACTCATCTTTATAAAAAAAAATCAATTATTAATGTTTAAATTAGAATAAATGAATTCACATGAATAAAAAAAAACAGTACATAAAATACAAAAAAAACCAAAAAAAAATATAATGCAAAGTCCATACCATGTTTTATTGATTCTTATATACATTCTCTTCAATTATTTTCTATATTTATTCATTTCAAATATCTAAAAATATCATGACTATCGGTAATAATTTGCTAATTACCAAAATATGATGGTTAAAATTTCTAGTTTTATACTTATTACAAGTTGAATACTCTTTTCAAGATAAAAATATATGTTTTACAATAAAAAATTTAATATCCCTGAGTCCTTAAAAAAAAGTTTGAAAGTTGGAACCTTGTAAATTAATTATTATGTTAAATGCATTGTCTTTGACATAAAATATAAATTTACTGGCTTAGATCATTACAAAATTAAATCTAAGAATAAAATAAATTTTACTTACTCGATAAATATTATGTAAAAATACATCAATATAAATTTATTTTTGCCGTATTCTATCGATTTTTGGTTGTTTAATATGCAAATACAGAATTTTCACATGATTTATTAAAGTGAAAACGAAATATTTGAACGAAAATCTAATTAAATCTAGCATCTTGAGAATTGTAAAATAAAAAAATTGACACGAAAAAAGTAAAGATATAAAGTTGATCAACAAGTATATCTAAACTTTTAAAATTAGAAGTATAAATTAATAAAGCAAAGAATGCAATAGAAACATTAAATTTGGATATAAAAATGAGGAAAAAACTAAATTTCGGCTATTATTTATAAAGAAAAACAGAACATGGAATAATTCTACGATTTTTGAGAAAATTAATTATCATTTTTTTATAACTACAATAAGCAAACTTATGTAATCTAATATAATAATAGAAAAAAATTTAGTCTAATTACGAATAGATGGAAAAAATAAATTTCATATTATTAATAAGTTTGCATATAAATATTAAGAATAAAAGTTATAATATTTGGTAGCTCAAATATTTAATGGGGCAAAAAAGAAAAAAATGAATAAATAAATGGCGTTATAAAAATACATAAACTAAAAAACAAGCCGACTTATAAATAAAAAAATATGGCTGAAATATAGCAAAAAATCATATCAGTAATGCTAAAAAGTGTAATATATTTATTTTGACAACCTTTTCTTGCATATGAAACTACAAGTTTTCTTTCTATTCCAAATTCTTTTAGGTGTTAATAATGCCTGGTTTATTATATATTTAGTTCTATTGTTTACGACAATCTTTTAAATAGTTGAGTTAAAATAATGTAAAATTGCCATTTTTACTATAAATATAAAACCAAAATCCCATTTAAATATTATTTATAGAAAAATCGGACTTATTCAATATAAAACAGATATAATATTATTTGTGGGTTTCAAAACAATATTTTTCTCACACTAGGATAATCCAATTAAACATATCGGCACGATTTTTATTTACAAATGTTTGATTTTATCATTAAATCTAGAAATATTACTAAAATTGGGCATTTTATATGGTAAGACATTTTAATGGGTTTCAGAAAACCATTTTATTTGACGAAAATCATAATCCCAAGTTTAATAATTATCGAATAGTAAAATAATATCTTGATTTTATATTTTTAAAAGGTTTATCTTGTTGGAAATGTCAATATAGAAAACTAGGATGATATTTCAATATTTAATTTAAAAAAAGAACGGCTTCTAAATAAGAATAAAACTTTTTACATTACCATAATAATTAGATTCTATGGTTTTAATCATTCAACAACGCTTAATTGTCATTTCTTTATTACACTATATTCTATAACACGATAAATTACATTATTCTAGAAAAATAAAATATTTAATGTGATTAATACACAAAAAATAAAAAATAAAAGACTTAGTCACATATATTGTCATAGATTTATTGTGTTAATTGGCCTTATAGATTAATATAAGATCATAATCAAATTTCTTTATCTAAATGCATAGAATATTTACAAACCTGCATATAAATAAAGCATATATTAAGTTAGACAAATATAAGAAAATAAAATCCTTGTAATTATATTTTCGCATAATTATAAGATAAATGTTATAGAACTGTAATATTATACAAAAGAAGGAACATGATATTGTTTTACACTTACGCTATTTTAATGCTTTTTCGTTAGCATTCAAAATATAAATATGCGAAAAAAATAAAATTCATAAAAAAAAAACTGTGTATGGTAAATCTTGCTATAAGGCATATGATTATCTTAATGTATTATATGATGTAACTCTGTCAAAAAACGCGAATTCTATAAATAATAATTTTCTAAATGTACATTATATTTAACAATCTAAACACAGAAAATTTTAAAGCTATTTTAAAAGTCGTTTTAACCACATGGAATAATTATATCTGGCTCTTTAGAATTATAATAAAAACTATAAGGTCTAAAGATTGATTTCGATGTCAATAATCTCGAAATTATATTTATCAAAATTTTCTAGGAAAGTTTCGATAAAGAAAGATTTAAAATTCGATATATGATAAATAAACTCAAAAAACATAAAAATATAGCGCTTAAATACACAAAAGCAAAGGCATTACAAAATAGAATTATAAAAATACATAATTTATTGTAATATTTTAAAAATACCATCACATGATGCATATAATAATTATTATAGAAACATTAAAAAATGTTAACTAATTTCTGGTTTTCTTTATTTTCAAAATAACAATTAAAATATAATAAACAATCATACATTTTTAATTCAATGACAAAATTTATTCTTATTTACGAAAAAAATAATTGTGATTCAAAAAAGTCTAATCATAACAATGAAAAATATCAAATTATCCTATATACAGCTAACTTTATAATTACGTAAATTCAAGGTATTTCTAAATCGAAAATACATATGTGAAATGTATCTAAAAGATTTAGAGATATAATTATTGTGGATTAAAACTTTTATATAATTATCTTATTTATTGATCTTAATATTCTTTCACATATTGATAACTTTTATAAATTTGAAATAGATACTTATCCAATAAATCGTTTAATATGTCACTAATAACAATTAAAAAAACATAAATTTTTAACAATATATAATTTTATTTATTTTTCTATGAAGTTAATCGTAAATTCGTAATTTTTCTTACTATTTTTCAGATTAATATAGTAAATAACCAAATATTTTGTCTCGAAATTTATTTCAACATATTTTTTTAGCAAAAACGAAACAATGTTTGAATAATATTTTGAGACATAGATCTAACATCGATAAGTTTTCATAAAAACCTCTCTTTTACTTTTTTATAAAAAATATACAAAAAGAGTAACTATTATAACTTATAATGAAGCGTATAAAAAAGAATGCAAAAAAAAAACTTTAAAATTCCATTAACATTATTAAAAACAACAAAAGAGTAAGTTTATAGCATGTTATGTACCGTTTTAACGCACGATTCTTTTTGAGCTTTTAATTCGGCAATTTATTTGTGAATATTTATAAAAAAATACGGCAAAAAGCAATAAATTGTTTATAAACTTACTTGATTTCAATGATATATTGTATCAATAGTCTACCTCAAATAATTGTAAAACAATTTGTTATTTGTGTTTTGTATTCACAAATGAATTAATATATAATTTTTTTACTCCAAAAACTATTTAATATCAATATTTTTGCAAAATTGCATAGAAATATTCCATACTTTATATAATTCAAATATATTTAAGAAAGTGTATTAGTATTATAAAATTTATAACTTTAAGATTATTCGAAGGAAAAGAATCGGAATTAAACCATAAAAACAAAAAAAATCTGTATATGGCAATAGTATAGAGATTCGATATAAAAGCATATTTGACCACATGTGAGCTTAGTAAACTCCAAATGTTACTGGGTTGTTTATAAATAAGTTTAGAAATTTTTTTCAATATATAGAGTGAAAATGTAACAAATAAACTTTTAATTGTATTTATTTCTACTATTGTTAGAAATTTAAAGATTTATCTTAATATATTATATAAAAAGTTATTTATTATGTTACTATTCCAATAAAAAAGAAATCGTCTATTTGTACAATTAAATTGTTATTCTTTGGAAATTAAATGGTGTAGCAGAAAAATTCTTATATAAATTCATAGATGATAAATAACATAAGAAAATTTTTGATTATTAATAAATTTTACTTGAACTTATTGCTAATTAAATTTAACAAAAGAAGTTTTTTTCTTATATAACGTGTAAAACAATGAATAATAAATAAAAACATACTTTCTTTGTTAAAAATTCTATAATTGCTATTAAATCGCAGAAAATCTCTTTTGAAGCGATAGAGTCATCAATAAATATTATATTATTTCTAAAAGTGGAGCTCTATAATATCCAAAAAAATCTTGTAAGATATTATGCATATGAAATTATAGATCCGAGGTTATTTAAGCTCACGTTCATATATTGCAATTGCAAAATTGCAAATTAAAATATTGGACTAGATCCTTGTCAATAGCCATATAAATTCTCTTATATTTTATTTCTTATGCTGTTACAGAAAAACCAAACTTATTTTGTTTATATTAGCATTTTATAACATGCCAAATTAGACTAAAATGATTTCATTAGCTATAATATGTTTTTTTAATAAACATAAGTTCAATTATTTAAACAGAGTAAATTTGTTCTTTTAAATACTGTGGTTCATATAGCATAAAGTTGCAAAAAAAAGAACATTTATCTGAATCGATTCAAATAAAGAACATATGAGAATTAAAGAAGACTCACCAGCTATGAAAAACGAACGTGAGCAGAACACAGGCGATTTTTAAATGGTGATGAGGAAATAAAAAATATCGACTCACGAACTGAATACATATATCACAGATGATAAACAAATGTTAAAAGGGAGGAAATTACGATTTCATGTATTTTTTTGATTAAATGTTGAAATACAGAGGAATATTAAAAAGGTTTTGGTTAAAGCATAGCTTCTTATGCGAACTAGAATGGAGGAAATAAAAATGGAGAATACAAAGAAAACACGTTAATTGATTGTATAAAAGATCCTTTAGAACCAAAAACTGCAAAGCAGATCAAAGAAAATGTGATCCCTCATGATGATTATGATGCGCTTATAAATGAGTTTTTAGATGCATATGTTGATATTCTAGAAAAAAATATGAAAAGGGAATCGATTCTATGTGGGAAATAAATAACAAACAAGAAACTCACGACCAAAAACACACATTCAAAATGAAAAAAAGTATATTGAAGAGCAAAAGATATTGAATGGATGCTGATAAATTGTAAGAGTTGTCTTATAGACGGAAATATGTTTATCTTTTGCTTTTGAATAAGAATAAGGGGAATCCATTATATCATTACACAACAAGATGTTCATTAAAAAAGAGAGGGACTGCGCCAAACAGACCAGATTCAAAACCATCAGTAGAGCTTTTTGTAGAATTCTACAAAACGATACTAAAGAAAAGTTACGGTGAAATTATTAAATGTGATGGAAATTTCTAATTAAAATTGCATTTAAATATGAAGAATAAGATTTAATTATAAAATAAAAAATAACATTAATTGTTGGTATGTGTTTTAATGTGTATTTTTATATTACAAATTATATTTTTATGTTTTGAGTAGGTTATGCGGTATTATCAAATACAATACATTAGAAATTATAAAAAATAAAAGAATTATTTGATTCGATGTCTAATAAATACTTCTAAGGAAATAAAAAAAATGTTGTTTTACTATATTTGAGCGATTGTTCTAATTTTTTCATTTTTAATTTAAGTATTAATACAAAATATATATTAATAGGCTTTTATTCTTTAAAGTGTGTGAATTTTGCTCCTAAAATATTGAATAGATAAAGTAAGGGAAAAATTTAGTGCAAAAACCATTTTATTTACGTAAAATACCATTAAGTGACATCTATTTTTACGTTTAGATGTTTTAAAAAAAGTACAAAGTAAAACACCATTTTCAGATCTGGGAATTATGAAGTGTTTGAGTTCTGGTTAGATATTAATACAAATAACTTTTGACGCAATATGCTATTATGTAACATACAAGCACACTCGCTTCAAAAAATAACTTCTTTTGATAATCAATGATTTACATTATCATGAGAGGACCTTAGTCTTGGCGAATATCATTACCACTGATATATCTACATTCTAACTTTTACAAGCTGAAAAATATTTAACGTACACACTTCAGCTGTAAAGATACATGCTTATATATTTCGACAAGAATCATCTACACCATTTTTACGAGTTCAAAGTTAGAAGCTACAAAAATTATAACATATATAAATAGACAAATTATAAGTTTACTGATAAACCAAGCGAAAAATATCGAGATTGTAAAAAAAGAAGAAATATATTTTCGTTATTTACATTTATTCTATTTCCTAAAATATAAAATGAAAAGAAATTATAAAAATAAAAGAATATAATACAACAAAATATACACTTATAATGAAAATCAGAACAAAAAAGAAGGCTATAAGAAAAATTTTTAAAAAAAATAAGTTTGTTAATATTAAAAAAAAGATAAAGTACACCAAGATAGCTAGATGTAGAGAACATTCTATACTTTTTTATGTTTTATAAAGAAGTAAAAATATAAATCAGTATTTATAATTTATACTTATAAAATATATTCTAATATAAATCTAATTAATATAAAATATAAGTAAAGTATATATATGAAGAATCTAGAAAACTTTGAGGTGTATAAATGTATTCTTATTGTACATTCTGTATAATATATAAATTAAAATTATAAAAAAATATTTTTACTGTCATCATAAAAGATTTTATCTGTGTTATAATCATAAAATATATATACACAAATAAAATACTTTTTTTAAAATCACTGTTTGATATTCTATTAATAATTTGAAACCCGATATTTGTAAAACTCGACAAAAAATAGAAATTATATAATCACAAACGATTCTAAGTACGGGAAATCCAATTAGATAGAAACAATATTGCTCTATTATATAAAAAAATCGGAAAGTTGCGTTAAAATTTAAAGGCGTGCAAAATATATAATTGATACATAAAAATAGGATTTTTTTAAAACCAATATGTTTTAGAGTATTTTGTAACATGTAATTGTAAAATATCAAAACACAAGGTTTATAAGGAACATTAAATGTGTTTTTTACTATGATTCTGAGCATCTTTGACATATTATAATTACATTTAAAACTTATAATATAAATTTAAAATGGTAATACATAAACCAAAAACTCACATGTATCAATATAATGACTTTTTTTTATTAGTTAATGTTAAAATATGTATTTTCTTATAGTAACAGGCTTCACACAATGCTTGTAAAAAAAATATTTTAAATTATATAAATTTTAATCTTAATCAAATGCAAGAAAGTAAAATAGCATCTAAAACGCATAATAGATCGAAGTCCTGAAATAATCTTACTTATAACGTAAATTCACCTGCAAATTCGGCTCTTTATTTGTAACGTAGGAAATATAAAACGTTATCTACGAGTCTATGTTGTAGAAATAAAACTGAAAGTATTATTGGAACATAAGTTGTATCTGAAACTAATATTAGATTCAATTGATTAATTTACACCAAAATCTTTATAATATAAATAAAACTATTCATTTCGAAGGTTGGTCATTTATGTTGATAGTATGCCAATAATTTCAAGTGCTGCAAGAACGATCTCATCCTTTACAAAAAAATGTCCATTTTTATATTTATGTCACTACTTGCGCAACTATTAGTTGAATTGGAATTAACCACATAAATGTGGTATAATATAAATTTCAAAACAACACTAGCGAAGAACTTATAAAAGAACCAACCTAACAAGTATTTTTTAAGTTCAGGCAGAATTATTAATGTTGTATATAAACATTTTTAAACGGTTTTTTTACCATTGAAAATATCAAAATTCTTAAAACTTAAGATGTGGATTGTACTAAATTAAGAATGTGAATTTCAGCTACAAGACTTCATTCAAAAATAAAACGTTAAAATTCTTTTTATTTTTATTTATTCTCAAACAAAATTTAGATGTACTTATAGGATTATCCTGACATTTACGCATAAATTTAGCATATAATATTATATATTTCTATGATTCTAAATATTCACTGGATGATCTGATAAGCTGAATTCGCTTTACTTTCTATATATAGTAAAAAAATACACAAGAATTCACCGCAAAGCAATTAAATAAAAATCTATGCTTGAATTATGTATTTAAAATTGACTTTCGTGAACATACTTAAAACCCGAAATAAAAAGAAAAATTACAACTTGCTGAATAAAACCTAAAATATAATAATAGAAACAATATTTAAGTATTTCTAAGGATAAAAAAAGGCAGGAATCAAAAGAATATGATATCTGATAAAATTATATTTAATAAATATTCAAAGTTGTTATCAATTTGCATTTTATGTGGATATAATCAAATACACAATTTAAACATAGATGAAACATATTCATAATCAAAAAGGTTTTTTATTTTATATTTTCGAGTAAATATATTAAGTTCTATAAGGTAAAAACGAGATCATGTTCATAATATAATATTAGGAATTATATTGAGATAGAATTATTGACAATGCTATATATAGAGTAATAGTCTAAGGTCTATCAATATAAATATATAATTTATTGATTTTACGTTGTAAAACCAGAATAAATCGCTTGTTTAAAAACCAAATAAAATTTAAATATAAGTAAAAGATAGCAAAAACTGTTTTAAATTGACTTTACGTTGTAATTTGGATTATATGTCAACTAAATATTTTAATAGCTTTTTTACTTATTGATATTTTCTTATAATTAGATTGTTTTTTAAAAATAGCAGTTTTCGAAAATAATATATCAATAATTAATAATTTTGTATCATATAATCGTAAAAATATTTCTATGGTAGATCTTATTTTATATTATTTTTTAAATATCAATAAAGCCCGTGACATTATTGTATACTTACGGTTTTCTTAATTTAATACACCAGCACAAAGAAAGTAAAATATATTTTTTTTCATACTTTTTGCATACCAAAAATTACAAGAAAATTTAAAATAACATGAAAGATAAACGAATGAAATACAGGAGACAAATAAATTCTTCTTCGGTAAAATTGTTTAAGATAATAGCACTTCGTGAAAAACAATATCTGCATACCTTTTATATTTAAGAATATTACTCCATGGGTTACAAGAATTTTTGGGATTAAAAGTGTTTAAACATTAGTATACCACCATTTTTATCAGTATGTAATTAAATAATGCACCATTACAAGACAATTTAAATATCATAAAAGAATGCAGCACCTTTAAATAAAAAAAGTCAATTTATCTGTAGTCTTTTAAAATAAATAGTATTATTTACAGATTTATATTCAATTTTTATGTCTAAATTGATAAAAATATTTTTAAGTTCATAGCTATTTTTCAATTACGGAAATAAAATTATATATATTCTTTGCAAATATTAATCCGCAGACAGAATTTTTTATTTTTTAAAAAACGAATTGGTAATTTTGAACTTAGAGTGAATGCATCAGACTATTGGCAATATAACATAAATATAATAAACTATTTTCCGACTTTTTATTCCCATCTTAATGCAAATTAATATCTAGTGATCTCTTTTACATTTGGATATATTCTACTTTTGCACAATTATTTATTTGAATATAAAGAAAAAATATTTAGGTTTCGGACAGTTTATAAGCCTATACAAATAAAATTAGATATCTATACAAAAAATCCTGCTATATATTTTTTGTTGATATAATAAATGGCAAATAATATTTAATTATTACTTATAACCTTTATTAGGATTTGATCGGTGTAATAATGATCTCTATGCGTCAATTTATTTAGAATATAGGTTCAATCAATATTATAACATCATATTAGCCATTAACAAAAAAATTATAGGAAAATATATATTGCAGACTTATTGATTATTCTGTTTGAACAACAGTTTAAAAACTATGTAAACAGAAAGAAATAATAAAAAAATAGATTAGAATATTCGATCAAATATACTCAACAAATAAAAATTTCACGAATAAACCAAACCAATATAGAAAAACTTATAGAACACAGATTAAATATTATAGGATAACAAAATTTTAGGAAATTAAAATCTAAAAACAAACTTAAAAATTCTTAAATTATAAATTTTATTTCAAGAAAAATATATACAGGAAAAGCTAAAAACAAAAAATTTAATAAAAAATCCGAACGAGAGAAAATCCCCTCGGACAAAAATCGGGCATGGCCTTCGGCGCAACTTTATAAAAACCAACTTTCTTTTTTTTCTTTAACACACGGCGAGACTCAATTTCCTCCAACAGCAACAAAAAACATAAAAAATCTAATTCTCCTGGTGAGAGGACACAAATCTCCCACCAATGCCATCTTCAAAGCCCTATTGATATTATATCAGGGAATTCATCTTGCTCTTGTGATCTGACTAGGTTTTTTAATATTTGTTCTATAGATTCTTTTACATCTCGTCTGGAATCTTGCATTATGGGTCTAATAATTTTAAACAATTGGATTTAAAACATTAGTATACTATACACAAATAAATAAATACTATGAATGGAAAATCACCACAAAAATATAAAATTATCTAAGTTATAATTAAATATAACTATTATTGTGGAAAAAGGCCCAAATCACATAGCGAAGAATGGGATGAATGACTTAATACAAATATATAAAAATGATACAATGTTATAATTGTAAGATGGATGAATTATTTCGAATAAACAGAAAAAATACATGTATTTAATATTAATAGAAATCAATTTGTGTAAAATACAGCATAATTAATCATTTGAGCTGAAAAAACCATTAAAAACTATAAATATTTTTCATCGACTGTAAATTTATAATTCATATCCCGAAATTTTAAAAGAAATCTAAAAAAAGATGAAGTGGATGGTAAAAAAAAGCACTAAATGTGGTTAATTATATAAAGATTTACCGACTAAACATTCCAATAGAACCAATGATATAAAAATTATCTAGTAAAGCCCGAAAATCTTTAATATTACATATCATGGGTTTCTCGTTGCTTTATAAGCTTATACGATATTTTTATGTTTATAAGCATTTTATCAACACAAAGGTTAGCTCTAAGAATATAATTAGATTAATTTGAACTTATGTGTGTAATTTCTTTATATATTTACGGAGTAAATAATTCTTTTAGACAAATATTAAATAATAATTTTGCGTATTGTTCAGATAATGATATCAAAAGGCGTTATTATATGATTAATGATATAATAAAATGCGGCTATGGCGTTCAAAAAAAGCAAAACTATATGTAAAACGATTATATAATATAAACACTTGATAATAGAAACGAAAGTATATGAATATTAGAAGAAACCTTTAAAAAAAATATAAAGATGGAGTGGTAACCAAAAGTATATTGAAGACTAAAATATTATACAAGAACAAAAAAAGTATAAAAAACTTATATACAATAAATATTTTATTATTTAAAAATATAAATATAACAATCTTACTCCTAAAGAAATATACATTTGTCGTTTTCAGTTGTCATCGAACAACGGTTCTATTACTAATCAACGTATATGGTTTACCATCAAATGGAATTGTCAGGACTTTGGTTTTTTATAAAAAAGTAATATATTTATTTTGAAGTATATTGTGAAATAATCGCTTGCAATATACATCTATAAAAAGAATAAGCGACATTTCCAATTCAAAGCGTAAATTTAGTATAGAAACACAAAAAAGTATATTATCAAAATCTAAATATGCTTTTAAACCCAATGCTACCTAGAAATCGATATTTCTGACGTCTTCTTATATTGAAATATATTATATATGGTTTAAAGTTCCATCATAGCACATTATCGTCTTCTTTTGTCGATTGAATTTTATAATTTCAGATATAAGGTAAACAAGAATATCATGACACAATAAAATCCATTCTATATACGCAATTTTGTTATTTTACAATTTTAATTCACGTATTTGCTTCAAATATTTGAAAGGTAATTTTATACGAATTGATTTAAGATTAAAATTTGTAAAAAAGCATAATATCCAACTAAATACCATAAAATAATATCTAAAAAGGAACTTTGAATCATTCTGGACCATAGCTTATAATTCATAATGAATGAATATATATTTATAGTATTTTTTTTTGCATACATTTTGAAATCAATGTAACATATTATATAAGATCTGAATGTATTTCATATTAATTTTGCGTTGGTACGATATTTGAGACTACTTTTATATTCAAAACATGATTTATTGGATTTTTTTGGCACATTTAAATTATATTCAGTAGAAGTCATTACATTATACATAAATTTCCTATAAATAACAATAAAATCATTCATGAAAAAGTTTTCCTCTAGATAACAAATGTGTTATGAAAACGCATGAAAAACTGAATTCATGATCAATATTTTCAGCGACAGCAATTTATTCGGGAATATCTACAAAAAAATTCGTGCTTTAAATATGCATATGCTGTATTTCTATTTATAATAAGATAAGGAATCAAGCTTATGGGAATGTATTTAAACATAGCGTTGATTTTTTTTAAAAGTAAATTAATATTTATAAAGGTTTAGCTTTTATGAAGTTTAAAGATCAAGTTTTATATACAAATAGAATTAATTTTACGAGGGATCGAGTTTAGAAATTATTATACTATAGGACGAACAAATATAAGAAAAATATTAGAAAAAAATATGGCAAAAATTATTAGGATTTTATTTAAACATTTAAACTTCCATTTTATAGTATATTTTACAATTCAACATCATAAATTCAACGAAAATTCTTTATATTATCAAATTAACCTTTTTTATTGTTGTTATCCTGGTGTTTTTTTACATTGAAAATGTTTAAAATATAGTTATTATAGAGTATCATGTGGTAAATTCATCAAATGATGATGTTGTAAGACGGTTTAAATCGATTGATATTACATAAAAATATTCATTTAAAATTTATAAAAGTAGCCTAGAAACATATGCTAAATTAATTGAACACAAATTCAACTACTTATTAGATGTTTCTTCGCGTATAAAAATTTTCTTGTTGATTCTACTTAAAATGCATAATTTATTTTCAAATATATCATTGCAAAGAGAGGCTTGATTATAGAATAGTGTAGATGTTGTAATTAATCAATAAAATGGATTTATTCGCCATTAAAAATGTATACATGTCACATTAGACATTAGAATATAATGTTTTATCCGCATTTCCATAATTATCTCCAATTACAATAAATTAAATGGCATGAGTTTAATGCCGACAAGAAAAAAACAGTGCCTGTTAGCATAATATAAAATTCGAAAATTAAATTATAGTCTTTTTTTTGTGTATAAATATATTTAGAATCGTTATTTTATTATCTACCGTAAAATTATCTTCAACTTTGACCAAAAATAGATACAGAGCCATAAAATCACATTTTCATTATTTTTCTGGAAAACTAAATTAAGAAACGTATGTAAATAATCTCTTCTAAAATGAAATCATGTAGTTTAAGTAAATCTATATGTGTACCAAAGATTTTAAAATTTTTATTCAAGCGCTTTGAACAATCAGGAAGTTCAACACGCCAAAAAACACTTATATTCCATATAAAATGGCAAAAATATATTTCTCGTATATTATTTTCTTTTTCATGCGATATAAAATAATTCTACGGAATTTCGAATCTAATTTAAACTCGATAAAAATTTACTTAACGCATTGTTTTTTTTATATCACACATCAATCGATCTTTCTTGACATTATCAAGTAATATATGCGTAAATCTTCTCATTTGAAAGCATGAATTGCATCATAATACAAAGTCGGTACATGAAACTTGGTCTAGCTTTACGATGTTCTATTTTTTAGTTTTTGCAAAAATGTTTGATTTAAGATAGATATTTTAAATTTCAATATTATCACAATTATTTCATTGATCAGATCCCACTAATAGCTTTCCAAAATAGTATTTTTCATATATCTACGAAAAATTGTGAATTTTATTATTCGCTCATTACTTTATCTTCAATCCTAATGTGTGTGTGAGCATAAAAATATATATTTTCAAGATATCGGCTAAAACTAATATATACAAGAGCAATTAAATTATTTTTTATAAATGAGAACATTATAATACTTGTAATTAATTTACAAACAGAAATTTAATTCAAAATTACATGTTAAATTTGTTTTGATACTGAATTATGTACAAAATAAGTGTGTAGTCATCGAAATTAAATATATATGATAAATCTAAAAATTAGTCAAATGCATAAAAAAATCCCGTTCAACTACAATTCTTATATATATCCACCAAAAATTAAAATATATTTTGCTTAATATCTATGAAATTGTTTATTTTTCTTTTTTTTGTTGTTTGTATTTATGATTATCTAGCTTTTTTTCATTGTGATTTTCGAAATAAATGTTGAACTTTAGTAATATATTATAAAAAATACTTTTTACAACTCCTTCAATCGTAAAATTTATATTACTATTTTAAAAAATCCCGAATAATTTGAATTTTTCTAGCACAATATATTCACATGTAAATATAATGTATTTCCTATTATATATGATATATAAAATTCAAAGATGATATATCAAAAGCTTTATTTTGGAGTATTTTACGCATATATAGCTTTTAAATAATGTTTCTGCCTATAAAAGAAATATAAATAGGTAAAAGATATTTCACAATCGATATTCAAGACTATCATCCTATTTTAATACACAAAAATAATTTTTAAAAAAATAGACGACATAAGAAATACCAAACAAAAATTTACAAATTTTATGTCTCGTGATTTGAAATCGTACGTATGAAACACAAATAATGTTTTTCATTTATAATAATTTAGAATATTTAATGATTTTTAAAAAATTGTATATAATTAGGTATTTTAAAAAACTTGCTGAATTTATTATCTGCATTGATTGCTAAGTTGATACAAGAGCTTCTATAGCAAATTTTATACGATAATTCCCTTTCACATCCAGCTGAAAATACGGGATCGGATTTAATAACATTATACATATTAATATACCATTATTTCAATGATTTGAATATATAAGCCATTTTAATTACCTAACTTCGGAAATAAGTACGAATTGCATTATAATATAATTTGGAAATTTTAAAATGGAAATTTTTTAAAATGATTTTGCTAAAAATAGAGTGAACTACAATACGGTCTTTTTTAATCAACCAGTTCTAAATAGAAACAGAGTTTTAGATATGTAGCTAACTTATATATGACTGGTTATTATCATATACAAGCTAAGATTGTGTGATCATGAAACATAAATGTAGCATATAAGCAAGGTCAACAAGAGGTGAATCTTATAAGAAAAAATTAGCCTTGAATCAAAATTATAAACAACACTACATGTAAAATCTAAAGGAAGGTGGACATGGAAAATATGTGGCTCATAGAATACTTTGGGCTTATAGAAGGCAATCCCAATTATATCTTTCTTAATATATATTCTATTTATAAAAGATAAAAAGCTATTGTGTACAAAAAAAAAGTTCATTGAATGGTCTTACAGGTAAAATCCATTGTTGTAATATTTCAGTTACATTTTGGCTGGAAATGTCATTTGAATTTTTTTTTGATTATTGTATCATCAATTAACTATAATAATATACAAATCAAAAAAAAAACTTTATTATCGAATCTAAATTTAAAGGAATTGAAAAAATGTTATGAAACAGATATAAATACATCACATATATTATTAAAAAACGCAAATAAAATTAAAAAAAACACTCTAAGAATGTAATTTTTCAATTTTTTACGAAATTAATTATAAACTGTTTATAAACTTTATCATAGATGTGTGTTGATATAAAACTGCGCGCATTCGTATGAACTTTTTAAATTGTGATTTTTTGGCGCAATATGAATCTAATAAAAATTCATCTTTGTTAAAGATGCAATTTTATAGACTTTTTGCATAATAAATAAGTTATAGATTTATCATTTACAAGGTTTTCGTGGATTTATTGTTATTAAAAAAAGTTTAATGAAAATATTTAATGCTTTCGTAATTAGTGATCCTGATAGAATGCAAACAATACCTTTATATAGTAAACAGCAGCAGTATAGTGTTTTTATAACGCTTTAAGCTTTTAAAATGTTAGAAAGATTACTTCTATTGACAATAAAATGTGTAAATATGTCTTTTAAATTAAAAAAGTGATTAGACATCTGTAATCTACATGATAGATGTAATGAAAAATGATCATTATAAAAAGAACGCACATTATTGTGCATTAAAAAAATGAACAATATATAAGAATAACAACGAATTTATAATTTTCATAATTAAAAAACAACTTAAAGAAATTTTTATGTGTTACAAATGATTATAATACACAAATATGTTTTTCTGAATTTTCGTTCACCTTGGAAGTTAAAATTGGCTTTGATATGCATAGTGCTTCAATTTTTAAGACAAAAGTATAATATAAACATTAAAATTATATCTGTTATTTTTTTACGTATATAATTATGAAAAAAAGCTATAATTCAGATAATTTTATTATCCAAACCTAATATGGGCTAAAATGTTGAAAAGTATGCCATAGATATATAAATTTTTATTTGCATGCAGTATCTTATATTTAGCACGGTATAATAACTAACTGTAAATTACAATGTCTGAATTATTTTTAAGAAGATAAAAATTCCAAACTAATCTACAAAATTCAATTACTTATTACTAGGTAAAACGATAAGATTTAAAACATTATTTTTTAAAAAACACAAAATTATGTAATAAATAAATGAGAAAAATTGTTTCCAATCATTTAAATAAGAAAAAAAAAGATTTAAAAACAATCCTCATCATAAGTAAAAAACAAACTAAACATGGATAAAGAATAATTCTGCCAGTATGCGACAAAGAATATAAATTATATTGGAATTTTAAATATAATCACCTCTAATGGCGTTTTATGCATTGAATTATCGGAAAATTATTGTTTTTTTTATCGAAGTAAGTATGACAAATAGATACGATTACTATGATTATAGCTTAAGATATAAGAAAAAGTTCATATAAAATTACCTTTCGATTCAAAACATATCTAGAATCATAATTAAAACAACAGAAATACATTTTGAATTTGATTGTGAACAAGAATATTTTATTGTAAATGATCAACAAAAAAATATGCATGATAATTGGCATTTTCTAGATATATTAATAAATTTCAATTAAATTACTATAAAAAATATATTACTTGAAATAAATATTTTATCTACAAATTACAAATAGTATTTAAATTTATTAGTTTAAATTATTTGCATTATTCTATTGTACATAGAATTCTCTAGGATAGAATTCATGAATTAACCAAGTCAAAATATATTAAAAATTATAACATTTACTGCTATCAGTTGCAAAACCACATTTTATCATCCATATTGTATTTATTTTGACACAATTTATGTATAAATTTATAGTATTCAAAATTCTAATGCATAAGTAATTATTTAAAGGTTAAGAATATAAAAATATTGAATATATCAAAAGTAAAAGATTATTTATTGCTGCAATCAGAATAACATAATTTATGCACATGAGATAAAACCTACAAGAATATCAAATCGACATAATTATGAGAAACACGAAAAAAAGAATTTAATTTTCAAAAAATGATAAACTTATAGATATTGAAGAAAGCACACTATATAACAGAAATATAAATTATTTCTACAAAATCTTCAATAATCCTATGAGTATTTTTACTATTATTGATGTAGACTTAAGATTTATAATATCACATGCATAAACAACTTAAATATGCTCTTATATGTAGTAGAAGATATTTTTTTTAAAGACTGCTATCTAGAATTACAGCACAAACTGGTAAAAGCTATAAAATTCAAATATTTTTAAAAATATTAAAATCAATTTTAAGTTGTGATAATGACATGATCGCGTTCTAAATATAAAAAAAAACAAAAATAGAGTTGAAATAATATAATAATTATTTGGATCATATAGAAAGATAATTCAATGTTTTAAGTATTGATGTAGTAAAAAAAACGTTGATCTAACGAAAATAAAGATAACAGGATTGTGACGTTTATATTCCGCTAGAAAAATTGCAAAAATAATTTAGAAATCTGATTTTACAATCAAATTAAAATTTAAAGACATCGGTTGGCAATAAATATATAAAAAATGTTACTTTCTATCGATTTAAAGCATGCAAAATTAAATAAGCCTATTCTAATATCGCATTTATTGAAAACATAGAATGAATTAGCTCAGAAAAATTCTAATCAGGAGACTGTAAAAGATAAAATTCATAAAGAACAAAAACTAAGTGTATACGACAAAAAATAGAAATTCCTACAAATAATGTATATTTAAGATACATTTAAATGTAGAATTAAACTATAATAATTAAAATAAATGCAAAGAAGTATCTAAAGTTAAAGCAAACCAGTTAAATTGAGAGCTTTGAGCAAAATCTAAATGGTGATAAATTTTTTATTGTAAAAAAGGCCATATTTGATTGATTAGTAAAAAAACATACAATAAAATTAATTATGAAATAATAATATATTTAGTACAATTTTCAAAATATGCATATAAAGATAAAATTAATTAATATTTGTAACTAAAAAAAATGGCGTTTTGAAGCTCATTTTTAAAACATTCTTCAAACTTGATCATTTAGCCTGTATTCACAAACAAAGACTTCTTTAATTGACGATAAGAATGTAAAAATGGTTTGATTATATCTTTGCAGATACATAGACAGCAAGTCGCTATACAAAACATTAATAAATGGCAAAAAAATCTGATTGAAAGGTTTAAATATAAATTCAAATTTTAGAACAGCACATTTGGATTGGATAAATAAAGCATTAACAGGAGTTTAAAATTTATCATATGCCGCTTAAGACCGTCTTCCCACAAAAATACATGTTAAATATTTTCTAGAAGCCCGTGAAACGTTTTAAAAACCTAGACAAAAAAAAACACATTAAATAAAATTTATTGTGTAAACACTACATAGCAAAAAAGTATTAATATATAAAACTTACGGATTCTTTTTTTTAATATCACTAGACTTTATGCATATTAATTTACTAATGAAATTTGAAAGATATATTTTAAAATTATATACTTGCTTCTAGGGGAATACTTATAAAAAATTACATAAAGTCACTAAAAAAACTTATTAATGTGATTTTATAGCTTAGGGACATTTCACCACGTGACATTTGATTCTATTAGACAAGAAAATGTCGGGATTAATTGTAGTGCACACGTGTATCGTTTATAATCTAGTACATGCATATAAGATCTAGTAAGTTAAATGTGTACAACAAAAAACGCAAAATCATAAAAAATAATGATCAAATTAATAGTAGCATGCAAAATATAGCATCTTAAAAGTAAGAAAACCTTTATAAATATAAGTTTTGCATTCAACAATATAGCACTTAAAAGTTATAATAATTTTGATTCAAATATGAAATATAAATTTGCATTGTTTTTACGATACAAAGATAGCGCCTTAAAAGTATTAGAAGCTTAAAATAATTATAAAATGAATGTCATAGCTAATAATTTCACATGTGAACAAAAATAAGCTTAGACATTAAAAAGGATGATTCAAATATTCAAATTTAATCATATATTTTATGCTACTAGGCGATTATTATACGACCTAGGCATAGAAAACTTGATTAAACTATTATTATGTTATTATAGTAAAATAAAAATATTGTAAAAATATTATGATAGCATGTATACATGCTCTTACGGCACTTTATAATTTAAATAACAATTCAAACCTTTAAAATGCTTTAAAAGATAAAATAACCAATCATTCACGTAATATGTTCACATTATAATTTATATACCAACTTATGCTAATAACTTATTGCTGAGATTATTATTATATGCCCAAAAAATCATGCAAGATTATATATTGTCCATTGCGCATTAAAACATGCCAATTTGCGTATATTAAAACGTATTATTGTGTTTGAAGTTTCACATTGCTTTTAAAAATTATGTTTTTTTAGCATCGGGAGCAGAAATTAACGTATAAAAACAATAAAAACTAAAGATAAAATGATATAATATTAAATTCTCTATTCATAATTCTTGAATGAAAAAAGAAAAGCATAATTGATATATACGAATTGCTCAATAAAGTTTTTTTTTGTGCTTGAATAAAAACGAGCAAACTTACAGTTAAATTAATATAAAAATCCATTAGAACTAGTATCTAACAATTATACTTCCTTTTATAATACGGATGCCCTCTGTCATGATATAAATTATTGAAAGTACTCAATCATACTTATAAAACACCGTTTTTTATTCAATTCTTATTTATTAGTACTTTCAAACATTTTTTACAAAGTATATCGGACCTTTTCTAAAGAGAAAAAAAATTTACAATGCAGCAAGATAATTTTAAATTTAAATGCAAAGCTTAATTTCATTAGAAAATTTTATAATTATAAATATGTTATAAATAATGTGCTGTTTTTCTATTTTTTTTTATGTTATAAATATAAAAAAGATTATGAGGGCCTCAAATTTATATTGGTATAATCATAACAAATTAAACATATAGGATTATAAATTGATACTAAAATTATATAAATATATCTTTTATGTAATTGTATTTTTTATGGAGCAAATCCCAATAAAGCATATTCGTATAAATCCAAGAACACATCACGATATAAATCTAAAAAAAATATTTTGTAGCCTCTTATGTATAATCCATGAATCTTATAAATTTCAGTAAGTATCAGATAAGTGCCAGAATAACGATTGTGTAAAGGTTTTGTTTTTTTCTAAAAGCATTTTAATATTTATGTTTTCTATACGAATATATAGTTAGATTAAGACTATATTTCCGATTTTTATATGGTTCCTTATTATTAGTTAAAAATAATATCGGCTTTAAGATTCTATAAAGAAATAAAAAATTGATCGAATCATCCATTTTAATGTTATTTTCTTGTAAATTAAAATATTTAGTAATGGTAAATGTAAAATATTGGCTTTAAAAATAACATATGGCTGTAATTTCTGATGGATTTTTTGAACAAATATTATTATAGTTTTAATATCCTAATATTTAATTCTTTTCAACTGGAAAAAAAGTAAAAGATCAAGTTATAATATTCCATATGCACGAAAGTTATGTGTCGTTAATGTAAAATCTATCTGCTATTTTGCAAAAAAAAACATATGA
Source organism: Rhyacophila brunnea (assembly GCF_057557595.1). Classification (NCBI taxonomy): domain Eukaryota; kingdom Metazoa; phylum Arthropoda; class Insecta; order Trichoptera; family Rhyacophilidae; genus Rhyacophila; species Rhyacophila brunnea. Next base: position 1,512,261 of record NW_028233358.1, read on the forward strand.
TTACTGAAAATAGAAATCTATTTTAATTTCACAAAAACAAGAATTACAACAAAAAAACTAGAATTTCCAAATTAGAAATAATACGAAGAAATTTTTTAAAATGTCGAAAATTAAGAAATAAATAAAATGATGCATTTTGAAACATTATAAAGAAACTATAAACTTTCCTCATATAAGAAATCTATTACTTTAAAATGTAAATTTAAGCGTCGAAAAAAGAGGGTAAAATATATTTGATATTATGCCATCATTTCTTTGAATTTCGAAGTGACCATAAATTTACAGCTTTATGAATGAATAAAAAAATATACAGAAAATAAATTTGTCTAGGTTGATCGGATTTTATTTACTTCAATGATCTTCCATATAAATTTTATATTCAATCAAAGTAAGCATTTATAAGTTATAAATGGTTTATATATTGTCGGAATGGCTAATGATGTGATTTCTTTTTTTTTGGACTAATATTCTTAATTTTTTTTTTATTGTTATTTATGATAGGATTTCTTTTATAGGTAGAAACTCATAGTCTCAAATAAAGCAATCTTATCTTTTATGGGTTTTTATTCCTTTTTGATTCTAAATATAGACTTTGAAAATTTAAAAAGATATCTAATGATGAGAAATCATCTCTATTTCTCCATATTATGGCTGCGCATATTCTAAGCAAGTAACAAAGCTTATAGAAAAGATAATTTTTGGTAAATACGTACAAATACTAACAAAACTAGGTAAATATATATTTTTGTCGTCAATATCAATTATTTTAATTTATTTAATAAAGATAATCAAGCTAAATATATCCCTTTTAAGCTATAAAATTTAGAAAAATTATTTATTTTAACATACAAAAAAAACAGAAACGAAAACATTTTCTTTTCTTACTTTATATTACAAAATAACCCAATATATTATATACTATATCTATGGTTTTGATATGTTTATAAATTTTTAAATAATAATTTCATTTCTAACTTTATGATGTAAACAATTATATTTTGTATTAAATTATAAGATATATATTTTAAAATAAAAAAATACATCTGTATTATTATATGATGATTTAGAAACTTGTTTTTTGCTCGCAATTATATTTTTTGTGGTTTATATGGTTAAATATAAAAAAAACTTATCACTCTATCAATAAAAGTCATGTGATCGTCAATTTTGTATAAATATAGTTTTTAAATCCCCACATCTTATAAAACAAAAACACATGTGAATTACCAAGAATTTTTTTTTAACCAATACATTTTGTCTGTAAAAAATAGCTTTAGATTTTAAATGATAAAAATACCTAGCTAATTATGTTTTTAAATGAATAAAAAAATCGATTGATCATATAATATAGGTTATAAATAGAGATACTAAGTAAACACTATCACCCACAAAAAAACCAAAATAAAATGCGTTTCTATTATAATAAATTATATTTTTACGGGTTCTATAATTCCAAATGGTTTTGATCTAACATTATGGTTTACCATCTTTTTAGATGATATACTGTTTTTTGGACTATATAAAGCTTGTTAACGTTTTATAAACTAATTATTTAGTGATATGTAAAAAAAAATTCTTATGTAACATATATTTTTTTTTTGTTAGAAGCAAAGGTGTTTTTTAGATACACTGAATATTTAGGAAAAGCAATTTAAGTTTCTAAATCTCATTTTATTCAAATATAAATAATTCAAGAGCATTAAATATTAGTACTATTCTTTATTAAATGTAATTTTGTATTTAACTGCAGATGATCAAAACGAAACACAGCTACTATTATAGGATAACTAGCTTTTTTAGACATAAATTTATTACGAACTTTTTGTTTTCGGATAAATTTGCGTTATTTGACAACACATTCTTTTTTCTTAATCCAAAAGCATCTATGCTTACATTACCATTTTTATAATTTCTTTTATTAAAAAGCCTAAGGTCTCAAAAGTATTTCACTTGAAATTATATTATTTCGTGATTATATAGCTCCCAATATGAATATCAAATATAATGATTAATATCATAGGAATCTAAAGAATTAACATCTGTTTTATTATTCACAAATTATCAGAACTATCAAATAAATATAAAAACAAACTGATTAACATCTCAGTAGTGTATAGAAAGATGTTTATATTTTCTTTTATGATAATTTCAAATGTTACATCTGTAACTGATATAAAATAATTTATAAATTTAATAAATGAATACTTCAAGCCTCTTTGAATATATTAAAAATATACAATAATCATATCAACTTCTTAGTTTTCAAGAAAAATTACGTATCTTTTTTTTTAAAAATTAATACATATTGTACGTTTTAAAACGTCTGCTATTGAAACAGCCTAAATAATGTATATGAGTTATTTTAGGATGTTTCTTAGTGGAAAAAATCACAGTAATACCAAGATACTTTTCAAAAAAAACAGATCTTTATCTGTGTTTGTGCAAATTTCAAAATTTGGTATTACTATAGTATAATGTCTGAGCTTTAATCTAAAATTATACAACATATTTTAAGAACTTGTATATAGCACGTAATCAAGCCAACTTTTAATTTCAGTCTGTCATTTTTATTTTAACAAGTGTTCTGTATTTCAATTCTTTTACCAAATATAAATCAGCAAGAATATCAAGCGATATACACCTAAAGCTTACTCTGTGCGTTCTACTTTGCTTAATATCATGATTATTTTTTTATTTTTAGTTTTTAAACTAAATTCTTTATTTTTGCAGGATCATAAAAATATGCAAATATGTGTGCTGTAGATAGAATGATAAAAAATAAAACTCTTTAACTGAATGGTATAGCAACAAACTTGCCTTTCATTTTATTGTAAATGCACATATATTTTTTTGTATGATTTTAAATGTATGAATTATGTGCAGAACGCATTATATGTATAATATGTATTATCATTGTAAATTTTTTTTTATTGATATTGATATTATAAACTAGTCAGAATTATTACTTTTATTCGTTGATTTAATTTGGTGATTGGTTCTATAAAAAATTCGTTAAAATGTAAACTTTGAGTACGTAATACCTATTGAGTGATATTATTTGGCCAATATTAGTCTATCCGCGTGCTCAATTAAATAATAGAAACAAAATTTATATGCTATATTTCGTTTTATATTATTATATTGATTTTTTGTCTGTTAAAAGAAATATACATCTTTCCAAAGGTAATCGAAAATATAATAATGCTCAACAATAATTATCACTCCTCTTAATAAACAGATGGAATTCTAAAGATTTAGACACTGGGTTTATCAATTAGAAGTGTTTTTGCTGTAAAAAGTGTATACAAAATATGTATTTTTTTATGTTTTTTTAATGATCTTATTGTAAAAGCGTGTTTAAATCGTATATTTAAATGTTGAAATTTGTGTGAAACTGAATTTATATGCGTAAATATTATCTTTGCGAATAAAATATTTCTAGAGGCTACGCGTAAAAAATCTAAGCTTTCTTGTTTTATAAATTATATCTGATCAAATAAACTAAAAATTTATATATTTTATCTTTTTTATAATTAAAAAAACATAAAAAGGTATTTTGAAAACACCATAATAAATTCTTTTGTTATTTTATCAAGGAACAAAATATAAAATTTGTTATATATAAATACATTCGAAATGATTGATAACACCTTAAAATTATCAAAAAATAAACGTAATATATTCTGATTTAATGTTTATGTATAAATAAATAATGTAGATAAATATAATTTTTTGGTTTTCATTGAGCATAATATTCGTCTTTTCAGTTTCAGTTCCGTGGTTTAATGTCCTATAAATTTATAAAACGTCATGAGATGAATATAAAAAAGCTTGAATATTTATTTTACTCAAAAAATTCATGGCTGGTGATTTAGAATAAAAATAGCTACTTGAATTTTTACTAATTGATTGGTCTACAGGTTGATATAATGTTTCGATCATATAAAAAACTTGCTGTGTATTTATAATTTTAAACCAATATTTCAAAACTTGCATCTACTTTATTTTGCAAACGATTTCATATAATGGATATAAACGTGTATAGCTGGAAGAAGAAATGTTTTATTGTGTATTTTATTGATCCGTTTAATATTGTTAAATAAATATACAAATTTTATATTCAAGGTTTTTCGCAAAAATAATTGTTAATAAATATCATAATATAGTGTATTTAGACTCTTTAAAAGATAAGTGGCTTGTAATGATGTTTTTCTTTGCAATCATAAGTTTCAAAATAAACCGATACATAATCAGAATCCCGAACATATATTTGTTAGTTTAGGAATAATCAGATGTGCTTTTAGATATAGTAATATTATTTTCTTCTTGCAAAAATACAATATATGTGTTCTCTTTTATATATTAAAATCTTTACGGAAATTTAATTAAAATGAAAGCGTAACTTGGCTCTATAAATAAGTGCTTAACATACATTTTAGGAGTAAAAGAATATTTTGCACATTATGGTCTCTTAAATTGTTTTTATAAGATATTCTTAGGTATTGAATTTACGTGCAAAAAAAATAAAAATAAATCTTGAAATTTTTTGTTGTTCTGAAACTACTATATATGAAGTTGTATTAATTTCTGACGTATAACAAAATCTACGTGATTCTTGAATTTTAAATCAGTAATCCCATGTTGTGATTATATAAATTTCTTTTGTCTCAATAAATTTAAGTTGACAAAGAAATCGTGCTTATATAAAGAATAATTTTTAAATTTAAATTATGAAACTTACTCTAGCACAGTTTATATAACGTCTGATTATTCATATCAATTTTTTTTCTTTCCATAGGATGATATAAATCGAAGATTAAACACTACTTCTTTTCGAAGTTTACGGGTTCGCTGGACTTTAATTGTAGTTTTAAAGAAATTATATTGTAATTGTTTATATATATTACATTTTCATCCCTTTAAAAATTATTCTTTAGAATTATCGATACGATCAAAAAATAAGACAGGTGAGTGGTAGCTTCTGTCCGATCTAGAACTATTTGTCCATTGAACACTTAATCAATAGGCAGAATCGTCTATACTAAAGGATGTTAAGAACAATAGATTTTTAGCTTGCCGAAGAAATGTTTCAAGTGTTCATGATGAGAGACTGCTAAAGTTATTCTTTTTTCAATTATAAATTTGATTACTGACTTGCTATGATTATTATTGCACAGAAAGACTATAAATATTATATTTATGATTTAGGAGAAAGTCTTTGGATTCATATCATAGATCTGGTGGAAGAACTAGCCATGATGGTTTTTATGGAGAGATGCAATCAAAGATTTGTGATACAGCTAGATTTGATTGTAATGTGTGTTTCTAGATTTTGCGTTGGTTGATTTGCGTTTTAGATATAGATTTTGAGTTATTCAAGTCATTATTTTTGTTTTCTCGCGTCCTTTTTTATTTGAAATTAGACATTTGTGGAAGTCTGTCACCAAATTAGTTGTATCAAGGGTTTGTGCTGGCTGTGTTTGATTTGAACCGTTTGTTAACGTGGTTTCCAGTGTTATCTTTTGAAGTTTTGTTTGTTGCATATAGATTTGTTAATTTTGCGGTTCGATCAACTATAATTTATAAGAGTTCTGTCCCATTTACCTTGTATTTTATCTGAAAAATTCATTCTGCCATATTATGATTATTTATTGTCTGCTGTATTTGGAGCCTAGAAGTTTAGTTATATGTTTACGTTTTAAGTTTTTCATTGCAGATATTTGATTTAAAGATGCGCGAGTCATTGTTCATTTTTGCCTAACATAGAGTTAGATTTATCAAGCACTACACATAAGCCAATTCAGTGCGAATGTTGCATGTTTTTTTTGCAATGTGGTTATATCAGAAGTGCAATGGTGTGATGTTATATATGGAGAGATCATCGCAATTATTATGTGTATTTTAAACGTTCTCTGTTTTTTTTGCTGCATTTCCATGTACATTTTTGTTAAAAATATTCCTTTTTCTAAGACTGTTATGTCCAGCAATTTCAATCTGTGGATGATGGCTTTTTTTTCTCGTTATATAATATGTATTATTGTTGTGCAAGATTTTTAATTATTGTTTGTATTATTATGTAGTTTTATGATAAATTTATTCTGTTTTGTTTGCTCTATCATGTTTAGTTGATAAGTCATGTTGTCTTTTGTAATACTTGTTACCTGTCGTTTGGTATGTTAGTTTGTTTTGTAAGATCATGGCTATGTATGTTACAGTTGCTTAATTTTTTTGGTTTGAATCTATGTTTTTATGTCTGTATCGTAGCCTATGATGCCGTGCTAAGTGATATTGACCCATAGACTATGTCATGATGTGTCATAAATATATGTTGAATAATTTTTATGGTCTAATATGTAATTATCTATTTGTTTTCTATCTTATGCTCGGCGTTGTCAAGTTGTGTTGCATGGTTAAATTTTGATTTTTGTAGTATTATGTGTTTATACCTAGTGCTGTTTCTTCTGTATATTTTCTTCTATACATTTGTAATGTATTCTTCTCAAATGCATAGTGTTGGGCTTTTTTTGTTAAAGTTGTGATGTGTAGTTCTGTGGTGTTTGATTTAAAAATTTTAGTATGTGTTGAATGTGTTTTATACAATGAAATGAAGTAGCTATAAGAGTTCAACTTACATTTGTATGTGCTGCGCGATGGCATATTTAATACAAGTCTTGTAAATTGAATCAATCTGATGCTTTATTACGTGCTATAGAATTTTCACTACGCTCTACGTGTCTAAAAATGCCTTTTGTGTTTTATTATAATTATGAGCCACTTTTAAAGCTTTCTGCTCGTCAATTTGATAATTTTTAATGATGATCAAGAAAAGTTAGGTTAATGATTTTTACAAGACCTAATAACCCTGTATTGTTAGTGAATAAATGAGAGAACAAAATAGCACGCTTTCATGTATCAAATTATCTGTCTTATCATTAAACTACTATTTGAGGTTCTTGGATAATCGCAGATATATTTAATTTCCCTCAATTATATTATTATTAGTAAGATTGTCGATGCTCCATTTTATGTCATAAAAACAAATACAGAACCTCTGATTGAACCTAACATTCGTTTTCTGCTTTAATATCATTGTTTTATAGACTGTGCCAATACCTTTTCAATCTTTAAAGTTTGGCAGCTAAATTTTTGTAATAAAAACATTAAAATTCGAAATTTTATAGCTATAGTAACATGAAGTATACTTTTTAAGACTTTTTAGCAAAAAACTTAAATTTAAATTTATTTGTTGAACGTATAGAAACTATAAAATACAAATCGTTGCTGGTAAATATCCAAAGACAAAAAGTTTATAAGATTTTTATATATTCGCAAAATCAAAAAATACATCTTAAAATTATAGGTAGCTAATGAAAATATTTTATATAAGCTTAAATATAAAGTTTAAAAATTGTAATTTCTTTCCCATGTGTACGTAGTAATTTTCTAAATCTAAAAATTTGTTTCTTTGTGTTTGTGTACAATAATATAAAACTTGCAACTATAAAACACATGTATTACATTAATTATTATAATAATTATATGTCTGTTTGTCTATAAAATTATCTGCTAATAAATGTTAGAGTATAATCATCCTCTGTTACAAATACGCACTGTTTAAGAATTGCAATCGAAATCAGTACAAAATATATCATGGTCAAAAACCTTACATAATATGGTATTTAAATTACAGACAAAAAAAATATATTAAAAAAATAATTAGCAGATGGAGTGAGATTATATTATCTCTTTATACACAAGTTTTTGCTATAAAAATAGCTAAAAATATTTTTATCACTCAAAACAAATAATTCATATTCTCAAGCACGTGCACTCGAATGTTCAAAAACCTTTTGCATCGAAAATAAATTTAATTAAAATGTAAATGTCAAAATTAGTTGGGGATACCATATACTGCATTTAGTAGTTTTTACGAATTACTAAGCTTTTATGTCTCACATTGTATTGTGTTTATATTTCGAAAAAAATAATATAATGTGTTTTCAAATATAAAATTTTACTTAGTATTTTATATCTTCCATCGACATTTTTTACGCGAAAAGTATATTTTATCCCGACTGTTTTTGTATTTATATAATGAATTATAACTTTCAGCATATTTAGAATCAGTACTCATAGTTTATTCGACAAGTTTTATTGTATATGTTTAGTAAAAAACACAATTTACGACAAAAGCTAAATGAAGATAATCAAAGAAAACAAAATTTTACTCAACACTTGTTACTATTAGGACACAAAAAGCTTACATATATTTATTATTCATACATGTAAAAATGCAATTAGAGTATCCCATAATTTTTTTATCCCGAGAAAATATATATTTAATCCGATCACTAATATTCATTTTCGTAATATGAAAATGAATTTTAAGAAGACATCGATTATACAACAGTACTGTAGATAAACGCTGGATATAAGATATAAAACAAATCAATAACGAATATCTATGTTTTAGTATAAACTATAAAAAAACGTAAAATATTAGTTCCATATAATTTTCACGCGAATACTAAATCGTAAATTATCAGTATCATATAAAAACAGTACCATAGAAATACTAGAGTTTATAATAAAGCTACAACAAGCTTCAGTAATTTTTTACCTATTATCCAATTTATGTTTTTAATTTATTGTGATTTTAAATCGTTTTATAGGCATTTCTTCGCCTATAAAACGATAGAAGTCAATAAAAAGGGTGGGTATGGAATTAACTTTATTTTCAAGAACATCTAAAATCCAAAGTTTTTTATAATAAAAATTAAAGACCCAAAACTGATGCTTTATCCATAATAATTTTTTTTAGTTTGTTTAAATTATTAAAATTGTTAATTTATAAACGATGCTAAATTTAGTGCAAAATCTCTACAAATAATCACCTCAATCTTGTATATTATAATGAAAACCGTAAACATTGTCTATATTAATATGCATTAAAAACACATGGTTAGTATATATCGAAATTAAATAACATAAATTGATTTTAATTTTTATTTAATGTGATTATAAGCTTAAAATTTCCACATATTTGCATTTTTTTTGGTAATTACAACATACATTTTCTCATTGATATTTTTGTATCGTATATAAATGGCGTTGATGCACTAAAATCATGGTAACAGTTTTATAAATATATAATTTCGATTTTTAACACAGCTCTTTTAGGTTTCGCTTTATATAAATTATAAATTTAAAACACTGTTATATATCACATTTTAAAAATCCGACGTGTAAAATATAATTTTTACACATGCTTTAATATTTTGCTCGAGGCACAGGGTGTATTAAATAGAAGTCTGTTCTTTAAATTGGCATATGATTGTAAGATAAGTAAATATAAAGTTTATTATATGCCTAAAAACATAATAAATTGTCATAAATTACTATATGAAAAAAACGAATTCTGTTTATTTGTGCAAGTGTAAAAAAATTAGTCCTGGATATATGAAACGAATATTTTCTATAAAACTGTCTAATTGCACTTACGGTATAAAAATACTTTAAATTTTATATTTTTATGCATATAATAGATAACTACAAAATTTTCATCACGCTGACGAACACTTGTAGTGGAAAATCTATGAGATAAATTTTTATCTATGCAGACTTGTGCAATAATATCATTGGTTTTTTAATTTTATATTTGTCGTTTGGAATCATGTCACACGTAATTATTTTATTTGTCATACAATATATTGGGCATAAATTTATGATTGAAGTCTGCTATCAGCTTTTTTATATAATTACTTCTTCTTCAACACGTATAAAAAGTTTAAGATTCAATTATAAGAACAAAATCTTTTTAAAAACATTAAATTGTTAAAAAAATTTATTTTAATGTATCAAGTTTATTATTTCTAAATTTAATCTGTCAAAGTTTTATTTCTGTTTACATTCATATTTTATCTTAAAATTTAATTTCATAAAAATAATTTGTATTTTGTAAAAAATAAAATTGAATGATAAATCGTAACTATAAATAGTGATCAAGACAAAAAAGATATAGAGAAGCGATGTGAATATATTTTTTTGCTGAATTGATTGCACGAATTGTCGGTTAAAGTTTTATACAAAGAAGCTTTTGTTGTTTATGGATTCTATTCTATTATATTTTAATTTTATAGTATGTATTTTAAGGATAACAAGTCATAATTATATTAAAAAGGAATTCCCGGCACAACTATCGTATTGATAAAAGAATAATATTGCATGCAAACCAATTTTAAAGATAAACCCGACAAAGACGCAATTAACCATGAGAATATCTTATAATTTACTTTTTGTCATCTTATAAATACAATTAAGAAAACGATTATATAGTTTATCGAACTGGAAAGTGTTTCCAACCGAAAATAAAATCGTTTAAAAGCACAAATATATATGCAACTCCAAGATTGCTTATTTTAAAAATGAAGTTGTTTTATGAATGAATTTTATCTTAAATTCTATTAGAAGTTCAGATAAGAATTTTTATTAAATTTTTATTAAATTTTGAGTTCGATTTTTATTGTATTTTTTCGCGATGCCAAAAATCCCAGAATTAAAAGTATTTCTTAACTTTTTAAAAACATACTATTAAATTTATGGTAAATATTAAGTTTTTCAGTGAATAATTTGCTGCTAAAAATATAAATTCTCTATAATTATATAATTAAAAGAAAATAGAGCATTTCATCGCCTAATAAAGTCGATTTTTCATATAATTTTTGTTATAACTCATTTAAATAAACGTCAACGATCATGTTTAAATTTTGTAATTCATCTTGCAGACATGTCACCTGTCCATCGTTTATATAGCATAATCAGAGCTTGGAATACATTTCGAAAAAGTTATCTCGCTCGCGTATATTGAATTTTACCAATTAATAACCCTAGATTTAATATATTTTATGCGCGGCTTGTACATCTTAGATCAAATAGTTAATAACACAGATCTCAGTTCTCACAGTCTCAGCCCTGATCTATAAAAAATGTTGGAATAAAATGAAAAAAAAATATGGTATCATGATAGCCGCATTAAATATAGAAATATTCTAAATAAATATGGACGATGTATACTACATATTATATAATATTATAAATGAGTTTTTTCAAATATCTTCATATAAAAAAAATATTATAAATAGACTTTTTTTTGCAAATTACAAAAATATATTGTAAATTTCACTATACGACTATATGATTAGATCTTTAAAAATAAAACAAATAAGATTTACAGAAAATTGCATTTGTTATAAATCGATCTTTCATATTCATAAAATATGTATTATTACATGTATGTTAACCTATCCATAAAGTTCTTACTCTCTATAGAGATTTTTACAAGCTATCTTATAATAAGAATTTTGAAGAAAATGATTTTAGTGTTTATTAAATATTAAATAACTCTTAATTAATCTTAAAGAGTTTTTTAAACTCAAAAAAATATATTAAGATATTCTCTTTATGCAAAACTCATTCTCTGCATGTGTATAATTAGATGCTGGTTTTTCAATATTCCATGTTTTATAAGTGCAATTACCCTTTAAAAGTACATTCTAAATAATTTTAATACACATACAACAATCTTTCGTATTATGAGCAGCAGTACAAATAGTTTCTATTTCTATTTATACAGATATAAACATCAGTGTTATTGCATTTTTAGAATTCTAAATAAATTTAATATCGAGTTTGCAAATAAAATAGTTTTCAATGTAATGAATACATATAACAGATATTGTAATTAAATTGACTTAGATTATATATGTCATACTTGATATAGTTATTATCTATAAAATATTAAGGACATCTAAAATTACGTAATTTGTTACAATTTATTTCTAATTTTATAGGAGTATGTAAAAACTAACTTCTAAATGCACCTGGTTGCAAGAAAATCTTCATAAATTATATAAAATTATATATGTTCAATTGAGTACAAAAATTATGTTTTTGTGATTTTTAAAACTAGAATTGCAATCAGATAATCTTTTTATTTGAGAATTATATGTCCTCTCTTAGTTTATTTGCTCAATAGTTATATTATGAAAAAAAATATTTATGATTCGACATTACTTATATTCATCCGTAAGACTCCAACAAAAAACCGAAAACTTCTAGTTTTTTATCATGAATAAAAAAAACAACGAATTCGTTGTACAATTCGCGTAATGTCATAAAATCTTGTACTTAAATTATGATAACTTTCTAAAAAACCCATTTCAGAAGATATTATAAAAAAAAGCTCATACTTAAATCTGAACGATAAATTAATTTGATACGCAGATAGGGTACATACTTGTATTTTAAAGTGCGCAGTTTATAAATAAATAAAAAATACACAATAACTATTTTAGAGCAAAATGATGTAATAAAATGTAAAAATAATATAATGTATATAATTAAGTAATAATAAAAAATTACTGAACAGAAATCACGCATGTGAAACGTTAAATATTGCATGAAAAAAATCCATGAACATTTTTACTGTTCTTACGAAGTAAAAATGTGCCAATGCAAATTTAATAAGGATTGTGTCAAAATTTTAATATTTTATTTTTTCGCTTATATAGCTCTATTACTTCACTAATATTGTCTATAAACTTAAAATTATAAAAAGTCTATAATGTAGCATCAAAAGACAAAATTTTGCAGCAAAAAAATTAAAGAATAAATTTGCAAGTAGTTTGAGTAAAAAGAGATAGTGAAGAAAATGATATATATGCAAAAACTAAAGAAAAAAAAATTTTAATGGATTTTCTTTAATTCTATGGGTGATCAAATCTATTCATAAAGATAAAAATTTTATATGTTTATATATAAAGCCTTAAAAATAGATGTGACACAAAAAGGTATGCAAAATATTCGTTAAAAAGTTTTATTACCCCGTATTACTCTTTATTATATAGATATGTTTTTTATTTAAGATTTCTGAATTTTAACAAACATATGCTGTAAAAAATCATATTTTCTTTTTTTTCTAAAGATATTTAGAGCCAAAAAGATGAAAATTCGTATTCAAAGCTTCTGAATATACTATTTTTGTTTTCAAGGAATAATTTAGCTAGAAACACGAAGAATATTTGTATAAATCTTAAAAAAAATACTACAAAATATAGTTAAAGACTAAAGCAAGTGTTTTATACACTGCTTTGCGATTTTCATGTGCATTCCGTAATTTTTATATGTTATTTTTGCAGTTTATTTAACACATCTGCCTATTTATATACAATATTCATTCTAACAAAATATATTTTGAATTTATTTATCTTTTAATCATTATGATATTTTTTTTGATATTCAGTATATTTCAATGCCAGTGTACATATATAATTTTTATGCATTTAGATTTTTTTATATAAAAACAGACTTTATTTAGATTGAAAATGCAATTTTGTCATATAAAAACATATAAAATTTATAAAAAGCAAGTCTAAGTTAATCAACAAGTATGTGTTAAAAATTTTATGTAATTTTCTGGCATATTGATAATCACAAATGCTTAAAAAAAATAGTAGTTATTATAACCATACGAAGATCACATTTGGGCTGATTTTGACTCCTTTTATCTAGATAAACATAGAGTTACCCGCTTATCATGCTAAACTAACTAAAGATTGTACATTCTGCATCGCGGAATTATTTTTACAATATATATAAAATATATTACCTGAAATACTGTATGTACACATTGAAAGTTTCTTAAATACCAAGGTTAAAAAATATCTACATTCGTATCTCATTGTAAATATCAATTTATGTGTATTTTAAATTTTATGCAAAAACATAAATTTTTTTTCACTTAATTTCAAATTAAAACAAAGGTGCATTTTTTAGTGAAATCTATATCCTGCTTATTGGTATTCTATAATTGTATAAATTAGATTTTATAGCCGATATTTGATTTTTATAAATAAAATCACAAAAATCATGGACATTATTGCATGATTATAGAATATCAGAATGTAAATTATTGTTTGAAATCTTCAAATATGGCTTCAAGTTTTATATTTATCTTTATGCGCTATTATAAAATTTCCCTCTCACCAAACATAAAAATAATATCATTGAGTTAACAGGAAATTTAAGCAGAATAAATGCCATATAATATATTATCTTTGGCACGTTTAAAATATCAATGAACCCATATTTTCTATCACCAATCAAAGTCTAATATTTAGAAGTACACGCATGCTTTAGACGTTGCCATATATAATAAAGTGATATAAACTTTATATTTCTTTTTTATATCTTTATGCTTTGCTTTAACCTATTCTATTATTATGATAAAGCACGTGATTTTTGACCATATCCGTGATAACGGATTTTTTAAATTTTTATGTGGCCATTACACACAAAAATGCACAACATTGGAATCTGTGACTTTAATACCATAAATATATCAGATGTAAAATAATAATTTATGAATTTTATGGATATATTCTAGTGCTATTCCTATAATTCACAATTTTATTTTTGGTTTCTTATCTGTTACTCATAAGCCATAGCAAAATTAAATTTATGGTAATATTATTATTTATCACTAAAAGATTTGATTTCTTTATGTTGTGGCATATTATACAAAATTAAATAGGTTCAAATTTGAATAGGTCATTACATATTTTAGTAAACCATCATGGAAATTATATAGGCATAGAATAATTTGAACCCCAAATATTCTTTCCACGATAAATCTAAATCTAAAACGTAAAAGATGGAATTATATTGAATTCATGAAAAAAAAGATTCGATTCGATTTTGATGTTTAAATCTGGAAAGAAAAAATATTTATACCCACAGAAGAAACAAATATGAGACCCTCCTTGATATTGTGAATGATAAATTATCTTTTAAACCTTTTTTGCTTTTGTTTGGTCTCATGCTGGAAAGAGTAGATTGAAGACGAAAAGTTAGCAAGACTAAAGAGAGTTTTATGTAGAAAAAATAAGCATAATATACGCGGGAATAATGTTAGACGAACCATATGAATTGATTTATGAAAAAGTATTATATTTAAAATATATACTATGGAGATAGAGATATTGCACGAATGATGTATGTTGATAGTGTTGTGTTTTTTGGAAAGTTAGATGTAGATTAAATAAATCAAACTAAATGCTGTTTTGACAAATAAGATACAGGTTTCGATTTATGTGATCAATATACATGCTGATATATGCTTTTAGATGTAGATTAAATAAATCAAACTAAATGCTGTTTTGACAAATAGGATACAGGTTTCGATTAATGCGATCAATATACATGCTGATATATGCTTTCAGATGTGCGAAAGATTTGATTTTAGATATAGATCATCTTTGAATATTATCTAGAATAATTGAAATCAATTTAATTTGTGGATATAGTTAAGTTTCCTTTTTGAAGTTTATAAGATGGATTTCATTATATTATATGAAGTTCTAATGCATAAGATGTTAATAACGATATCTAAAAAAATTGAATTCAAAAACTATTGATGAAGTGGGATAAATAGATTTTTGATGAAAAGGAAGTTTTTTGGTGAATTTTAGAATTTTAAAATATGAATTCTAGTATTGAAATGAATTTTACATGAATAAAGTTGTGAATAATGAAATCCAAAATAATATAAGGGTAAAAACACAAGACGTGATATAAAATATCATTTTTAGATAGATTAAAGGATGGACTTCAAAAAAATTCAGTGTTCAATGAGAAACAAGACATCCTCGTCTTTATAGATAAAAATTATTTGAAGAGCTAGAAGAATGATGTGAATGGATTTTATTTTTGAATTGAATATACTATAAAACATGTTTGTTGTAATGAATAGTTTTTACAGTAAATTATGTGGAGGTAAGTGGATGAATATATAGGGCGAAAAATCTGGAAACAATAAAGGAGTTAAGGACAAATTTTGTTGAGAAGGTGAAATATGTAAAGGTAGTGTGTGCGGGGAAGAGTGAATGTATGAGATATCACAATATATAATTTTATTATGTGAATAGTTTTAAAAAGAATGAGTTATCCTAAAAGGTATAAATGGTCTATAATTGATTATTAATTCAACGCCGAAAGATCATAAGCACATATTACGATTTGGTAATATAGATTTTGGTGGAAAATGTGCGAAACTTGTATGAATGAAACTATTAAGATGAATTTTTCGTTAAAGAGTTACCATCGTAATAATAGAATGACATAGCGAAGCATGCTCCTAAGATCATTTTGTAAAATAATGAACTCAAAATATACCGTTTAAAATATACGTGGTATCAATTGTAGGGCATTATATTATGCCACCTATGTTAAGAAGAACATGGTTTTATTAAAATTGGATGGATATGCATTAAAAGTGAATTATGTCATGTGAATTGTTTATAGAAAAATGATCTCCAGATGATAATATAAAAAAACGAGAAAGAAAAAGATTGCCAAGAAAGGAGATTGCAAAGTTTGAAGCAATATTTTTTATAACGGAATCTGTGAAAGTGTGTATAATAGTAGCGCTATAATTTTTTTTTCCAACATTGTTAATGTTGTATGGATATCTAAGTTGCCGTTAAAATCTTTAAGAATGATGCATGAGAAAAATTAAAAAATGTGGTATTTTATATAGAACGAACTTGTAATCGACACGATGAAAATAATAATTGCGTTGAACGATTGTAATATCTGTGAATGATTATGATTTCTTGTATTATATTAGAAGTTAAAGATTTCAGAGTGAAATCTATTGTTTGAAAAAGTATAATAATAGAGGTTAATGGTTTGCTTAACTTTTTCAATTTAGAAAAAATAAAAATGAAACGTTGTCTGCTAAAGTTTTGCTAAGAAGATACAATTTTACTACATAAAACCTGATTGTTTTTTAGTACAAGAGTATAGTAAATAAGTCTGACTCTACAAATTATATGTGTCAAAGAAATTTATTGTGTTCGGTGAAATTTTTTATTTTATAAAAATTTATGAACCATAATCGTTGAATTACAACATTATAACACTTTTTACTATTTTATTTACGTTTTTATTCTTTAATTGTAAACAGTTGATAACTTTATTGTATATGATAAATTATGTTTTTCAATCTTGAAAATTACAAAATATTTTCAAAATATGCCATATTTTTTTTATTAATGTGATAAATATTATCCGATCATTTACATATATTTTATTACACGATGCTTCAATTTTCTAGCTTATATTTAACTGATTCATGTATTACTGATGAGCGTATAAGATCAGTTCTTTAGTTGAGGAGTACAATTATAGACAAAATAACGGATTAAGCTTAAGAGAAGAAGGGGAAAAAAAAATAAAATATTATAAAATATCACGGAACAGAAAGAAAATTGGAAAAAAATAGAACACTGAAAAGTTTATACATAATATGCATAAAATAATCATATAAAAACTTCAAATACAAATATAAAAAAAGTAATCGTATAATATTATATGAAATAGAATTTAAATCCCCCTGTAAGAAACGATTTTCTTAACATATTTATAAATTATATATAAAAAGATAATACATGCAGATAACGATTCCAGATAGCAATATCATATAGATAATTTTAATATATTACAACGACGAAATTTTCATATGCTATTTTATATGAATGTTTTAGAGACAGCTTGTATTATATGTTATTAACTTATGTAGTATAGTGTGCTGAAAAATAAGGTTTTATTTTACTTCATTGCATTGAGTTTTTTATTATCTTATACGATAAAAAGATTATTGTGTATGACTGTAACGATTAAAACAGTGTAAAAAATCGCAGCATATAAAAATTTTATGTGGCATTATATTCATTATAGTGTGACTCACATATTTTTTAGCTATTATTTGTGAATTAGTATTACAGTGGACAAATAATAAGTTAATATAAAATGATATATGGTATATTATATTCAAAAATCCCTAAATCTTAAAAAACAAATGAAAATGGGATTGATACTGTTTTAGATATATAATATGAGGTCTTTTTTGTTTTTTTGGTGCAGATACCTTCCCTTTCCACCTATTTGGCCTATTTTATATTAATATGGTAAGTAAAATGTTGATTTTGAATTCTGAAACTTCTTTAATGTTTAATATCATTATTATATGATAATCAAAATATTTTATCGATATTTAAGGGCAATTGGAATAGAAAATTCAGATTTTTTTATAACAAAATGATAAAGTTATCATGGTAATGTTTAAATTTAAGCAATATTGTCTTTTATTTTTTTAGATATTGTTCTCAAGCAAAACTTGTTTGATATCCCGTGCACACAGCGACTTTGTACTTTTGGCTATATCAACCTCTCTTTCCCGTTCAAGAAATTTTATTTTAAGTTGTTTTTTTAATAACAAACTTTGTAGCTGTGCCTCAATCTAGTATAAAGTGATATGAATCATAATAAATAAGAGCATGCCATAGTTGTTACTAAAGCGGAAGTATACACACAAACAAAAGGATTCGAAGTATTATTTATACTAATAAGTCTTAAGAATGCAGAGGCATCGAGGAATTTAGTAAGGATTACGGGATTATATAAGGTATCAGCTAATCTGTTCTATAAGGCAATCTCAAGTTTTTATAAAAAACTATAAAAAGTAAAAAATTAAATCTATCACTGATAAAAATCATTCTAATAGACATGAAATTCAGAAAAACAATGAAACACAATATATCACCAATTTACATAATAAAAATATATTCCTAAGCTGCCAGGAATATATGATTTGATATGGATACATTTTTATAAAATTCAATTCGAAATGCGCAAGATTTTATGAGAAAGCATTTTACTATAATATGTGTCATGGTCATGGCATGTGCTTCGAAAGATCTAATAGCATTTTAATTTCTGTTGCTGAGTATTATTAAAATTTTCTGATCTTCTCAGTAGTAAAAATTGTTTACTCGTTAAAATTACAGGATTGATGATTATTATATACAAAGGAATGAACGAAAGATTACACAATTATTTTTTAAAAAAGGAATCAAATAGAATGAAAGGAATTACACAAGAATTAAAAATAATATTTTATCAAAATATCCGTCAATTTGAGTATCATTTTCAGTCAAAATTTGGACATAGCCTTCGGCCTAAGTATACATCCAAATTTATATCTAGGTCCTTTTATGGAGATCCATCACACCATCTATCTTTTATCCTCTTCTATCTTTTTCTACTATCCACATCTTCCTTATTTCATTTCGGCTGAGAAGACCTACATCTCACGCCAATTACACTAAAAAAAATATACATATACAGGTGTTCTTTTCATCATTATTATATATCTCGGCGGGTAAAATGACATCTTTTTTCTTCTCTTGGTTTTTGTATTTTGATTTCGTGTCGTAAATTCACATTGATGGGCAAGCAAATTTATGATAAATTTTGAGTATATAGAAACATTATGTATATTGTGTTGAAAATAAATTTTATATTGTGAAAAGATAACCAACCTTCTAATGTATTTCAATAAATATCTACATTAATCTGATAGAAAAAATAAGTTTAGTATAAAATAAATTAGTACATATTGGAGAGTATTCATCACAATTAGAATATTTTAACTATATTTAAAGTAAAAGTACCATAAAATTAGATAATAATTCATTGTTTATTTTGATAATTTATTACACAATATTGCTTTAACAATAAATTGAGAAATATTTTAATGATATATTTATCATTACTATGAAATATAGCGAATAAAAAACAGTAAAATATTTTAATAAATTTGAATTTTCAAGAGATTAAAATTTGTAGCTAATGAAATTGAAGACATGTTTATATGATATGCTAATTTCAAAAAAATAAAGGAATAATAATTTAGTAGAAACAAATAATATTACAAAAAAGTACCAAAAATAGAATATACTTTAATAACACCTAAACTAAAAATATGATATGATAACAACTCTGGTGAATGCTAATCATAAAGTAATTCAAATATTCCAGTTTTTTCTTGCATCAAAACACTATAATATAACAGGAAAATAAAATTTATAAAGTCAATATAACAACCAAAGTACCTTATAAAATAAACACGATAATAATTTATTTTCCTACAAAAGACGTACAAAAAATCATTACTTCATATATAAATATTCCCATCATTAATTTCTTGAACTTAATGCATATCACATGATTGCAGCGTAAAAACAACTAATTTATTTTTAGAATTGATGAAACGATAAAATTTGTTTCAATTTTTACACACTGATCATTATCATTAAATTAACATGGTTGATTAAGTATTTATTCACAGCTTAAATATGCCCTTTGGATAAGATTATAAAAATTCGCATATAATTTCTGTGATTTTATTTTATTGTTCATAATTTTAATTTATTAGAATCTCCTAAGCGAAAAAAAGGGTCTTATTATAAAATAAAACAAAATAATTTTACAATTTCATTAGTTAATTTACATAATTTCGAAATTTTAAAACGAAAAAATATTCATACCGAACATCTTTAATAATACAAAACCGACGGTTTTGATAACTATATGGTTTAATTGTATATTATAAGTTTATTTTTTCATTTAATTTTTTTATTTGTGATTTTGATAGACAATCAACAGTGATTTGTTATCTTTATACCAGAACAAACTTTTTAATAACGTTGGTGCTTGTCTATTTTCTTTTACTTAATTATACATAAAACATGCTTGGCTAAAAGTAATATAAGTCAAAATCTGTAGTGTCTTAAATATATCCTAGAGATGATTATTATTATATCTGTAGGATATTAGTATCAATTATTATTTAGAGGATGATTATAATTGTCAAAAAAATAAATCTTGCGATTGCATCATTTTTACTATTTCTAATTTTGGATTCATTCAATATATACATGTATATATATCAACGTATTTATAACAATTGATTTGAGTATTAATTAAATATAAAGGGCAAAAAAAAGATCTGAATATATAGTGAAAGGGTTGGTTTTAGGGGTAAATAAAGAGGAAAAAAATATAAGAAGGCTAAAATGAGAGGTACAATTTTTGAAAAACGTAGATTATTAGTTTATTTGATAGATTCTAGAAATAAACTGTTTTTTATGTGCATATATTTATCGCTTCTCGACTTATGTCTAAATATTGTTCTTGTTTCGAATTACATAAATCTACATCAAAGAATTATCAAAAATGCTATTAGTATCATAAAATATAAGAAAAAGCTTAGTTTTACGCAATTTTTGTATTTTAATCATGCTAATGTCATTAAAACATTCTTTATTGTTTTCGTCTTCTGTAAGAGAAATTGATTTATTTGTGCAAACATATTTAATGACAATGTAAAGTTTTATTTGTATTTTTTATATTTAAGCATGCAAAGTGTAAAATTTGAGGTTTTTTAAAATCATTTGTGCAAACGCAATTATGTTATTATTATTTGCATTCAGTATTATATTTTTTTTCGTAATTTTCAAAAAATAGTTGTGCAAAGTCTTATATAATGTATGTTGTAGACTATTTTAAATGAATTACTGTTTTTATAAGATACAAATTTTTATTAAACGGGATATTTAATTGATTTTGCAAAAAAGAAAAAAATAGTAGGACCCTTAAACTTTTTACAGAATTCTCGAATTAATACAATAAATTTAATATGTATGTCATCGTTTTTCAAACCAATTTTTATATTTTTTTTATTGTATGAAAGATAATTATACATAGAAAAGCCACTAAAATAAAGAAAAAAATAGTAGCTTAAATCCACACATAAAAGTTTCAGAAACAAGAAAAAGACAATATATATGTTTTTCTCTGTATTTAGCAGATAAAACAGATTGTTCATATGTAAAATAGAATTCTAACATAAGAAAAAAAATCACCCTTTTTTTGCGATGTTCATAAAATTATAACGTTAATCGCAAATAATATGTCATATGAATTGAAAAAAACACTTCTTTATGTTTTTATATAATTGAATTATTAAAAATTTCTTTTTTCAACAAACTTGGCTTGGTTTTAGTTTTTTTTTCGAAACAGAAATAGATATGGCAACACATAAAACTTGAAATTGACCAAAAATCAATAAATTCACCTTTTATAAAGTACAATAGATAACAAAACATACGTATAGATATTCGCCATGGCTAAGAGAGCACACAAAATATCAGTTATAATGCAAAAAAAACTTAAATATAACAAATTCCATGGCATAATATATCCCAAAAAAGATATATTTTTCTTTATTTAAAACGTCAAATATTGTATTCATCATTTAGATATTAGTATTATCGTATTTTTTCTTCGCTAGCTGACATATTCAACTTAACTTATTCGGCTTTTCAGGTGACTCAATCCAGCTAAAAGTATAAAAAAAAAAGTAAAAAAGACAAAAACGACGTTTCTTTACACGAAAGATATCCGAAATATGTTTTTTATCCATCATCACAGACATTTTTTGCTTCAATAGAGCATAAAAAATTAATTATATAACATAACAAATGAAATATTTATAAAAAAAATCTACTATTATCATAAATTTATCACGGAATAAGCTGTTTATATTAACATACAAGATTTATAAATAACCAGAAAGAAGAAAAATTATATATATAAATGATAATAAAACAAAAAAAGCTTCTTAAAATGTGAGAATGAAAGAATAAAAATCACTAAACTTACAGATTACGCTATTTATAATAGAAAAAAGCGACATAATTTTATTAAAAAAGAACATATACATTTAGAAATCATACTATAGTAGTGCCTAGAACTAAAATTATTTATAATAATTAAAAAAAAAGATTATGAAAATAGAAGATAATGTCTTTTGTTTTTTCAAACATTTCTAAGTTTTTATACATTTTTGTATCTCTTTTATTAAACTTGTCAATTTTTTGTTATAAATGTATAAACATTCAAACTTTATCGATTTTACCAGTATATTTCTATATATGAAAAAGAAAAAAAAATTCACAAAAAAATAATAATTTCTTAACAAAAGAATCTTAAACAGAGAAATAATAGAATGAAAGAAATTTGCATAATATAACTCTCAAATATACTTTTATTATCACTTTATTAATTAATACTCTAATTGTATAAAAATATTTATGGTACAAAGAATTATGGAGAACAATCAATGAGAAGTTCTTTAAAGTTAGAAAATCCAGTTTAATGTATATTATAGACATGTAATTTATTATTGAGAATCATGCCAATCTAAAGATTTTTTTGGAGATTCATTAATTGATAGATTTAAAATCCAAATTAAATAAAATAATAAGATTATTATCTTCTAAAACATCTATAAATAAAATCAGAAGAATAGTTATATTTAAAAATTGTAAACCATAATATATCAATAAAATACAAAATTTTTGTCTTATTATCGATTAAAAAGTAACATTTTTTTGTCATACTTCGAGTAAACTAATTTGATGAAAATATACAATTATTTGATTTTATATATAGACAGAGTATGAATTTGCATTACGAAAACAATATTCTGGCTTTTATTTTTGTCAAAACAGATTTAATGAATCGCGTAATACTCGAATAACTCAATATAAAGATAATATATTCTTTAATAACAAAAAATATCCAAAAAGGCGCAAAAAATTTACATTTGCAAAGAAATGAACATAAAATAGGCAAAATTTTTAAATACAAATTATAAAAAAGAAAGCAATAAGAATTAATTATACTCTTACAGCAAAATAGACAAATAAAAATGGTAAGATACTAATAAAATTATAAAGGGACAAAAAAAGTATATAATCGACAAAAAAACATTCAAATGATGGAATAGTTACCATAAAAACCAATAAAAAAACATAGGAAATAGCGACAAAGTTACAATGAAGTTGTATTCTACTGATCTAAATCGCATAAGAATATAGTATTTGTATTCAAGGATAAAGTTACCAACTTGTAGATTTTTTAATCCATCATATAGATTATATAGGATAAACTCAAAATAAAAATATGACGGAGATATATAGTGCTGTGATCATTTTTAGAATATATTCCAAATTCAGATAAAAATTACGCGATATTTAAAAACTAAAGAAATAAATAAAGGGTAAAAAAATAAAATTTAGTGAAATGTAGAGAAAAATCATGGTAAAAACTGAACTATATTTATCCTTGATCTAGAAAAAGTATAAAAAATGTACGATAATCATTTATGTTCAGTAGTATTCCTCGACATATAAAAGAAACCGGTTGAAGAATATCCACCAGGATTTTAAAAACCAAAAAATATAACGGTTCATATATTCAATTCGTTTAAAGTAGAGATAATATAATTTTGTTAAAAGAATCGCACCTTTTAGAGAAAAATAAATAAATAAAACCTCCTGCATTAGGTGATTTATTAATATCATATAAAGAAACAATATGTAAACTTTATCAAAAAAAAGAACGAATCAAGATTATTATCTATAAAATAGAGCAAAAAAGTATATATTGTACAGATTAAACGTCTTATAGAAGCTAAATATTACATAAATATAAGATTCAAGCTTGAATAAATAGTTAGCAAATAAATATCTCAAAATTTTTTATTTCGAATGAAAAACGTATAACATAAAAATAAACTGCAAATCTTGATTTATAATATCAAATAAACAATAGTTAGAGTTTAATATTTACAATGTATATTTTATTCAACCCACGTCAAAAATAATTATAAAATATGTATCTTCAGAGTAAGCCATAATTCTTGAAGAAAATTTTATAAATATCAAAATTCTACTATAATATTTTAGTGAAACAGTAAATGTATGACAATTTAATAATTTATGTGGATAAAACCATGAATTTTTAAATCTAGAAATATAAAATTTATGTTCACATTTATAAAGCTGACTATTAGATTTTTAGAAAATGGAAGATAATTCAATAAACACAAAGTCATTTATAAAAAAAAGAGGACCGAATGCACATAAAATTGTTTTAAAATATAATAATAAATTTTCTAGTTTTCATCAATTTGTACAAAAAACCAAGATATGATTTATATTTACACATAGAAATAAATTCTAAAATAACATTCGATTTTTGATTTTATTGATATAAAAACAGAAAAAGTATACAGAATTTATCATAATGTAATAGTTATATCGAGCAGAAATGGGTAAAAACAATCTTTTACCAACAATAGATCAAAATAATATTTAATGTACATTTTAGACATATTAAACAGTTCATCAGTATATAATGTAAAAAAATATATGATTTAACATGTAAAGAGGTTTCTCTACAAATTTATTTACGATTTTTTTGTTTTTTAAAAGACAGATAACAACCTTTTATGCATACAAATATACACAGTTTTTTAAAATAATAAGATAGAATCTATAGAGCATACATAGTCAAACATACAAAAATCCTATTGAAATAGTTAAAAATAAAAAAATCTATCGAGTAATATTCAAACTTTTTTGCTAAGAAAAAAAATAAGAGTTCGATACTATTATGCAATTAAATATAATAATTGAAATAGTTATACATGTAAATCGAAATCAATAATTCTTGACAATGAAAAAAACACTTATTTATTCTGACAAGACTTAGAAAGCGATTTATAAAGAAATAAAACACGTTCAGCATAAACATTAAAAAAACATTATCTTTTCAATGTTTTTTTACAATACGATACAATAGATAAACTATTTTTTATTGTTCATGGATTTAAAATAAAAGCTTCGATATTTAGCAAAAAAAACCATTTTTATACATTTTTTTATATAACTACGAGATTATTAATGTCATTATATTTCTACAAAACAAAGATATGTATTTTTTATGTCAATCGAATAGAATTCCACATCACGAATTGATATAAGCTTTTGATGTATAAGATACACACTCGTATTTACTTTTGTAAGCATTTCATTCTATTAACAATAAATATAAAAAATATCATATATACTACAATTTAAATAATACAATTTATATAAAATCCAGATTTTTAGCAGTCAAGAAAAGACGAAAAACGTATTATATGCTTTTTTGATACAATATAAAAAATATTTGAAAATTTAAAGAATCTTAAAATAAAAGAGTAGTGAAATCTTGCAATTAAATTTTTTATTAATGTTATATTTTGTGATTTAGCACAGATTTGGATGTTTTTTTAGATGCAAATAAGTGATAAAAGGCTATTGAGTTTGTAAAATACTTCAACGCCTAATTATTTACCTCACTAAACTTATAGATATTCGAAGAAAAAATAATAGTACATGAGTCGGGAATATATATAAACCAGCATAAAAGATTGCAAAAAAATAACATAAACGTGTGATAAATATAATAATAGAGTCGCCCCTACCGTAAAAAGGCGACTCTTTTATTGTGTTCATTGCATCGTAATGCAAAATAAATCTATTTTTATAAGAGAACCATAAAACATAGATTATCATGTATAAATTATATACTTTTTTGTTTATAAAAACACCTATTCAATGGAATGTAATTTTTGTACTTTGCACTGCGTATTTTATATAAATGTTCATTGTTTTTGTATTATTATTTATTTTTTAAACATGAAAAATATAAAAAAATGGCTAGTTACTATTTTATCATATAGATAATACATT
Source organism: Rhyacophila brunnea (assembly GCF_057557595.1). Taxonomy (NCBI): domain Eukaryota; kingdom Metazoa; phylum Arthropoda; class Insecta; order Trichoptera; family Rhyacophilidae; genus Rhyacophila; species Rhyacophila brunnea. The sequence continues at coordinate 1,538,807 of NW_028233358.1, forward strand.
ATAAATAAATTTAATATGGCAAAAAACAGAAAATGAATCTACTTAAATATATAGATGTTCAGAAAAATATGTGATTTCAATCATTTACATTAGACAATGTATTTAACTAACACTGTATTCTAAAATATACATTTTTTCTTTATCCTAGCGGAACTTTTTAACACTTTTTGAATTTTTTTAACGGTATTAAGTGACAAATGTAATATTTATGATTTATGAAATCTATATTAGGTAATCTGTGCCTGTTTAATCCAATAAAAAATCCTTTTTCTTTTAGCTACTTTTAGAATTACATCCTTTTATAGCAGCTTAGGCGACTATATATATCAAATAGCATATAAATCTAGAAATAACTTTGCAAAAATACCAGTCTTCAGATTTAAAATCATAAAATTTGGTTTTTTTTAAACTTTAGCAGGCAGATTGAAACTCAAAATCATACCTATTTTACTGAAATATATTTTCTAAGCGTATGTAATGTTTAAACAAATTCCTATATTTAGTAATAATTCTATCTCAATGTTATAAGATATCGATCAAGTTAGTATTTTAGATGATTAGAATTACAAAAAAATTTCACATAATTGAAAAAAAAAGAAGAAAAAAACATTTATCTTGTTGTACCAGATAAAATAAAAAGCTTAATTTATGGTTCAATTCATAAAAATTACCGAGTTTAGTATTATCCACCTTTTTTTTCGTATATAAGAAACATACTATAAAAATCCTATTTAAAAGACATCAAAGTCAATTAAATAATATCAAAATCTTTTTTTAAAATTGAAAATTATAAAAAGACTTAAAAATATATTCAATATTTTATGTAATTGATCATTAAAAGAAAAAAAATAATAGGACCCTTAAACTTTCTACTAAAATCCCAAATCAAAATACATCAAGCATAATCTATATTGGTTTATAATTCAAAACATATTTTTTCGATTTGGTGTATATGATAGTTATTATCACATAAAAAACCCACTAAAATAAAGAAAAAAAATAGTCGACTAAATACACGCATAAAAGTTTCAGAAACAAGAAAAATATAAAACCTATGATTTTCTAAGTATTTTTCGTTTTAAAAAGATAATTTAAATATGAAAACTTAATTTTATTACAAGAAAAAAAATCCCCCTTTTTGCGATGTATATTAGTTATTGAAAAAAATCGCAGAATAATGAGTAAGATGAGAAATTCAGCAATAAAACCACACACATCTTATTATGAATAGCTGTAAAAATTCATTTTTTCACCAAACAGTGCATGTTCTTAGGTTTTTTTTGAAGACAGAAAAAAATATGGCAACATATAAAGCTTGGAATTGACCAAAAAATCAATAAATTCACCTTTTCTGGTTAACAAAACAAATGTACTAATATTAGCTATGTCTAGTAGAGTATATAAATATCCATTATAAGGCAAAAAAATCTTAAATATAACCAAGTTTGTTATGGCTATATATCCACAAAAAGATGATTTTATCTTCTATCAACTTCAGACTATGTATTTATCTTGTCATAAATTATCATTGTAGGGTTTCTTTCTATGCTAGCGGACATATTTATCGTCTCTTATACGGCTATTCTGCGACATAATTCAGCTAAAAGTAATAAATTTATGTTTAAAAGACAATTGATTCTTCTTTTTGCCACAAAAAAGATCCATAATATGGTTTTTCTCTCTCGTAGCAGACATATTATATTTAAAATAGGATATAAAATCGATAATATAACATGCCACATGAAATATTTATTATAAAATTGAATTTTTTCATGAAAAAGCTGTTTTTTTTAGCATAAAGGTTTTATATTTACAATCAGAAAATCTAAAAACCGTCTATAAAAATAAAAAAAAACCAAAGAAATGGCAGCAATATGAGATCTATGCCACAAAAATTAAATCAAATAACAATTTATATAGAGTAAAATAAGACAATCAAACATAAATTTCTATCAGAGACGTAATTTTTATAACAATATGCTTATATTAGTGCATTAAACTGAAAATATTTACTAAAAATAATAATATCCGGTGTCGAAAATAGAAAAATATATCTTTTGTATTTTCAATCTATTTATATGTTACTATAAAATTATATTTTCTTATAAGATAAATCCAATAAATTTTCTATTATTAATTAATAAACACTAAAACTATTTCGATTTGACCAGTATATTTCTATATATATGAAAAATAAAATAAAAAACTTAAAAAGATAATAATTTCTTAACAAGAGAATCTTAAAGAAAAAATAAATAGGAAATAGATAAGTATATTATAAAACACATAAAAATAGTCATATTATTGCTTTTTTAATATATAATCTTAAGAAAATAAAAAATTTATGGTTTTAAATATTATAAAGAACAATTAATGAGAAGATCTTTAAAAGGTAGAAAATCTAGTTTGATGCATATTATAGACTTATATAAAAATTATTATAATTATTTATGCCAATATTAAGAATTTTATGGTGATTTATAAATTTATAGATTCTGAATGAAAATTTAAATAAAATTAGAAGAATATTTTATGATAAATAATTAATAAAAAAAGTATAATTTGCCGTAAAAAAATGGATAAAAAATATTGTTCTTTGCAGATATTCTTTCTCGTAATCCAATTATAATGAAAAATCGAATGATTTGATAACAGCATTTGGTATCCAGGAAGTTCTAATTTTAAATAAAAAAACGATACTTTAGCATAAAATTTTATTAAAGTGTTGTTTACTTAAATTGCGTAATTTTCGAATATTTCAATCCAAAGATAATATATTCAATTATAACAAAAAAACCTTAACAAGATGAATATATTTTTTCTTTTTAATACACTGAAACAAGCATCATATAAAATTTTAAAAGAATATAAAGGAGAAAAAAAAAGTATTTATATAGCTATTACAAGAATAAAGTAAATTATTAACTACTTTATGGATTTATTGATCGTAAAAAGTAAAGAATCAAAAAAAAACTACAAAAATGATAGTATTTTTACCATTGAAAAAGATAAAAACATAAAAATATCCTAAAAATGATAGCATTATCTCTATTAAGTTTAATTTTTATATTCTTAATTGCATAAGAATATAAAGACATTAACTTTCAGATTTTAATGTTATCATAGAGATGATTAAGAAGATAAACTAAAATAGAAAATATGATAAAGGATATACAGAGTTTTGTTTTTTTTTCAAAAATATGCCCCATTTTCAGAAAAAAAACGCATATTTATTTACTCAATGAATAGAATATCAGTTTTATAGAAAAAATTTCGGTAAAATAGAGAGAAATACCATGGTAAAATTTTTTTTTTATTTTCTTATCTAGAAAAAGGGGTAAATACGATCAATGATCATTTTTGATCAGCTGTGTTTCATTATATTCAAAAGAAACCTGTTGAGAATATAACACAGGTTTATAAAAACTAAAAAATTACACGATTCACATATTTCTATTCATCAATTCTAGTAAATATATAATTTTTTTATAAGAATCGCGCTTTATTACAAAAAATAAATAAATGAAAGATATTATAGTATTAGCAGTGATATTTATAATAAATTATAATTTAATACAAAGTAACAATATTTAATCTTTATATGAATTCTTATTAAAAATTCTAAAATCAAGAATATTATATGTAAAATATAGCAAAACAAATTTTGATTATATAAGATTGAACTACTTATAGAAGCGAAAGATAATTAATATATTAAGATTCCAATTTACACATATACTTAGCAAATCATTATCACAAATACCTTTATATCCAACGAAAAACGTAAAACATGAAAACAAAACAGCTAATGTTGATATAGAATATCAAATAATCATTAAATTTGCAGTGTATATTTAATTTATTTCCTTGTCTATAATTATTATAAAATTATAACTTTCGATTAAATCTATCTAAAAAAAATATTATAAAAAAGGTCCAAAATGATTTTATTTAACCTATGTCTATAATCATTGTAAAATTTGAACCTTCTGACAAAATCCATCTATATAAAATTTCAAAAATTAATTTATTTAACCCACGTCAAAAATCATTATAAAATATCTAACTTCGGAATATATCATAATTCGGGAATAGTAATCCAATAATATGAAAATTCCACCATAATATCTTTGTGAAACAGTAAATGTATATCATTTTTAAATTTTCGTCCTTTTTGTGCATAAAACCATGAATTTTCAAATCTAGAAATATAAATTATATGTTCACATGTGAAAATATATGTATTAGATTTTCTTAAAATAGAAGATAATAAAATTGAAAAAAGTGAACCAAATAAACATAAAATTGTTTCAAAATTTAATAATCTTTATACTTTTATCGATTTTCGAAAAACACATTAAATTTATTCATTTATCTTAACAAATAAAATAAATCCTAAAATGGTTTTTGGCATTTGATTTTATTTGAATAAAACAGAAAAAGTATACAAAATTTATCATAATGTAATAGTAATATCGATTTGAGAATATATATAAAAACAGTATATTACACATTTCAATTCAAAATAATATAGTATAATATAATAAAGTTGTACATATATATGAGGTTTCGCTAGAAATCATTACTGTTTGATGTTATTTAAATGACGAAAAAAACTATTACGAATATCAATAAAATCAATCTTAAAAAATACAGAGATAGATTCTAAAAAGGTACTTATAGTAAAAAAAATCGTTTTTAAATAGTTAAACACATTAAAATTTATCGCGTGATATTCAAACTTAGCTATAAGAAAGAAAATAGAAATGAAGATATTATTATGCAATTTAATTTATCATGAAATAGTCAAACATATAATTCGAACAAAATTATCTATACAAATGCAAAAAAAACCTTCATTTATTCTGACAAGACTTAGAAAGCGATTTATAAAGAAATAAAACACAGTTAAAAAATAGGGAAAAAAGTATTGCATGTTCGATGTTTAACTCTGAATACGATACAGAAGATAAGTTTTTATTGTTACTGTTCATGGATTTTAAAAAAGAAAAACTTCAAATTATAGCAGAAAGAATTGCGAAAAAACCTTTTTTATATTGTTTCATATAACTAATATGATTTTATACGGTTTTTTAAAACACAGATATCTGATTTTTTATTTCAATCGAATGGATTTAACATCACAAATAGATGCCAACTTTTAATATATATACAAAGCATCAGAACTTATTTGTGTATACTTTTGTAAACAATTCATTATATTAAACCTAAATATAGAAAATATCACAAATAAAACAACTTGAATCGTGTAAATTTTATACAATCGGGATTTTGTGTCGTCAAGAAAAGACGAAAAAGGTGTTTATTACGTTTTTAGAAAATATTTTAGAATATTTGGCTGTTGAAACAATCTATAAATCAAAGTGTGATTATATCTTGCGATTATATCACTTATGTGTGTTTTATTTTGTAATCTAGAACAGATTTTGATGTTTTTGCATTACAAAAAAGTGAAAAAAGGCTATTTAATTTATAAAAAACATTAATGGTTTTTCATTTTATTACTAAAACTGAAAGATCTTAGATGAAGATTAACTTGACATTTATAAAAATGATAAGAAATAATATCATAAACGAGTGATAAATATAATAATAGGGTCGCCCCTACCCTAGAAGGGCGACTCTATTATTGTGTTCATTGCATCGTAATTATATAAATATATAAGTTGTATAATAGTTTGCTGAAAAATACACGTTTTTAAAATAAAATCAAGTATTCTTACAGTTTTTACCTCATATGAGATCAACATATCTATTTTTAAAGTATTTTTTTCAATTTTTTAAATTTGATAAATTAAAAAAAAAGCCTTACTACTTTTTTTTATACGGTAAATGCATTATAAATAAATGTTATAAGAAAAAAAAGAAAATAAAACTATATATAACTATTCATTTCAAAAAATAAGTATCTTACAATTTTATATAATAAAGAAATAGTATTTAACAAAAATGGTATTCTAAAATATACATTTTTTCTTTATTCCTAGCTGAACTATTTACCACCTTTTGTATTTTTACAACGTATTTCGATATGAATGTACGATTATAGAAAAATATAACATTAGAAGTAAAAATTTGCGCTAGTTAAATACCAAGAAAATCTTTTTTCTTATAACTATCTATTTGAAATAGCACTTCATTATAGTTATTTGGGCGACTAGATATATCAAACAGTATATAAATTATTATAATAACCTTATAAAAATACCAGGTAACAGGTATGAAATCACGAAATCTGTTGTTTGTTTAACTTTAGCAAGAAGATTAAAAACTCAAAATCATGCCTATTTTACCGAAATGTAATATTGATGAGTGTGAATAACTCACAAAATACATCATTTTATGTGATAATTTCATCTCAATGTTATAACAAATCGAAAAAGTTAGTATTTTAGATGTTTAGGAATATAAAAATATTGAATAAAATATAAAAGAAAAAAACATTTATATTCATTTATTAAATAAATGAAAGCTTTTTATTATATTTAACAGATATAAATTACCGATTTTAGCATTATACACCTTTTATTTTCGTATATAAGAAACATACCTAAAATATATTATAAATCAACATCAAAGTAAATGAAATAAAAAAATGACCTTTAATCATAGATTACTGTTTATATAAGATGTAAAAATTATTTAAATATAATATATAATTGATTTTGCAAAAAAGAAAAAAATAATAGGACCCTTAAACTTTTTACCTAATTCTCGATTAAAAATACAATAAATTTAATGTGTATGTCATCGTTTTTCAAACCAATTTATATCTTTTATTTATTGTATGAAAGATAATTATACATAAAAGCCACTAAAATAAAGAAAAAAAATAGTAGCCTAAATCCACACATAAAAGTTTCAGAAACAAGATAAGTATAATATCTATGGTTTTCATAGTATTGAAAAGGTGGAAAAGATTGTTTTTATATAAAATATAATTATATTATAAGAAAAAAAATCCCCTTTTTTTTGCGATGTTCATAAAATTGAAAAAAATCACGTAAAATGTGTAAGATGTGTGGTTATGCATTATATATTTGGCTTACAATAGCATGAAAAAAATAAAAAATCACTTTTTTCAACAAACTTGGCTCGGTCTTAGGTTTTTTTTTCTAGACAGAAAAAATATGGAACACATAAAACTTGAAATTGACCAAAAATCCATAAAATCACCTTTTATTTAGTAAAATAGATAACAAAACATACGTATAGATATTCGCCATGGCTAAGAGAGCACACAAAATATCAGTTATAATGCAAAAAAAACTTAAATATAACAAATTCCATGGCATAATATATCCCAAAAAAGATATATTTTTCTTTATTTAAAACGTCAAATATTGTATTCATCATTTAGATATTAGTATTATCGTATTTTTTCTTCGCTAGCTGACATATTCAACTTAACTTATTCGGCTTTTCAGGTGACTCAATCCAGCTAAAAGTATAAAAAAAAAAGTAAAAAAGACAAAAACGACGTTTCTTTACACGAAAGATATCCGAAATATGTTTTTTATCCATCATCACAGACATTTTTTGCTTCAATAGAGCATAAAAAATTAATTATATAACATAACAAATGAAATATTTATAAAAAAAATCTACTATTATCATAAATTTATCACGGAATAAGCTGTTTATAATAACATACAAGATTTATAAATAACCAGAAAGAAGAAAAATTATATATATAAATGATAATAAAACAAAAAAAGCTTCTTAAAATGTGAGAATGAAAGAATAAAAATCACTAAACTTACAGATTACGCTATTTATAATAGAAAAAAGCGACATAATTTTATTAAAAAAGAACATATACATTTAGAAATCATACTATAGTAGTGCCTAGAACTAAAATTATTTATAATAATTAAAAAAAAAGATTATGAAAATAGAAGATAATGTCTTTTGTTTTTTCAAACATTTCTAAGTTTTTATACATTTTTGTATCTCTTTTATTAAACTTGTCAATTTTTTGTTATAAATGTATAAACATTCAAACTTTATCGATTTTACCAGTATATTTCTATATATGAAAAAGAAAAAAAAATTCACAAAAAAATAATAATTTCTTAACAAAAGAATCTTAAACAGAGAAATAATAGAATGAAAGAAATTTGCATAATATAACTCTCAAATATACTTTTATTATCACTTTATTAATTAATACTCTAATTGTATAAAAATATTTATGGTACAAAGAATTATGGAGAACAATCAATGAGAAGTTCTTTAAAGTTAGAAAATCCAGTTTAATGTATATTATAGACATGTAATTTATTATTGAGAATCATGCCAATCTAAAGATTTTTTTGGAGATTCATTAATTGATAGATTTAAAATCCAAATTAAATAAAATAATAAGATTATTATCTTCTAAAACATCTATAAATAAAATCAGAAGAATAGTTATATTTAAAAATTGTAAACCATAATATATCAATAAAATACAAAATTTTTGTCTTATTATCGATTAAAAAGTAACATTTTTTTGTCATACTTCGAGTAAACTAATTTGATGAAAATATACAATTATTTGATTTTATATATAGACAGAGTATGAATTTGCATTACGAAAACAATATTCTGGCTTTTATTTTTGTCAAAACAGATTTAATGAATCGCGTAATACTCGAATAACTCAATATAAAGATAATATATTCTTTAATAACAAAAAATATCCAAAAAGGCGCAAAAAATTTACATTTGCAAAGAAATGAACATAAAATAGGCAAAATTTTTAAATACAAATTATAAAAAAGAAAGCAATAAGAATTAATTATACTCTTACAGCAAAATAGACAAATAAAAATGGTAAGATACTAATAAAATTATAAAGGGACAAAAAAAGTATATAATCGACAAAAAAACATTCAAATGATGGAATAGTTACCATAAAAACCAATAAAAAAACATAGGAAATAGCGACAAAGTTACAATGAAGTTGTATTCTACTGATCTAAATCGCATAAGAATATAGTATTTGTATTCAAGGATAAAGTTACCAACTTGTAGATTTTTTAATCCATCATATAGATTATATAGGATAAACTCAAAATAAAAATATGACGGAGATATATAGTGCTGTGATCATTTTTAGAATATATTCCAAATTCAGATAAAAATTACGCGATATTTAAAAACTAAAGAAATAAATAAAGGGTAAAAAAATAAAATTTAGTGAAATGTAGAGAAAAATCATGGTAAAAACTGAACTATATTTATCCTTGATCTAGAAAAAGTATAAAAAATGTACGATAATCATTTATGTTCAGTAGTATTCCTCGACATATAAAAGAAACCGGTTGAAGAATATCCACCAGGATTTTAAAAACCAAAAAATATAACGGTTCATATATTCAATTCGTTTAAAGTAGAGATAATATAATTTTGTTAAAAGAATCGCACCTTTTAGAGAAAAATAAATAAATAAAACCTCCTGCATTAGGTGATTTATTAATATCATATAAAGAAACAATATGTAAACTTTATCAAAAAAAAGAACGAATCAAGATTATTATCTATAAAATAGAGCAAAAAAGTATATATTGTACAGATTAAACGTCTTATAGAAGCTAAATATTACATAAATATAAGATTCAAGCTTGAATAAATAGTTAGCAAATAAATATCTCAAAATTTTTTATTTCGAATGAAAAACGTATAACATAAAAATAAACTGCAAATCTTGATTTATAATATCAAATAAACAATAGTTAGAGTTTAATATTTACAATGTATATTTTATTCAACCCACGTCAAAAATAATTATAAAATATGTATCTTCAGAGTAAGCCATAATTCTTGAAGAAAATTTTATAAATATCAAAATTCTACTATAATATTTTAGTGAAACAGTAAATGTATGACAATTTAATAATTTATGTGGATAAAACCATGAATTTTTAAATCTAGAAATATAAAATTTATGTTCACATTTATAAAGCTGACTATTAGATTTTTAGAAAATGGAAGATAATTCAATAAACACAAAGTCATTTATAAAAAAAAGAGGACCGAATGCACATAAAATTGTTTTAAAATATAATAATAAATTTTCTAGTTTTCATCAATTTGTACAAAAAACCAAGATATGATTTATATTTACACATAGAAATAAATTCTAAAATAACATTCGATTTTTGATTTTATTGATATAAAAACAGAAAAAGTATACAGAATTTATCATAATGTAATAGTTATATCGAGCAGAAATGGGTAAAAACAATCTTTTACCAACAATAGATCAAAATAATATTTAATGTACATTTTAGACATATTAAACAGTTCATCAGTATATAATGTAAAAAAATATATGATTTAACATGTAAAGAGGTTTCTCTACAAATTTATTTACGATTTTTTTGTTTTTTAAAAGACAGATAACAACCTTTTATGCATACAAATATACACAGTTTTTTAAAATAATAAGATAGAATCTATAGAGCATACATAGTCAAACATACAAAAATCCTATTGAAATAGTTAAAAATAAAAAAATCTATCGAGTAATATTCAAACTTTTTTGCTAAGAAAAAAAATAAGAGTTCGATACTATTATGCAATTAAATATAATAATTGAAATAGTTATACATGTAAATCGAAATCAATAATTCTTGACAATGAAAAAAACACTTATTTATTCTGACAAGACTTAGAAAGCGATTTATAAAGAAATAAAACACGTTCAGCATAAACATTAAAAAAACATTATCTTTTCAATGTTTTTTTACAATACGATACAATAGATAAACTATTTTTTATTGTTCATGGATTTAAAATAAAAGCTTCGATATTTAGCAAAAAAAACCATTTTTATACATTTTTTTATATAACTACGAGATTATTAATGTCATTATATTTCTACAAAACAAAGATATGTATTTTTTATGTCAATCGAATAGAATTCCACATCACGAATTGATATAAGCTTTTGATGTATAAGATACACACTCGTATTTACTTTTGTAAGCATTTCATTCTATTAACAATAAATATAAAAAATATCATATATACTACAATTTAAATAATACAATTTATATAAAATCCAGATTTTTAGCAGTCAAGAAAAGACGAAAAACGTATTATATGCTTTTTTGATACAATATAAAAAATATTTGAAAATTTAAAGAATCTTAAAATAAAAGAGTAGTGAAATCTTGCAATTAAATTTTTTATTAATGTTATATTTTGTGATTTAGCACAGATTTGGATGTTTTTTTAGATGCAAATAAGTGATAAAAGGCTATTGAGTTTGTAAAATACTTCAACGCCTAATTATTTACCTCACTAAACTTATAGATATTCGAAGAAAAAATAATAGTACATGAGTCGGGAATATATATAAACCAGCATAAAAGATTGCAAAAAAATAACATAAACGTGTGATAAATATAATAATAGAGTCGCCCCTACCGTAAAAAGGCGACTCTTTTATTGTGTTCATTGCATCGTAATGCAAAATAAATCTATTTTTATAAGAGAACCATAAAACATAGATTATCATGTATAAATTATATACTTTTTTGTTTATAAAAACACCTATTCAATGGAATGTAATTTTTGTACTTTGCACTGCGTATTTTATATAAATGTTCATTGTTTTTGTATTATTATTTATTTTTTAAACATGAAAAATATAAAAAAATGGCTAGTTACTATTTTATCATATAGATAATACATTATAAATAAATTTAATATGGCAAAAAACAGAAAATGAATCTACTTAAATATATAGATGTTCAGAAAAATATGTGATTTCAATCATTTACATTAGACAATGTATTTAACTAACACTGTATTCTAAAATATACATTTTTTCTTTATCCTAGCGGAACTTTTTAACACTTTTTGAATTTTTTTAACGGTATTAAGTGACAAATGTAATATTTATGATTTATGAAATCTATATTAGGTAATCTGTGCCTGTTTAATCCAATAAAAAATCCTTTTTCTTTTAGCTACTTTTAGAATTACATCCTTTTATAGCAGCTTAGGCGACTATATATATCAAATAGCATATAAATCTAGAAATAACTTTGCAAAAATACCAGTCTTCAGATTTAAAATCATAAAATTTGGTTTTTTTTAAACTTTAGCAGGCAGATTGAAACTCAAAATCATACCTATTTTACTGAAATATATTTTCTAAGCGTATGTAATGTTTAAACAAATTCCTATATTTAGTAATAATTCTATCTCAATGTTATAAGATATCGATCAAGTTAGTATTTTAGATGATTAGAATTACAAAAAAATTTCACATAATTGAAAAAAAAAGAAGAAAAAAACATTTATCTTGTTGTACCAGATAAAATAAAAAGCTTAATTTATGGTTCAATTCATAAAAATTACCGAGTTTAGTATTATCCACCTTTTTTTTCGTATATAAGAAACATACTATAAAAATCCTATTTAAAAGACATCAAAGTCAATTAAATAATATCAAAATCTTTTTTTAAAATTGAAAATTATAAAAAGACTTAAAAATATATTCAATATTTTATGTAATTGATCATTAAAAGAAAAAAAATAATAGGACCCTTAAACTTTCTACTAAAATCCCAAATCAAAATACATCAAGCATAATCTATATTGGTTTATAATTCAAAACATATTTTTTCGATTTGGTGTATATGATAGTTATTATCACATAAAAAACCCACTAAAATAAAGAAAAAAAATAGTCGACTAAATACACGCATAAAAGTTTCAGAAACAAGAAAAATATAAAACCTATGATTTTCTAAGTATTTTTCGTTTTAAAAAGATAATTTAAATATGAAAACTTAATTTTATTACAAGAAAAAAAATCCCCCTTTTTGCGATGTATATTAGTTATTGAAAAAAATCGCAGAATAATGAGTAAGATGAGAAATTCAGCAATAAAACCACACACATCTTATTATGAATAGCTGTAAAAATTCATTTTTTCACCAAACAGTGCATGTTCTTAGGTTTTTTTTGAAGACAGAAAAAAATATGGCAACATATAAAGCTTGGAATTGACCAAAAAATCAATAAATTCACCTTTTCTGGTTAACAAAACAAATGTACTAATATTAGCTATGTCTAGTAGAGTATATAAATATCCATTATAAGGCAAAAAAATCTTAAATATAACCAAGTTTGTTATGGCTATATATCCACAAAAAGATGATTTTATCTTCTATCAACTTCAGACTATGTATTTATCTTGTCATAAATTATCATTGTAGGGTTTCTTTCTATGCTAGCGGACATATTTATCGTCTCTTATACGGCTATTCTGCGACATAATTCAGCTAAAAGTAATAAATTTATGTTTAAAAGACAATTGATTCTTCTTTTTGCCACAAAAAAGATCCATAATATGGTTTTTCTCTCTCGTAGCAGACATATTATATTTAAAATAGGATATAAAATCGATAATATAACATGCCACATGAAATATTTATTATAAAATTGAATTTTTTCATGAAAAAGCTGTTTTTTTTAGCATAAAGGTTTTATATTTACAATCAGAAAATCTAAAAACCGTCTATAAAAATAAAAAAAAACCAAAGAAATGGCAGCAATATGAGATCTATGCCACAAAAATTAAATCAAATAACAATTTATATAGAGTAAAATAAGACAATCAAACATAAATTTCTATCAGAGACGTAATTTTTATAACAATATGCTTATATTAGTGCATTAAACTGAAAATATTTACTAAAAATAATAATATCCGGTGTCGAAAATAGAAAAATATATCTTTTGTATTTTCAATCTATTTATATGTTACTATAAAATTATATTTTCTTATAAGATAAATCCAATAAATTTTCTATTATTAATTAATAAACACTAAAACTATTTCGATTTGACCAGTATATTTCTATATATATGAAAAATAAAATAAAAAACTTAAAAAGATAATAATTTCTTAACAAGAGAATCTTAAAGAAAAAATAAATAGGAAATAGATAAGTATATTATAAAACACATAAAAATAGTCATATTATTGCTTTTTTAATATATAATCTTAAGAAAATAAAAAATTTATGGTTTTAAATATTATAAAGAACAATTAATGAGAAGATCTTTAAAAGGTAGAAAATCTAGTTTGATGCATATTATAGACTTATATAAAAATTATTATAATTATTTATGCCAATATTAAGAATTTTATGGTGATTTATAAATTTATAGATTCTGAATGAAAATTTAAATAAAATTAGAAGAATATTTTATGATAAATAATTAATAAAAAAAGTATAATTTGCCGTAAAAAAATGGATAAAAAATATTGTTCTTTGCAGATATTCTTTCTCGTAATCCAATTATAATGAAAAATCGAATGATTTGATAACAGCATTTGGTATCCAGGAAGTTCTAATTTTAAATAAAAAAACGATACTTTAGCATAAAATTTTATTAAAGTGTTGTTTACTTAAATTGCGTAATTTTCGAATATTTCAATCCAAAGATAATATATTCAATTATAACAAAAAAACCTTAACAAGATGAATATATTTTTTCTTTTTAATACACTGAAACAAGCATCATATAAAATTTTAAAAGAATATAAAGGAGAAAAAAAAAGTATTTATATAGCTATTACAAGAATAAAGTAAATTATTAACTACTTTATGGATTTATTGATCGTAAAAAGTAAAGAATCAAAAAAAAACTACAAAAATGATAGTATTTTTACCATTGAAAAAGATAAAAACATAAAAATATCCTAAAAATGATAGCATTATCTCTATTAAGTTTAATTTTTATATTCTTAATTGCATAAGAATATAAAGACATTAACTTTCAGATTTTAATGTTATCATAGAGATGATTAAGAAGATAAACTAAAATAGAAAATATGATAAAGGATATACAGAGTTTTGTTTTTTTTTCAAAAATATGCCCCATTTTCAGAAAAAAAACGCATATTTATTTACTCAATGAATAGAATATCAGTTTTATAGAAAAAATTTCGGTAAAATAGAGAGAAATACCATGGTAAAATTTTTTTTTTATTTTCTTATCTAGAAAAAGGGGTAAATACGATCAATGATCATTTTTGATCAGCTGTGTTTCATTATATTCAAAAGAAACCTGTTGAGAATATAACACAGGTTTATAAAAACTAAAAAATTACACGATTCACATATTTCTATTCATCAATTCTAGTAAATATATAATTTTTTTATAAGAATCGCGCTTTATTACAAAAAATAAATAAATGAAAGATATTATAGTATTAGCAGTGATATTTATAATAAATTATAATTTAATACAAAGTAACAATATTTAATCTTTATATGAATTCTTATTAAAAATTCTAAAATCAAGAATATTATATGTAAAATATAGCAAAACAAATTTTGATTATATAAGATTGAACTACTTATAGAAGCGAAAGATAATTAATATATTAAGATTCCAATTTACACATATACTTAGCAAATCATTATCACAAATACCTTTATATCCAACGAAAAACGTAAAACATGAAAACAAAACAGCTAATGTTGATATAGAATATCAAATAATCATTAAATTTGCAGTGTATATTTAATTTATTTCCTTGTCTATAATTATTATAAAATTATAACTTTCGATTAAATCTATCTAAAAAAAATATTATAAAAAAGGTCCAAAATGATTTTATTTAACCTATGTCTATAATCATTGTAAAATTTGAACCTTCTGACAAAATCCATCTATATAAAATTTCAAAAATTAATTTATTTAACCCACGTCAAAAATCATTATAAAATATCTAACTTCGGAATATATCATAATTCGGGAATAGTAATCCAATAATATGAAAATTCCACCATAATATCTTTGTGAAACAGTAAATGTATATCATTTTTAAATTTTCGTCCTTTTTGTGCATAAAACCATGAATTTTCAAATCTAGAAATATAAATTATATGTTCACATGTGAAAATATATGTATTAGATTTTCTTAAAATAGAAGATAATAAAATTGAAAAAAGTGAACCAAATAAACATAAAATTGTTTCAAAATTTAATAATCTTTATACTTTTATCGATTTTCGAAAAACACATTAAATTTATTCATTTATCTTAACAAATAAAATAAATCCTAAAATGGTTTTTGGCATTTGATTTTATTTGAATAAAACAGAAAAAGTATACAAAATTTATCATAATGTAATAGTAATATCGATTTGAGAATATATATAAAAACAGTATATTACACATTTCAATTCAAAATAATATAGTATAATATAATAAAGTTGTACATATATATGAGGTTTCGCTAGAAATCATTACTGTTTGATGTTATTTAAATGACGAAAAAAACTATTACGAATATCAATAAAATCAATCTTAAAAAATACAGAGATAGATTCTAAAAAGGTACTTATAGTAAAAAAAATCGTTTTTAAATAGTTAAACACATTAAAATTTATCGCGTGATATTCAAACTTAGCTATAAGAAAGAAAATAGAAATGAAGATATTATTATGCAATTTAATTTATCATGAAATAGTCAAACATATAATTCGAACAAAATTATCTATACAAATGCAAAAAAAACCTTCATTTATTCTGACAAGACTTAGAAAGCGATTTATAAAGAAATAAAACACAGTTAAAAAATAGGGAAAAAAGTATTGCATGTTCGATGTTTAACTCTGAATACGATACAGAAGATAAGTTTTTATTGTTACTGTTCATGGATTTTAAAAAAGAAAAACTTCAAATTATAGCAGAAAGAATTGCGAAAAAACCTTTTTTATATTGTTTCATATAACTAATATGATTTTATACGGTTTTTTAAAACACAGATATCTGATTTTTTATTTCAATCGAATGGATTTAACATCACAAATAGATGCCAACTTTTAATATATATACAAAGCATCAGAACTTATTTGTGTATACTTTTGTAAACAATTCATTATATTAAACCTAAATATAGAAAATATCACAAATAAAACAACTTGAATCGTGTAAATTTTATACAATCGGGATTTTGTGTCGTCAAGAAAAGACGAAAAAGGTGTTTATTACGTTTTTAGAAAATATTTTAGAATATTTGGCTGTTGAAACAATCTATAAATCAAAGTGTGATTATATCTTGCGATTATATCACTTATGTGTGTTTTATTTTGTAATCTAGAACAGATTTTGATGTTTTTGCATTACAAAAAAGTGAAAAAAGGCTATTTAATTTATAAAAAACATTAATGGTTTTTCATTTTATTACTAAAACTGAAAGATCTTAGATGAAGATTAACTTGACATTTATAAAAATGATAAGAAATAATATCATAAACGAGTGATAAATATAATAATAGGGTCGCCCCTACCCTAGAAGGGCGACTCTATTATTGTGTTCATTGCATCGTAATTATATAAATATATAAGTTGTATAATAGTTTGCTGAAAAATACACGTTTTTAAAATAAAATCAAGTATTCTTACAGTTTTTACCTCATATGAGATCAACATATCTATTTTTAAAGTATTTTTTTCAATTTTTTAAATTTGATAAATTAAAAAAAAAGCCTTACTACTTTTTTTTATACGGTAAATGCATTATAAATAAATGTTATAAGAAAAAAAAGAAAATAAAACTATATATAACTATTCATTTCAAAAAATAAGTATCTTACAATTTTATATAATAAAGAAATAGTATTTAACAAAAATGGTATTCTAAAATATACATTTTTTCTTTATTCCTAGCTGAACTATTTACCACCTTTTGTATTTTTACAACGTATTTCGATATGAATGTACGATTATAGAAAAATATAACATTAGAAGTAAAAATTTGCGCTAGTTAAATACCAAGAAAATCTTTTTTCTTATAACTATCTATTTGAAATAGCACTTCATTATAGTTATTTGGGCGACTAGATATATCAAACAGTATATAAATTATTATAATAACCTTATAAAAATACCAGGTAACAGGTATGAAATCACGAAATCTGTTGTTTGTTTAACTTTAGCAAGAAGATTAAAAACTCAAAATCATGCCTATTTTACCGAAATGTAATATTGATGAGTGTGAATAACTCACAAAATACATCATTTTATGTGATAATTTCATCTCAATGTTATAACAAATCGAAAAAGTTAGTATTTTAGATGTTTAGGAATATAAAAATATTGAATAAAATATAAAAGAAAAAAACATTTATATTCATTTATTAAATAAATGAAAGCTTTTTATTATATTTAACAGATATAAATTACCGATTTTAGCATTATACACCTTTTATTTTCGTATATAAGAAACATACCTAAAATATATTATAAATCAACATCAAAGTAAATGAAATAAAAAAATGACCTTTAATCATAGATTACTGTTTATATAAGATGTAAAAATTATTTAAATATAATATATAATTGATTTTGCAAAAAAGAAAAAAATAATAGGACCCTTAAACTTTTTACCTAATTCTCGATTAAAAATACAATAAATTTAATGTGTATGTCATCGTTTTTCAAACCAATTTATATCTTTTATTTATTGTATGAAAGATAATTATACATAAAAGCCACTAAAATAAAGAAAAAAAATAGTAGCCTAAATCCACACATAAAAGTTTCAGAAACAAGATAAGTATAATATCTATGGTTTTCATAGTATTGAAAAGGTGGAAAAGATTGTTTTTATATAAAATATAATTATATTATAAGAAAAAAAATCCCCTTTTTTTTGCGATGTTCATAAAATTGAAAAAAATCACGTAAAATGTGTAAGATGTGTGGTTATGCATTATATATTTGGCTTACAATAGCATGAAAAAAATAAAAAATCACTTTTTTCAACAAACTTGGCTCGGTCTTAGGTTTTTTTTTCTAGACAGAAAAAATATGGAACACATAAAACTTGAAATTGACCAAAAATCCATAAAATCACCTTTTATTTAGTAAAATAGATAACAAAACATACGTATAGATATTCGCCATGGCTAAGAGAGCACACAAAATATCAGTTATAATGCAAAAAAAACTTAAATATAACAAATTCCATGGCATAATATATCCCAAAAAAGATATATTTTTCTTTATTTAAAACGTCAAATATTGTATTCATCATTTAGATATTAGTATTATCGTATTTTTTCTTCGCTAGCTGACATATTCAACTTAACTTATTCGGCTTTTCAGGTGACTCAATCCAGCTAAAAGTATAAAAAAAAAAGTAAAAAAGACAAAAACGACGTTTCTTTACACGAAAGATATCCGAAATATGTTTTTTATCCATCATCACAGACATTTTTTGCTTCAATAGAGCATAAAAAATTAATTATATAACATAACAAATGAAATATTTATAAAAAAAATCTACTATTATCATAAATTTATCACGGAATAAGCTGTTTATAATAACATACAAGATTTATAAATAACCAGAAAGAAGAAAAATTATATATATAAATGATAATAAAACAAAAAAAGCTTCTTAAAATGTGAGAATGAAAGAATAAAAATCACTAAACTTACAGATTACGCTATTTATAATAGAAAAAAGCGACATAATTTTATTAAAAAAGAACATATACATTTAGAAATCATACTATAGTAGTGCCTAGAACTAAAATTATTTATAATAATTAAAAAAAAAGATTATGAAAATAGAAGATAATGTCTTTTGTTTTTTCAAACATTTCTAAGTTTTTATACATTTTTGTATCTCTTTTATTAAACTTGTCAATTTTTTGTTATAAATGTATAAACATTCAAACTTTATCGATTTTACCAGTATATTTCTATATATGAAAAAGAAAAAAAAATTCACAAAAAAATAATAATTTCTTAACAAAAGAATCTTAAACAGAGAAATAATAGAATGAAAGAAATTTGCATAATATAACTCTCAAATATACTTTTATTATCACTTTATTAATTAATACTCTAATTGTATAAAAATATTTATGGTACAAAGAATTATGGAGAACAATCAATGAGAAGTTCTTTAAAGTTAGAAAATCCAGTTTAATGTATATTATAGACATGTAATTTATTATTGAGAATCATGCCAATCTAAAGATTTTTTTGGAGATTCATTAATTGATAGATTTAAAATCCAAATTAAATAAAATAATAAGATTATTATCTTCTAAAACATCTATAAATAAAATCAGAAGAATAGTTATATTTAAAAATTGTAAACCATAATATATCAATAAAATACAAAATTTTTGTCTTATTATCGATTAAAAAGTAACATTTTTTTGTCATACTTCGAGTAAACTAATTTGATGAAAATATACAATTATTTGATTTTATATATAGACAGAGTATGAATTTGCATTACGAAAACAATATTCTGGCTTTTATTTTTGTCAAAACAGATTTAATGAATCGCGTAATACTCGAATAACTCAATATAAAGATAATATATTCTTTAATAACAAAAAATATCCAAAAAGGCGCAAAAAATTTACATTTGCAAAGAAATGAACATAAAATAGGCAAAATTTTTAAATACAAATTATAAAAAAGAAAGCAATAAGAATTAATTATACTCTTACAGCAAAATAGACAAATAAAAATGGTAAGATACTAATAAAATTATAAAGGGACAAAAAAAGTATATAATCGACAAAAAAACATTCAAATGATGGAATAGTTACCATAAAAACCAATAAAAAAACATAGGAAATAGCGACAAAGTTACAATGAAGTTGTATTCTACTGATCTAAATCGCATAAGAATATAGTATTTGTATTCAAGGATAAAGTTACCAACTTGTAGATTTTTTAATCCATCATATAGATTATATAGGATAAACTCAAAATAAAAATATGACGGAGATATATAGTGCTGTGATCATTTTTAGAATATATTCCAAATTCAGATAAAAATTACGCGATATTTAAAAACTAAAGAAATAAATAAAGGGTAAAAAAATAAAATTTAGTGAAATGTAGAGAAAAATCATGGTAAAAACTGAACTATATTTATCCTTGATCTAGAAAAAGTATAAAAAATGTACGATAATCATTTATGTTCAGTAGTATTCCTCGACATATAAAAGAAACCGGTTGAAGAATATCCACCAGGATTTTAAAAACCAAAAAATATAACGGTTCATATATTCAATTCGTTTAAAGTAGAGATAATATAATTTTGTTAAAAGAATCGCACCTTTTAGAGAAAAATAAATAAATAAAACCTCCTGCATTAGGTGATTTATTAATATCATATAAAGAAACAATATGTAAACTTTATCAAAAAAAAGAACGAATCAAGATTATTATCTATAAAATAGAGCAAAAAAGTATATATTGTACAGATTAAACGTCTTATAGAAGCTAAATATTACATAAATATAAGATTCAAGCTTGAATAAATAGTTAGCAAATAAATATCTCAAAATTTTTTATTTCGAATGAAAAACGTATAACATAAAAATAAACTGCAAATCTTGATTTATAATATCAAATAAACAATAGTTAGAGTTTAATATTTACAATGTATATTTTATTCAACCCACGTCAAAAATAATTATAAAATATGTATCTTCAGAGTAAGCCATAATTCTTGAAGAAAATTTTATAAATATCAAAATTCTACTATAATATTTTAGTGAAACAGTAAATGTATGACAATTTAATAATTTATGTGGATAAAACCATGAATTTTTAAATCTAGAAATATAAAATTTATGTTCACATTTATAAAGCTGACTATTAGATTTTTAGAAAATGGAAGATAATTCAATAAACACAAAGTCATTTATAAAAAAAAGAGGACCGAATGCACATAAAATTGTTTTAAAATATAATAATAAATTTTCTAGTTTTCATCAATTTGTACAAAAAACCAAGATATGATTTATATTTACACATAGAAATAAATTCTAAAATAACATTCGATTTTTGATTTTATTGATATAAAAACAGAAAAAGTATACAGAATTTATCATAATGTAATAGTTATATCGAGCAGAAATGGGTAAAAACAATCTTTTACCAACAATAGATCAAAATAATATTTAATGTACATTTTAGACATATTAAACAGTTCATCAGTATATAATGTAAAAAAATATATGATTTAACATGTAAAGAGGTTTCTCTACAAATTTATTTACGATTTTTTTGTTTTTTAAAAGACAGATAACAACCTTTTATGCATACAAATATACACAGTTTTTTAAAATAATAAGATAGAATCTATAGAGCATACATAGTCAAACATACAAAAATCCTATTGAAATAGTTAAAAATAAAAAAATCTATCGAGTAATATTCAAACTTTTTTGCTAAGAAAAAAAATAAGAGTTCGATACTATTATGCAATTAAATATAATAATTGAAATAGTTATACATGTAAATCGAAATCAATAATTCTTGACAATGAAAAAAACACTTATTTATTCTGACAAGACTTAGAAAGCGATTTATAAAGAAATAAAACACGTTCAGCATAAACATTAAAAAAACATTATCTTTTCAATGTTTTTTTACAATACGATACAATAGATAAACTATTTTTTATTGTTCATGGATTTAAAATAAAAGCTTCGATATTTAGCAAAAAAAACCATTTTTATACATTTTTTTATATAACTACGAGATTATTAATGTCATTATATTTCTACAAAACAAAGATATGTATTTTTTATGTCAATCGAATAGAATTCCACATCACGAATTGATATAAGCTTTTGATGTATAAGATACACACTCGTATTTACTTTTGTAAGCATTTCATTCTATTAACAATAAATATAAAAAATATCATATATACTACAATTTAAATAATACAATTTATATAAAATCCAGATTTTTAGCAGTCAAGAAAAGACGAAAAACGTATTATATGCTTTTTTGATACAATATAAAAAATATTTGAAAATTTAAAGAATCTTAAAATAAAAGAGTAGTGAAATCTTGCAATTAAATTTTTTATTAATGTTATATTTTGTGATTTAGCACAGATTTGGATGTTTTTTTAGATGCAAATAAGTGATAAAAGGCTATTGAGTTTGTAAAATACTTCAACGCCTAATTATTTACCTCACTAAACTTATAGATATTCGAAGAAAAAATAATAGTACATGAGTCGGGAATATATATAAACCAGCATAAAAGATTGCAAAAAAATAACATAAACGTGTGATAAATATAATAATAGAGTCGCCCCTACCGTAAAAAGGCGACTCTTTTATTGTGTTCATTGCATCGTAATGCAAAATAAATCTATTTTTATAAGAGAACCATAAAACATAGATTATCATGTATAAATTATATACTTTTTTGTTTATAAAAACACCTATTCAATGGAATGTAATTTTTGTACTTTGCACTGCGTATTTTATATAAATGTTCATTGTTTTTGTATTATTATTTATTTTTTAAACATGAAAAATATAAAAAAATGGCTAGTTACTATTTTATCATATAGATAATACATTATAAATAAATTTAATATGGCAAAAAACAGAAAATGAATCTACTTAAATATATAGATGTTCAGAAAAATATGTGATTTCAATCATTTACATTAGACAATGTATTTAACTAACACTGTATTCTAAAATATACATTTTTTCTTTATCCTAGCGGAACTTTTTAACACTTTTTGAATTTTTTTAACGGTATTAAGTGACAAATGTAATATTTATGATTTATGAAATCTATATTAGGTAATCTGTGCCTGTTTAATCCAATAAAAAATCCTTTTTCTTTTAGCTACTTTTAGAATTACATCCTTTTATAGCAGCTTAGGCGACTATATATATCAAATAGCATATAAATCTAGAAATAACTTTGCAAAAATACCAGTCTTCAGATTTAAAATCATAAAATTTGGTTTTTTTTAAACTTTAGCAGGCAGATTGAAACTCAAAATCATACCTATTTTACTGAAATATATTTTCTAAGCGTATGTAATGTTTAAACAAATTCCTATATTTAGTAATAATTCTATCTCAATGTTATAAGATATCGATCAAGTTAGTATTTTAGATGATTAGAATTACAAAAAAATTTCACATAATTGAAAAAAAAAGAAGAAAAAAACATTTATCTTGTTGTACCAGATAAAATAAAAAGCTTAATTTATGGTTCAATTCATAAAAATTACCGAGTTTAGTATTATCCACCTTTTTTTTCGTATATAAGAAACATACTATAAAAATCCTATTTAAAAGACATCAAAGTCAATTAAATAATATCAAAATCTTTTTTTAAAATTGAAAATTATAAAAAGACTTAAAAATATATTCAATATTTTATGTAATTGATCATTAAAAGAAAAAAAATAATAGGACCCTTAAACTTTCTACTAAAATCCCAAATCAAAATACATCAAGCATAATCTATATTGGTTTATAATTCAAAACATATTTTTTCGATTTGGTGTATATGATAGTTATTATCACATAAAAAACCCACTAAAATAAAGAAAAAAAATAGTCGACTAAATACACGCATAAAAGTTTCAGAAACAAGAAAAATATAAAACCTATGATTTTCTAAGTATTTTTCGTTTTAAAAAGATAATTTAAATATGAAAACTTAATTTTATTACAAGAAAAAAAATCCCCCTTTTTGCGATGTATATTAGTTATTGAAAAAAATCGCAGAATAATGAGTAAGATGAGAAATTCAGCAATAAAACCACACACATCTTATTATGAATAGCTGTAAAAATTCATTTTTTCACCAAACAGTGCATGTTCTTAGGTTTTTTTTGAAGACAGAAAAAAATATGGCAACATATAAAGCTTGGAATTGACCAAAAAATCAATAAATTCACCTTTTCTGGTTAACAAAACAAATGTACTAATATTAGCTATGTCTAGTAGAGTATATAAATATCCATTATAAGGCAAAAAAATCTTAAATATAACCAAGTTTGTTATGGCTATATATCCACAAAAAGATGATTTTATCTTCTATCAACTTCAGACTATGTATTTATCTTGTCATAAATTATCATTGTAGGGTTTCTTTCTATGCTAGCGGACATATTTATCGTCTCTTATACGGCTATTCTGCGACATAATTCAGCTAAAAGTAATAAATTTATGTTTAAAAGACAATTGATTCTTCTTTTTGCCACAAAAAAGATCCATAATATGGTTTTTCTCTCTCGTAGCAGACATATTATATTTAAAATAGGATATAAAATCGATAATATAACATGCCACATGAAATATTTATTATAAAATTGAATTTTTTCATGAAAAAGCTGTTTTTTTTAGCATAAAGGTTTTATATTTACAATCAGAAAATCTAAAAACCGTCTATAAAAATAAAAAAAAACCAAAGAAATGGCAGCAATATGAGATCTATGCCACAAAAATTAAATCAAATAACAATTTATATAGAGTAAAATAAGACAATCAAACATAAATTTCTATCAGAGACGTAATTTTTATAACAATATGCTTATATTAGTGCATTAAACTGAAAATATTTACTAAAAATAATAATATCCGGTGTCGAAAATAGAAAAATATATCTTTTGTATTTTCAATCTATTTATATGTTACTATAAAATTATATTTTCTTATAAGATAAATCCAATAAATTTTCTATTATTAATTAATAAACACTAAAACTATTTCGATTTGACCAGTATATTTCTATATATATGAAAAATAAAATAAAAAACTTAAAAAGATAATAATTTCTTAACAAGAGAATCTTAAAGAAAAAATAAATAGGAAATAGATAAGTATATTATAAAACACATAAAAATAGTCATATTATTGCTTTTTTAATATATAATCTTAAGAAAATAAAAAATTTATGGTTTTAAATATTATAAAGAACAATTAATGAGAAGATCTTTAAAAGGTAGAAAATCTAGTTTGATGCATATTATAGACTTATATAAAAATTATTATAATTATTTATGCCAATATTAAGAATTTTATGGTGATTTATAAATTTATAGATTCTGAATGAAAATTTAAATAAAATTAGAAGAATATTTTATGATAAATAATTAATAAAAAAAGTATAATTTGCCGTAAAAAAATGGATAAAAAATATTGTTCTTTGCAGATATTCTTTCTCGTAATCCAATTATAATGAAAAATCGAATGATTTGATAACAGCATTTGGTATCCAGGAAGTTCTAATTTTAAATAAAAAAACGATACTTTAGCATAAAATTTTATTAAAGTGTTGTTTACTTAAATTGCGTAATTTTCGAATATTTCAATCCAAAGATAATATATTCAATTATAACAAAAAAACCTTAACAAGATGAATATATTTTTTCTTTTTAATACACTGAAACAAGCATCATATAAAATTTTAAAAGAATATAAAGGAGAAAAAAAAAGTATTTATATAGCTATTACAAGAATAAAGTAAATTATTAACTACTTTATGGATTTATTGATCGTAAAAAGTAAAGAATCAAAAAAAAACTACAAAAATGATAGTATTTTTACCATTGAAAAAGATAAAAACATAAAAATATCCTAAAAATGATAGCATTATCTCTATTAAGTTTAATTTTTATATTCTTAATTGCATAAGAATATAAAGACATTAACTTTCAGATTTTAATGTTATCATAGAGATGATTAAGAAGATAAACTAAAATAGAAAATATGATAAAGGATATACAGAGTTTTGTTTTTTTTTCAAAAATATGCCCCATTTTCAGAAAAAAAACGCATATTTATTTACTCAATGAATAGAATATCAGTTTTATAGAAAAAATTTCGGTAAAATAGAGAGAAATACCATGGTAAAATTTTTTTTTTATTTTCTTATCTAGAAAAAGGGGTAAATACGATCAATGATCATTTTTGATCAGCTGTGTTTCATTATATTCAAAAGAAACCTGTTGAGAATATAACACAGGTTTATAAAAACTAAAAAATTACACGATTCACATATTTCTATTCATCAATTCTAGTAAATATATAATTTTTTTATAAGAATCGCGCTTTATTACAAAAAATAAATAAATGAAAGATATTATAGTATTAGCAGTGATATTTATAATAAATTATAATTTAATACAAAGTAACAATATTTAATCTTTATATGAATTCTTATTAAAAATTCTAAAATCAAGAATATTATATGTAAAATATAGCAAAACAAATTTTGATTATATAAGATTGAACTACTTATAGAAGCGAAAGATAATTAATATATTAAGATTCCAATTTACACATATACTTAGCAAATCATTATCACAAATACCTTTATATCCAACGAAAAACGTAAAACATGAAAACAAAACAGCTAATGTTGATATAGAATATCAAATAATCATTAAATTTGCAGTGTATATTTAATTTATTTCCTTGTCTATAATTATTATAAAATTATAACTTTCGATTAAATCTATCTAAAAAAAATATTATAAAAAAGGTCCAAAATGATTTTATTTAACCTATGTCTATAATCATTGTAAAATTTGAACCTTCTGACAAAATCCATCTATATAAAATTTCAAAAATTAATTTATTTAACCCACGTCAAAAATCATTATAAAATATCTAACTTCGGAATATATCATAATTCGGGAATAGTAATCCAATAATATGAAAATTCCACCATAATATCTTTGTGAAACAGTAAATGTATATCATTTTTAAATTTTCGTCCTTTTTGTGCATAAAACCATGAATTTTCAAATCTAGAAATATAAATTATATGTTCACATGTGAAAATATATGTATTAGATTTTCTTAAAATAGAAGATAATAAAATTGAAAAAAGTGAACCAAATAAACATAAAATTGTTTCAAAATTTAATAATCTTTATACTTTTATCGATTTTCGAAAAACACATTAAATTTATTCATTTATCTTAACAAATAAAATAAATCCTAAAATGGTTTTTGGCATTTGATTTTATTTGAATAAAACAGAAAAAGTATACAAAATTTATCATAATGTAATAGTAATATCGATTTGAGAATATATATAAAAACAGTATATTACACATTTCAATTCAAAATAATATAGTATAATATAATAAAGTTGTACATATATATGAGGTTTCGCTAGAAATCATTACTGTTTGATGTTATTTAAATGACGAAAAAAACTATTACGAATATCAATAAAATCAATCTTAAAAAATACAGAGATAGATTCTAAAAAGGTACTTATAGTAAAAAAAATCGTTTTTAAATAGTTAAACACATTAAAATTTATCGCGTGATATTCAAACTTAGCTATAAGAAAGAAAATAGAAATGAAGATATTATTATGCAATTTAATTTATCATGAAATAGTCAAACATATAATTCGAACAAAATTATCTATACAAATGCAAAAAAAACCTTCATTTATTCTGACAAGACTTAGAAAGCGATTTATAAAGAAATAAAACACAGTTAAAAAATAGGGAAAAAAGTATTGCATGTTCGATGTTTAACTCTGAATACGATACAGAAGATAAGTTTTTATTGTTACTGTTCATGGATTTTAAAAAAGAAAAACTTCAAATTATAGCAGAAAGAATTGCGAAAAAACCTTTTTTATATTGTTTCATATAACTAATATGATTTTATACGGTTTTTTAAAACACAGATATCTGATTTTTTATTTCAATCGAATGGATTTAACATCACAAATAGATGCCAACTTTTAATATATATACAAAGCATCAGAACTTATTTGTGTATACTTTTGTAAACAATTCATTATATTAAACCTAAATATAGAAAATATCACAAATAAAACAACTTGAATCGTGTAAATTTTATACAATCGGGATTTTGTGTCGTCAAGAAAAGACGAAAAAGGTGTTTATTACGTTTTTAGAAAATATTTTAGAATATTTGGCTGTTGAAACAATCTATAAATCAAAGTGTGATTATATCTTGCGATTATATCACTTATGTGTGTTTTATTTTGTAATCTAGAACAGATTTTGATGTTTTTGCATTACAAAAAAGTGAAAAAAGGCTATTTAATTTATAAAAAACATTAATGGTTTTTCATTTTATTACTAAAACTGAAAGATCTTAGATGAAGATTAACTTGACATTTATAAAAATGATAAGAAATAATATCATAAACGAGTGATAAATATAATAATAGGGTCGCCCCTACCCTAGAAGGGCGACTCTATTATTGTGTTCATTGCATCGTAATTATATAAATATATAAGTTGTATAATAGTTTGCTGAAAAATACACGTTTTTAAAATAAAATCAAGTATTCTTACAGTTTTTACCTCATATGAGATCAACATATCTATTTTTAAAGTATTTTTTTCAATTTTTTAAATTTGATAAATTAAAAAAAAAGCCTTACTACTTTTTTTTATACGGTAAATGCATTATAAATAAATGTTATAAGAAAAAAAAGAAAATAAAACTATATATAACTATTCATTTCAAAAAATAAGTATCTTACAATTTTATATAATAAAGAAATAGTATTTAACAAAAATGGTATTCTAAAATATACATTTTTTCTTTATTCCTAGCTGAACTATTTACCACCTTTTGTATTTTTACAACGTATTTCGATATGAATGTACGATTATAGAAAAATATAACATTAGAAGTAAAAATTTGCGCTAGTTAAATACCAAGAAAATCTTTTTTCTTATAACTATCTATTTGAAATAGCACTTCATTATAGTTATTTGGGCGACTAGATATATCAAACAGTATATAAATTATTATAATAACCTTATAAAAATACCAGGTAACAGGTATGAAATCACGAAATCTGTTGTTTGTTTAACTTTAGCAAGAAGATTAAAAACTCAAAATCATGCCTATTTTACCGAAATGTAATATTGATGAGTGTGAATAACTCACAAAATACATCATTTTATGTGATAATTTCATCTCAATGTTATAACAAATCGAAAAAGTTAGTATTTTAGATGTTTAGGAATATAAAAATATTGAATAAAATATAAAAGAAAAAAACATTTATATTCATTTATTAAATAAATGAAAGCTTTTTATTATATTTAACAGATATAAATTACCGATTTTAGCATTATACACCTTTTATTTTCGTATATAAGAAACATACCTAAAATATATTATAAATCAACATCAAAGTAAATGAAATAAAAAAATGACCTTTAATCATAGATTACTGTTTATATAAGATGTAAAAATTATTTAAATATAATATATAATTGATTTTGCAAAAAAGAAAAAAATAATAGGACCCTTAAACTTTTTACCTAATTCTCGATTAAAAATACAATAAATTTAATGTGTATGTCATCGTTTTTCAAACCAATTTATATCTTTTATTTATTGTATGAAAGATAATTATACATAAAAGCCACTAAAATAAAGAAAAAAAATAGTAGCCTAAATCCACACATAAAAGTTTCAGAAACAAGATAAGTATAATATCTATGGTTTTCATAGTATTGAAAAGGTGGAAAAGATTGTTTTTATATAAAATATAATTATATTATAAGAAAAAAAATCCCCTTTTTTTTGCGATGTTCATAAAATTGAAAAAAATCACGTAAAATGTGTAAGATGTGTGGTTATGCATTATATATTTGGCTTACAATAGCATGAAAAAAATAAAAAATCACTTTTTTCAACAAACTTGGCTCGGTCTTAGGTTTTTTTTTCTAGACAGAAAAAATATGGAACACATAAAACTTGAAATTGACCAAAAATCCATAAAATCACCTTTTATTTAGTAAAATAGATAACAAAACATACGTATAGATATTCGCCATGGCTAAGAGAGCACACAAAATATCAGTTATAATGCAAAAAAAACTTAAATATAACAAATTCCATGGCATAATATATCCCAAAAAAGATATATTTTTCTTTATTTAAAACGTCAAATATTGTATTCATCATTTAGATATTAGTATTATCGTATTTTTTCTTCGCTAGCTGACATATTCAACTTAACTTATTCGGCTTTTCAGGTGACTCAATCCAGCTAAAAGTATAAAAAAAAAAGTAAAAAAGACAAAAACGACGTTTCTTTACACGAAAGATATCCGAAATATGTTTTTTATCCATCATCACAGACATTTTTTGCTTCAATAGAGCATAAAAAATTAATTATATAACATAACAAATGAAATATTTATAAAAAAAATCTACTATTATCATAAATTTATCACGGAATAAGCTGTTTATAATAACATACAAGATTTATAAATAACCAGAAAGAAGAAAAATTATATATATAAATGATAATAAAACAAAAAAAGCTTCTTAAAATGTGAGAATGAAAGAATAAAAATCACTAAACTTACAGATTACGCTATTTATAATAGAAAAAAGCGACATAATTTTATTAAAAAAGAACATATACATTTAGAAATCATACTATAGTAGTGCCTAGAACTAAAATTATTTATAATAATTAAAAAAAAAGATTATGAAAATAGAAGATAATGTCTTTTGTTTTTTCAAACATTTCTAAGTTTTTATACATTTTTGTATCTCTTTTATTAAACTTGTCAATTTTTTGTTATAAATGTATAAACATTCAAACTTTATCGATTTTACCAGTATATTTCTATATATGAAAAAGAAAAAAAAATTCACAAAAAAATAATAATTTCTTAACAAAAGAATCTTAAACAGAGAAATAATAGAATGAAAGAAATTTGCATAATATAACTCTCAAATATACTTTTATTATCACTTTATTAATTAATACTCTAATTGTATAAAAATATTTATGGTACA
The DNA here is from genome assembly GCF_057557595.1 of Rhyacophila brunnea. Lineage (NCBI taxonomy): Eukaryota > Metazoa > Arthropoda > Insecta > Trichoptera > Rhyacophilidae > Rhyacophila > Rhyacophila brunnea. The sequence goes on from NW_028233358.1 coordinate 1,570,444, forward strand.
AAGAATTATGGAGAACAATCAATGAGAAGTTCTTTAAAGTTAGAAAATCCAGTTTAATGTATATTATAGACATGTAATTTATTATTGAGAATCATGCCAATCTAAAGATTTTTTTGGAGATTCATTAATTGATAGATTTAAAATCCAAATTAAATAAAATAATAAGATTATTATCTTCTAAAACATCTATAAATAAAATCAGAAGAATAGTTATATTTAAAAATTGTAAACCATAATATATCAATAAAATACAAAATTTTTGTCTTATTATCGATTAAAAAGTAACATTTTTTTGTCATACTTCGAGTAAACTAATTTGATGAAAATATACAATTATTTGATTTTATATATAGACAGAGTATGAATTTGCATTACGAAAACAATATTCTGGCTTTTATTTTTGTCAAAACAGATTTAATGAATCGCGTAATACTCGAATAACTCAATATAAAGATAATATATTCTTTAATAACAAAAAATATCCAAAAAGGCGCAAAAAATTTACATTTGCAAAGAAATGAACATAAAATAGGCAAAATTTTTAAATACAAATTATAAAAAAGAAAGCAATAAGAATTAATTATACTCTTACAGCAAAATAGACAAATAAAAATGGTAAGATACTAATAAAATTATAAAGGGACAAAAAAAGTATATAATCGACAAAAAAACATTCAAATGATGGAATAGTTACCATAAAAACCAATAAAAAAACATAGGAAATAGCGACAAAGTTACAATGAAGTTGTATTCTACTGATCTAAATCGCATAAGAATATAGTATTTGTATTCAAGGATAAAGTTACCAACTTGTAGATTTTTTAATCCATCATATAGATTATATAGGATAAACTCAAAATAAAAATATGACGGAGATATATAGTGCTGTGATCATTTTTAGAATATATTCCAAATTCAGATAAAAATTACGCGATATTTAAAAACTAAAGAAATAAATAAAGGGTAAAAAAATAAAATTTAGTGAAATGTAGAGAAAAATCATGGTAAAAACTGAACTATATTTATCCTTGATCTAGAAAAAGTATAAAAAATGTACGATAATCATTTATGTTCAGTAGTATTCCTCGACATATAAAAGAAACCGGTTGAAGAATATCCACCAGGATTTTAAAAACCAAAAAATATAACGGTTCATATATTCAATTCGTTTAAAGTAGAGATAATATAATTTTGTTAAAAGAATCGCACCTTTTAGAGAAAAATAAATAAATAAAACCTCCTGCATTAGGTGATTTATTAATATCATATAAAGAAACAATATGTAAACTTTATCAAAAAAAAGAACGAATCAAGATTATTATCTATAAAATAGAGCAAAAAAGTATATATTGTACAGATTAAACGTCTTATAGAAGCTAAATATTACATAAATATAAGATTCAAGCTTGAATAAATAGTTAGCAAATAAATATCTCAAAATTTTTTATTTCGAATGAAAAACGTATAACATAAAAATAAACTGCAAATCTTGATTTATAATATCAAATAAACAATAGTTAGAGTTTAATATTTACAATGTATATTTTATTCAACCCACGTCAAAAATAATTATAAAATATGTATCTTCAGAGTAAGCCATAATTCTTGAAGAAAATTTTATAAATATCAAAATTCTACTATAATATTTTAGTGAAACAGTAAATGTATGACAATTTAATAATTTATGTGGATAAAACCATGAATTTTTAAATCTAGAAATATAAAATTTATGTTCACATTTATAAAGCTGACTATTAGATTTTTAGAAAATGGAAGATAATTCAATAAACACAAAGTCATTTATAAAAAAAAGAGGACCGAATGCACATAAAATTGTTTTAAAATATAATAATAAATTTTCTAGTTTTCATCAATTTGTACAAAAAACCAAGATATGATTTATATTTACACATAGAAATAAATTCTAAAATAACATTCGATTTTTGATTTTATTGATATAAAAACAGAAAAAGTATACAGAATTTATCATAATGTAATAGTTATATCGAGCAGAAATGGGTAAAAACAATCTTTTACCAACAATAGATCAAAATAATATTTAATGTACATTTTAGACATATTAAACAGTTCATCAGTATATAATGTAAAAAAATATATGATTTAACATGTAAAGAGGTTTCTCTACAAATTTATTTACGATTTTTTTGTTTTTTAAAAGACAGATAACAACCTTTTATGCATACAAATATACACAGTTTTTTAAAATAATAAGATAGAATCTATAGAGCATACATAGTCAAACATACAAAAATCCTATTGAAATAGTTAAAAATAAAAAAATCTATCGAGTAATATTCAAACTTTTTTGCTAAGAAAAAAAATAAGAGTTCGATACTATTATGCAATTAAATATAATAATTGAAATAGTTATACATGTAAATCGAAATCAATAATTCTTGACAATGAAAAAAACACTTATTTATTCTGACAAGACTTAGAAAGCGATTTATAAAGAAATAAAACACGTTCAGCATAAACATTAAAAAAACATTATCTTTTCAATGTTTTTTTACAATACGATACAATAGATAAACTATTTTTTATTGTTCATGGATTTAAAATAAAAGCTTCGATATTTAGCAAAAAAAACCATTTTTATACATTTTTTTATATAACTACGAGATTATTAATGTCATTATATTTCTACAAAACAAAGATATGTATTTTTTATGTCAATCGAATAGAATTCCACATCACGAATTGATATAAGCTTTTGATGTATAAGATACACACTCGTATTTACTTTTGTAAGCATTTCATTCTATTAACAATAAATATAAAAAATATCATATATACTACAATTTAAATAATACAATTTATATAAAATCCAGATTTTTAGCAGTCAAGAAAAGACGAAAAACGTATTATATGCTTTTTTGATACAATATAAAAAATATTTGAAAATTTAAAGAATCTTAAAATAAAAGAGTAGTGAAATCTTGCAATTAAATTTTTTATTAATGTTATATTTTGTGATTTAGCACAGATTTGGATGTTTTTTTAGATGCAAATAAGTGATAAAAGGCTATTGAGTTTGTAAAATACTTCAACGCCTAATTATTTACCTCACTAAACTTATAGATATTCGAAGAAAAAATAATAGTACATGAGTCGGGAATATATATAAACCAGCATAAAAGATTGCAAAAAAATAACATAAACGTGTGATAAATATAATAATAGAGTCGCCCCTACCGTAAAAAGGCGACTCTTTTATTGTGTTCATTGCATCGTAATGCAAAATAAATCTATTTTTATAAGAGAACCATAAAACATAGATTATCATGTATAAATTATATACTTTTTTGTTTATAAAAACACCTATTCAATGGAATGTAATTTTTGTACTTTGCACTGCGTATTTTATATAAATGTTCATTGTTTTTGTATTATTATTTATTTTTTAAACATGAAAAATATAAAAAAATGGCTAGTTACTATTTTATCATATAGATAATACATTATAAATAAATTTAATATGGCAAAAAACAGAAAATGAATCTACTTAAATATATAGATGTTCAGAAAAATATGTGATTTCAATCATTTACATTAGACAATGTATTTAACTAACACTGTATTCTAAAATATACATTTTTTCTTTATCCTAGCGGAACTTTTTAACACTTTTTGAATTTTTTAAACGGTATTAAGTGACAAATGTAATATTTATGATTTATGAAATCTATATTAGGTAATCTGTGCCTGTTTAATCCAATAAAAAATCCTTTTTCTTTTAGCTACTTTTAGAATTACATCCTTTTATAGCAGCTTAGGCGACTATATATATCAAATAGCATATAAATCTAGAAATAACTTTGCAAAAATACCAGTCTTCAGATTTAAAATCATAAAATTTGGTTTTTTTTAAACTTTAGCAGGCAGATTGAAACTCAAAATCATACCTATTTTACTGAAATATATTTTCTAAGCGTATGTAATGTTTAAACAAATTCCTATATTTAGTAATAATTCTATCTCAATGTTATAAGATATCGATCAAGTTAGTATTTTAGATGATTAGAATTACAAAAAAATTTCACATAATTGAAAAAAAAAGAAGAAAAAAACATTTATCTTGTTGTACCAGATAAAATAAAAAGCTTAATTTATGGTTCAATTCATAAAAATTACCGAGTTTAGTATTATCCACCTTTTTTTTCGTATATAAGAAACATACTATAAAAATCCTATTTAAAAGACATCAAAGTCAATTAAATAATATCAAAATCTTTTTTTAAAATTGAAAATTATAAAAAGACTTAAAAATATATTCAATATTTTATGTAATTGATCATTAAAAGAAAAAAAATAATAGGACCCTTAAACTTTCTACTAAAATCCCAAATCAAAATACATCAAGCATAATCTATATTGGTTTATAATTCAAAACATATTTTTTCGATTTGGTGTATATGATAGTTATTATCACATAAAAAACCCACTAAAATAAAGAAAAAAAATAGTCGACTAAATACACGCATAAAAGTTTCAGAAACAAGAAAAATATAAAACCTATGATTTTCTAAGTATTTTTCGTTTTAAAAAGATAATTTAAATATGAAAACTTAATTTTATTACAAGAAAAAAAATCCCCCTTTTTGCGATGTATATTAGTTATTGAAAAAAATCGCAGAATAATGAGTAAGATGAGAAATTCAGCAATAAAACCACACACATCTTATTATGAATAGCTGTAAAAATTCATTTTTTCACCAAACAGTGCATGTTCTTAGGTTTTTTTTGAAGACAGAAAAAAATATGGCAACATATAAAGCTTGGAATTGACCAAAAAATCAATAAATTCACCTTTTCTGGTTAACAAAACAAATGTACTAATATTAGCTATGTCTAGTAGAGTATATAAATATCCATTATAAGGCAAAAAAATCTTAAATATAACCAAGTTTGTTATGGCTATATATCCACAAAAAGATGATTTTATCTTCTATCAACTTCAGACTATGTATTTATCTTGTCATAAATTATCATTGTAGGGTTTCTTTCTATGCTAGCGGACATATTTATCGTCTCTTATACGGCTATTCTGCGACATAATTCAGCTAAAAGTAATAAATTTATGTTTAAAAGACAATTGATTCTTCTTTTTGCCACAAAAAAGATCCATAATATGGTTTTTCTCTCTCGTAGCAGACATATTATATTTAAAATAGGATATAAAATCGATAATATAACATGCCACATGAAATATTTATTATAAAATTGAATTTTTTCATGAAAAAGCTGTTTTTTTTAGCATAAAGGTTTTATATTTACAATCAGAAAATCTAAAAACCGTCTATAAAAATAAAAAAAAACCAAAGAAATGGCAGCAATATGAGATCTATGCCACAAAAATTAAATCAAATAACAATTTATATAGAGTAAAATAAGACAATCAAACATAAATTTCTATCAGAGACGTAATTTTTATAACAATATGCTTATATTAGTGCATTAAACTGAAAATATTTACTAAAAATAATAATATCCGGTGTCGAAAATAGAAAAATATATCTTTTGTATTTTCAATCTATTTATATGTTACTATAAAATTATATTTTCTTATAAGATAAATCCAATAAATTTTCTATTATTAATTAATAAACACTAAAACTATTTCGATTTGACCAGTATATTTCTATATATATGAAAAATAAAATAAAAAACTTAAAAAGATAATAATTTCTTAACAAGAGAATCTTAAAGAAAAAATAAATAGGAAATAGATAAGTATATTATAAAACACATAAAAATAGTCATATTATTGCTTTTTTAATATATAATCTTAAGAAAATAAAAAATTTATGGTTTTAAATATTATAAAGAACAATTAATGAGAAGATCTTTAAAAGGTAGAAAATCTAGTTTGATGCATATTATAGACTTATATAAAAATTATTATAATTATTTATGCCAATATTAAGAATTTTATGGTGATTTATAAATTTATAGATTCTGAATGAAAATTTAAATAAAATTAGAAGAATATTTTATGATAAATAATTAATAAAAAAAGTATAATTTGCCGTAAAAAAATGGATAAAAAATATTGTTCTTTGCAGATATTCTTTCTCGTAATCCAATTATAATGAAAAATCGAATGATTTGATAACAGCATTTGGTATCCAGGAAGTTCTAATTTTAAATAAAAAAACGATACTTTAGCATAAAATTTTATTAAAGTGTTGTTTACTTAAATTGCGTAATTTTCGAATATTTCAATCCAAAGATAATATATTCAATTATAACAAAAAAACCTTAACAAGATGAATATATTTTTTCTTTTTAATACACTGAAACAAGCATCATATAAAATTTTAAAAGAATATAAAGGAGAAAAAAAAAGTATTTATATAGCTATTACAAGAATAAAGTAAATTATTAACTACTTTATGGATTTATTGATCGTAAAAAGTAAAGAATCAAAAAAAAACTACAAAAATGATAGTATTTTTACCATTGAAAAAGATAAAAACATAAAAATATCCTAAAAATGATAGCATTATCTCTATTAAGTTTAATTTTTATATTCTTAATTGCATAAGAATATAAAGACATTAACTTTCAGATTTTAATGTTATCATAGAGATGATTAAGAAGATAAACTAAAATAGAAAATATGATAAAGGATATACAGAGTTTTGTTTTTTTTTCAAAAATATGCCCCATTTTCAGAAAAAAAACGCATATTTATTTACTCAATGAATAGAATATCAGTTTTATAGAAAAAATTTCGGTAAAATAGAGAGAAATACCATGGTAAAATTTTTTTTTTATTTTCTTATCTAGAAAAAGGGGTAAATACGATCAATGATCATTTTTGATCAGCTGTGTTTCATTATATTCAAAAGAAACCTGTTGAGAATATAACACAGGTTTATAAAAACTAAAAAATTACACGATTCACATATTTCTATTCATCAATTCTAGTAAATATATAATTTTTTTATAAGAATCGCGCTTTATTACAAAAAATAAATAAATGAAAGATATTATAGTATTAGCAGTGATATTTATAATAAATTATAGTTTCATACAAAGTAACAATATTTAATCTTTATCTGAATTCTTATTAAAAATTCAAAAATCAAGAATATTATATGTAAAATATAGCAAAACAAATTTTGATTATATAAGATTGAACTACTTATAGAAGCGAAAGATAATTAATATATTAAGATTCCAATTTACACATATACTTAGCAAATCATTATCACAAATACTTTTATATCCAACGAAAAACGTAAAACATGAAAACAAAACAGCTAATGTTGATATAGAATATCAAATAATCATTAAATTTGCAGTGTATATTTAATTTATTTCCTTGTCTATAATTATTATAAAATTATAACTTTCGATTAAATCTATCTAAAAAAAATATTATAAAAAAGGTCCAAAATGATTTTATTTAACCTATGTCTATAATCATTGTAAAATTTGAACCTTCTGACAAAATCCATCTATATAAAATTTCAAAAATTAATTTATTTAACCCACGTCAAAAATCATTATAAAATATCTAACTTCGGAATATATCATAATTCGGGAATAGTAATCCAATAATATGAAAATTCCACCATAATATCTTTGTGAAACAGTAAATGTATATCATTTTTAAATTTTCGTCCTTTTTGTGCATAAAACCATGAATTTTCAAATCTAGAAATATAAATTATATGTTCACATGTGAAAATATATGTATTAGATTTTCTTAAAATAGAAGATAATAAAATTGAAAAAAGTGAACCAAATAAACATAAAATTGTTTCAAAATTTAATAATCTTTATACTTTTATCGATTTTCGAAAAACACATTAAATTTATTCATTTATCTTAACAAATAAAATAAATCCTAAAATGGTTTTTGGCATTTGATTTTATTTGAATAAAACAGAAAAAGTATACAAAATTTATCATAATGTAATAGTAATATCGATTTGAGAATATATATAAAAACAGTATATTACACATTTCAATTCAAAATAATATAGTATAATATAATAAAGTTGTACATATATATGAGGTTTCGCTAGAAATCATTACTGTTTGATGTTATTTAAATGACGAAAAAAACTATTACGAATATCAATAAAATCAATCTTAAAAAATACAGAGATAGATTCTAAAAAGGTACTTATAGTAAAAAAAATCGTTTTTAAATAGTTAAACACATTAAAATTTATCGCGTGATATTCAAACTTAGCTATAAGAAAGAAAATAGAAATGAAGATATTATTATGCAATTTAATTTATCATGAAATAGTCAAACATATAATTCGAACAAAATTATCTATACAAATGCAAAAAAAACCTTCATTTATTCTGACAAGACTTAGAAAGCGATTTATAAAGAAATAAAACACAGTTAAAAAATAGGGAAAAAAGTATTGCATTTTCGATGTTTAACTCTGAATACGATACAGAAGATAAGTTTTTATTGTTACTGTTCATGGATTTTAAAAAAGAAAAACTTCAAATTATAGCAGAAAGAATTGCGAAAAAACCTTTTTTATATTGTTTCATATAACTAATATGATTTTATACGGTTTTTTAAAACACAGATATCTGATTTTTTATTTCAATCGAATGGATTTAACATCACAAATAGATGCCAACTTTTAATATATATACAAAGCATCAGAACTTATTTGTGTATACTTTTGTAAACAATTCATTATATTAAACCTAAATATAGAAAATATCACAAATAAAACAACTTGAATCGTGTAAATTTTATACAATCGGGATTTTGTGTCGTCAAGAAAAGACGAAAAAGGTGTTTATTACGTTTTTAGAAAATATTTTAGAATATTTGGCTGTTGAAACAATCTATAAATCAAAGTGTGATTATATCTTGCGATTATATCACTTATGTGTGTTTTATTTTGTAATCTAGAACAGATTTTGATGTTTTTGCATTACAAAAAAGTGAAAAAAGGCTATTTAATTTATAAAAAACATTAATGGTTTTTCATTTTATTACTAAAACTGAAAGATCTTAGATGAAGATTAACTTGACATTTATAAAAATGATAAGAAATAATATCATAAACGAGTGATAAATATAATAATAGGGTCGCCCCTACCCTAGAAGGGCGACTCTATTATTGTGTTCATTGCATCGTAATTATATAAATATATAAGTTGTATAATAGTTTGCTGAAAAATACACGTTTTTAAAATAAAATCAAGTATTCTTACAGTTTTTACCTCATATGAGATCAACATATCTATTTTTAAAGTATTTTTTTCAATTTTTTAAATTTGATAAATTAAAAAAAAAGCCTTACTACTTTTTTTTATACGGTAAATGCATTATAAATAAATGTTATAAGAAAAAAAAGAAAATAAAACTATATATAACTATTCATTTCAAAAAATAAGTATCTTACAATTTTATATAATAAAGAAATAGTATTTAACAAAAATGGTATTCTAAAATATACATTTTTTCTTTATTCCTAGCTGAACTATTTACCACCTTTTGTATTTTTACAACGTATTTCGATATGAATGTACGATTATAGAAAAATATAACATTAGAAGTAAAAATTTGCGCTAGTTAAATACCAAGAAAATCTTTTTTCTTATAACTATCTATTTGAAATAGCACTTCATTATAGTTATTTGGGCGACTAGATATATCAAACAGTATATAAATTATTATAATAACCTTATAAAAATACCAGGTAACAGGTATGAAATCACGAAATCTGTTGTTTGTTTAACTTTAGCAAGAAGATTAAAAACTCAAAATCATGCCTATTTTACCGAAATGTAATATTGATGAGTGTGAATAACTCACAAAATACATCATTTTATGTGATAATTTCATCTCAATGTTATAACAAATCGAAAAAGTTAGTATTTTAGATGTTTAGGAATATAAAAATATTGAATAAAATATAAAAGAAAAAAACATTTATATTCATTTATTAAATAAATGAAAGCTTTTTATTATATTTAACAGATATAAATTACCGATTTTAGCATTATACACCTTTTATTTTCGTATATAAGAAACATACCTAAAATATATTATAAATCAACATCAAAGTAAATGAAATAAAAAAATGACCTTTAATCATAGATTACTGTTTATATAAGATGTAAAAATTATTTAAATATAATATATAATTGATTTTGCAAAAAAGAAAAAAATAATAGGACCCTTAAACTTTTTACCTAATTCTCGATTAAAAATACAATAAATTTAATGTGTATGTCATCGTTTTTCAAACCAATTTATATCTTTTATTTATTGTATGAAAGATAATTATACATAAAAGCCACTAAAATAAAGAAAAAAAATAGTAGCCTAAATCCACACATAAAAGTTTCAGAAACAAGATAAGTATAATATCTATGGTTTTCATAGTATTGAAAAGGTGGAAAAGATTGTTTTTATATAAAATATAATTATATTATAAGAAAAAAAATCCCCTTTTTTTTGCGATGTTCATAAAATTGAAAAAAATCACGTAAAATGTGTAAGATGTGTGGTTATGCATTATATATTTGGCTTACAATAGCATGAGAAACATAAAAAATCACTTTTTTCAACAAACTTGGCTCGGTCTTAGGTTTTTTTTTCTAGACAGAAAAAATATGGAACACATAAAACTTGAAATTGACCAAAAATCCATAAAATCACCTTTTATTTAGTAAAATAGATAACAAAACATACGTATAGATATTCGCCATGGCTAAGAGAGCACACAAAATATCAGTTATAATGCAAAAAAAACTTAAATATAACAAATTCCATGGCATAATATATCCCAAAAAAGATATATTTTTCTTTATTTAAAACGTCAAATATTGTATTCATCATTTAGATATTAGTATTATCGTATTTTTTCTTCGCTAGCTGACATATTCAACTTAACTTATTCGGCTTTTCAGGTGACTCAATCCAGCTAAAAGTATAAAAAAAAAAGTAAAAAAGACAAAAACGACGTTTCTTTACACGAAAGATATCCGAAATATGTTTTTTATCCATCATCACAGACATTTTTTGCTTCAATAGAGCATAAAAAATTAATTATATAACATAACAAATGAAATATTTATAAAAAAAATCTACTATTATCATAAATTTATCACGGAATAAGCTGTTTATAATAACATACAAGATTTATAAATAACCAGAAAGAAGAAAAATTATATATATAAATGATAATAAAACAAAAAAAGCTTCTTAAAATGTGAGAATGAAAGAATAAAAATCACTAAACTTACAGATTACGCTATTTATAATAGAAAAAAGCGACATAATTTTATTAAAAAAGAACATATACATTTAGAAATCATACTATAGTAGTGCCTAGAACTAAAATTATTTATAATAATTAAAAAAAAAGATTATGAAAATAGAAGATAATGTCTTTTGTTTTTTCAAACATTTCTAAGTTTTTATACATTTTTGTATCTCTTTTATTAAACTTGTCAATTTTTTGTTATAAATGTATAAACATTCAAACTTTATCGATTTTACCAGTATATTTCTATATATGAAAAAGAAAAAAAAATTCACAAAAAAATAATAATTTCTTAACAAAAGAATCTTAAACAGAGAAATAATAGAATGAAAGAAATTTGCATAATATAACTCTCAAATATACTTTTATTATCACTTTATTAATTAATACTCTAATTGTATAAAAATATTTATGGTACAAAGAATTATGGAGAACAATCAATGAGAAGTTCTTTAAAGTTAGAAAATCCAGTTTAATGTATATTATAGACATGTAATTTATTATTGAGAATCATGCCAATCTAAAGATTTTTTTGGAGATTCATTAATTGATAGATTTAAAATCCAAATTAAATAAAATAATAAGATTATTATCTTCTAAAACATCTATAAATAAAATCAGAAGAATAGTTATATTTAAAAATTGTAAACCATAATATATCAATAAAATACAAAATTTTTGTCTTATTATCGATTAAAAAGTAACATTTTTTTGTCATACTTCGAGTAAACTAATTTGATGAAAATATACAATTATTTGATTTTATATATAGACAGAGTATGAATTTGCATTACGAAAACAATATTCTGGCTTTTATTTTTGTCAAAACAGATTTAATGAATCGCGTAATACTCGAATAACTCAATATAAAGATAATATATTCTTTAATAACAAAAAATATCCAAAAAGGCGCAAAAAATTTACATTTGCAAAGAAATGAACATAAAATAGGCAAAATTTTTAAATACAAATTATAAAAAAGAAAGCAATAAGAATTAATTATACTCTTACAGCAAAATAGACAAATAAAAATGGTAAGATACTAATAAAATTATAAAGGGACAAAAAAAGTATATAATCGACAAAAAAACATTCAAATGATGGAATAGTTACCATAAAAACCAATAAAAAAACATAGGAAATAGCGAAAAAGTTACAATGAAGTTGTATTCTACTGATCTAAATCGCATAAGAATATAGTATTTGTATTCAAGGATAAAGTTACCAACTTGTAGATTTTTTAATCCATCATATAGATTATATAGGATAAACTCAAAATAAAAATATGACGGAGATATATAGTGCTGTGATCATTTTTAGAATATATTCCAAATTCAGATAAAAATTACGCGATATTTAAAAACTAAAGAAATAAATAAAGGGTAAAAAAATAAAATTTAGTGAAATGTAGAGAAAAATCATGGTAAAAACTGAACTATATTTATCCTTGATCTAGAAAAAGTATAAAAAATGTACGATAATCATTTATGTTCAGTAGTATTCCTCGACATATAAAAGAAACCGGTTGAAGAATATCCACCAGGATTTTAAAAACCAAAAAATATAACGGTTCATATATTCAATTCGTTTAAAGTAGAGATAATATAATTTTGTTAAAAGAATCGCACCTTTTAGAGAAAAATAAATAAATAAAACCTCCTGCATTAGGTGATTTATTAATATCATATAAAGAAACAATATGTAAACTTTATCAAAAAAAAGAACGAATCAAGATTATTATCTATAAAATAGAGCAAAAAAGTATATATTGTACAGATTAAACGTCTTATAGAAGCTAAATATTACATAAATATAAGATTCAAGCTTGAATAAATAGTTAGCAAATAAATATCTCAAAATTTTTTATTTCGAATGAAAAACGTATAACATAAAAATAAACTGCAAATCTTGATTTATAATATCAAATAAACAATAGTTAGAGTTTAATATTTACAATGTATATTTTATTCAACCCACGTCAAAAATAATTATAAAATATGTATCTTCAGAGTAAGCCATAATTCTTGAAGAAAATTTTATAAATATCAAAATTCTACTATAATATTTTAGTGAAACAGTAAATGTATGACAATTTAATAATTTATGTGGATAAAACCATGAATTTTTAAATCTAGAAATATAAAATTTATGTTCACATTTATAAAGCTGACTATTAGATTTTTAGAAAATGGAAGATAATTCAATAAACACAAAGTCATTTATAAAAAAAAGAGGACCGAATGCACATAAAATTGTTTTAAAATATAATAATAAATTTTCTAGTTTTCATCAATTTGTACAAAAAACCAAGATATGATTTATATTTACACATAGAAATAAATTCTAAAATAACATTCGATTTTTGATTTTATTGATATAAAAACAGAAAAAGTATACAGAATTTATCATAATGTAATAGTTATATCGAGCAGAAATGGGTAAAAACAATCTTTTACCAACAATAGATCAAAATAATATTTAATGTACATTTTAGACATATTAAACAGTTCATCAGTATATAATGTAAAAAAATATATGATTTAACATGTAAAGAGGTTTCTCTACAAATTTATTTACGATTTTTTTGTTTTTTAAAAGACAGATAACAACCTTTTATGCATACAAATATACACAGTTTTTTAAAATAATAAGATAGAATCTATAGAGCATACATAGTCAAACATACAAAAATCCTATTGAAATAGTTAAAAATAAAAAAATCTATCGAGTAATATTCAAACTTTTTTGCTAAGAAAAAAAATAAGAGTTCGATACTATTATGCAATTAAATATAATAATTGAAATAGTTATACATGTAAATCGAAATCAATAATTCTTGACAATGAAAAAAACACTTATTTATTCTGACAAGACTTAGAAAGCGATTTATAAAGAAATAAAACACGTTCAGCATAAACATTAAAAAAACATTATCTTTTCAATGTTTTTTTACAATACGATACAATAGATAAACTATTTTTTATTGTTCATGGATTTAAAATAAAAGCTTCGATATTTAGCAAAAAAAACCATTTTTATACATTTTTTTATATAACTACGAGATTATTAATGTCATTATATTTCTACAAAACAAAGATATGTATTTTTTATGTCAATCGAATAGAATTCCACATCACGAATTGATATAAGCTTTTGATGTATAAGATACACACTCGTATTTACTTTTGTAAGCATTTCATTCTATTAACAATAAATATAAAAAATATCATATATACTACAATTTAAATAATACAATTTATATAAAATCCAGATTTTTAGCAGTCAAGAAAAGACGAAAAACGTATTATATGCTTTTTTGATACAATATAAAAAATATTTGAAAATTTAAAGAATCTTAAAATAAAAGAGTAGTGAAATCTTGCAATTAAATTTTTTATTAATGTTATATTTTGTGATTTAGCACAGATTTGGATGTTTTTTTAGATGCAAATAAGTGATAAAAGGCTATTGAGTTTGTAAAATACTTCAACGCCTAATTATTTACCTCACTAAACTTATAGATATTCGAAGAAAAAATAATAGTACATGAGTCGGGAATATATATAAACCAGCATAAAAGATTGCAAAAAAATAACATAAACGTGTGATAAATATAATAATAGAGTCGCCCCTACCGTAAAAAGGCGACTCTTTTATTGTGTTCATTGCATCGTAATGCAAAATAAATCTATTTTTATAAGAGAACCATAAAACATAGATTATCATGTATAAATTATATACTTTTTTGTTTATAAAAACACCTATTCAATGGAATGTAATTTTTGTACTTTGCACTGCGTATTTTATATAAATGTTCATTGTTTTTGTATTATTATTTATTTTTTAAACATGAAAAATATAAAAAAATGGCTAGTTACTATTTTATCATATAGATAATACATTATAAATAAATTTAATATGGCAAAAAACAGAAAATGAATCTACTTAAATATATAGATGTTCAGAAAAATATGTGATTTCAATCATTTACATTAGACAATGTATTTAACTAACACTGTATTCTAAAATATACATTTTTTCTTTATCCTAGCGGAACTTTTTAACACTTTTTGAATTTTTTAAACGGTATTAAGTGACAAATGTAATATTTATGATTTATGAAATCTATATTAGGTAATCTGTGCCTGTTTAATCCAATAAAAAATCCTTTTTCTTTTAGCTACTTTTAGAATTACATCCTTTTATAGCAGCTTAGGCGACTATATATATCAAATAGCATATAAATCTAGAAATAACTTTGCAAAAATACCAGTCTTCAGATTTAAAATCATAAAATTTGGTTTTTTTTAAACTTTAGCAGGCAGATTGAAACTCAAAATCATACCTATTTTACTGAAATATATTTTCTAAGCGTATGTAATGTTTAAACAAATTCCTATATTTAGTAATAATTCTATCTCAATGTTATAAGATATCGATCAAGTTAGTATTTTAGATGATTAGAATTACAAAAAAATTTCACATAATTGAAAAAAAAAGAAGAAAAAAACATTTATCTTGTTGTACCAGATAAAATAAAAAGCTTAATTTATGGTTCAATTCATAAAAATTACCGAGTTTAGTATTATCCACCTTTTTTTTCGTATATAAGAAACATACTATAAAAATCCTATTTAAAAGACATCAAAGTCAATTAAATAATATCAAAATCTTTTTTTAAAATTGAAAATTATAAAAAGACTTAAAAATATATTCAATATTTTATGTAATTGATCATTAAAAGAAAAAAAATAATAGGACCCTTAAACTTTCTACTAAAATCCCAAATCAAAATACATCAAGCATAATCTATATTGGTTTATAATTCAAAACATATTTTTTCGATTTGGTGTATATGATAGTTATTATCACATAAAAAACCCACTAAAATAAAGAAAAAAAATAGTCGACTAAATACACGCATAAAAGTTTCAGAAACAAGAAAAATATAAAACCTATGATTTTCTAAGTATTTTTCGTTTTAAAAAGATAATTTAAATATGAAAACTTAATTTTATTACAAGAAAAAAAATCCCCCTTTTTGCGATGTATATTAGTTATTGAAAAAAATCGCAGAATAATGAGTAAGATGAGAAATTCAGCAATAAAACCACACACATCTTATTATGAATAGCTGTAAAAATTCATTTTTTCACCAAACAGTGCATGTTCTTAGGTTTTTTTTGAAGACAGAAAAAAATATGGCAACATATAAAGCTTGGAATTGACCAAAAAATCAATAAATTCACCTTTTCTGGTTAACAAAACAAATGTACTAATATTAGCTATGTCTAGTAGAGTATATAAATATCCATTATAAGGCAAAAAAATCTTAAATATAACCAAGTTTGTTATGGCTATATATCCACAAAAAGATGATTTTATCTTCTATCAACTTCAGACTATGTATTTATCTTGTCATAAATTATCATTGTAGGGTTTCTTTCTATGCTAGCGGACATATTTATCGTCTCTTATACGGCTATTCTGCGACATAATTCAGCTAAAAGTAATAAATTTATGTTTAAAAGACAATTGATTCTTCTTTTTGCCACAAAAAAGATCCATAATATGGTTTTTCTCTCTCGTAGCAGACATATTATATTTAAAATAGGATATAAAATCGATAATATAACATGCCACATGAAATATTTATTATAAAATTGAATTTTTTCATGAAAAAGCTGTTTTTTTTAGCATAAAGGTTTTATATTTACAATCAGAAAATCTAAAAACCGTCTATAAAAATAAAAAAAAACCAAAGAAATGGCAGCAATATGAGATCTATGCCACAAAAATTAAATCAAATAACAATTTATATAGAGTAAAATAAGACAATCAAACATAAATTTCTATCAGAGACGTAATTTTTATAACAATATGCTTATATTAGTGCATTAAACTGAAAATATTTACTAAAAATAATAATATCCGGTGTCGAAAATAGAAAAATATATCTTTTGTATTTTCAATCTATTTATATGTTACTATAAAATTATATTTTCTTATAAGATAAATCCAATAAATTTTCTATTATTAATTAATAAACACTAAAACTATTTCGATTTGACCAGTATATTTCTATATATATGAAAAATAAAATAAAAAACTTAAAAAGATAATAATTTCTTAACAAGAGAATCTTAAAGAAAAAATAAATAGGAAATAGATAAGTATATTATAAAACACATAAAAATAGTCATATTATTGCTTTTTTAATATATAATCTTAAGAAAATAAAAAATTTATGGTTTTAAATATTATAAAGAACAATTAATGAGAAGATCTTTAAAAGGTAGAAAATCTAGTTTGATGCATATTATAGACTTATATAAAAATTATTATAATTATTTATGCCAATATTAAGAATTTTATGGTGATTTATAAATTTATAGATTCTGAATGAAAATTTAAATAAAATTAGAAGAATATTTTATGATAAATAATTAATAAAAAAAGTATAATTTGCCGTAAAAAAATGGATAAAAAATATTGTTCTTTGCAGATATTCTTTCTCGTAATCCAATTATAATGAAAAATCGAATGATTTGATAACAGCATTTGGTATCCAGGAAGTTCTAATTTTAAATAAAAAAACGATACTTTAGCATAAAATTTTATTAAAGTGTTGTTTACTTAAATTGCGTAATTTTCGAATATTTCAATCCAAAGATAATATATTCAATTATAACAAAAAAACCTTAACAAGATGAATATATTTTTTCTTTTTAATACACTGAAACAAGCATCATATAAAATTTTAAAAGAATATAAAGGAGAAAAAAAAAGTATTTATATAGCTATTACAAGAATAAAGTAAATTATTAACTACTTTATGGATTTATTGATCGTAAAAAGTAAAGAATCAAAAAAAAACTACAAAAATGATAGTATTTTTACCATTGAAAAAGATAAAAACATAAAAATATCCTAAAAATGATAGCATTATCTCTATTAAGTTTAATTTTTATATTCTTAATTGCATAAGAATATAAAGACATTAACTTTCAGATTTTAATGTTATCATAGAGATGATTAAGAAGATAAACTAAAATAGAAAATATGATAAAGGATATACAGAGTTTTGTTTTTTTTTCAAAAATATGCCCCATTTTCAGAAAAAAAACGCATATTTATTTACTCAATGAATAGAATATCAGTTTTATAGAAAAAATTTCGGTAAAATAGAGAGAAATACCATGGTAAAATTTTTTTTTTATTTTCTTATCTAGAAAAAGGGGTAAATACGATCAATGATCATTTTTGATCAGCTGTGTTTCATTATATTCAAAAGAAACCTGTTGAGAATATAACACAGGTTTATAAAAACTAAAAAATTACACGATTCACATATTTCTATTCATCAATTCTAGTAAATATATAATTTTTTTATAAGAATCGCGCTTTATTACAAAAAATAAATAAATGAAAGATATTATAGTATTAGCAGTGATATTTATAATAAATTATAGTTTCATACAAAGTAACAATATTTAATCTTTATCTGAATTCTTATTAAAAATTCAAAAATCAAGAATATTATATGTAAAATATAGCAAAACAAATTTTGATTATATAAGATTGAACTACTTATAGAAGCGAAAGATAATTAATATATTAAGATTCCAATTTACACATATACTTAGCAAATCATTATCACAAATACTTTTATATCCAACGAAAAACGTAAAACATGAAAACAAAACAGCTAATGTTGATATAGAATATCAAATAATCATTAAATTTGCAGTGTATATTTAATTTATTTCCTTGTCTATAATTATTATAAAATTATAACTTTCGATTAAATCTATCTAAAAAAAATATTATAAAAAAGGTCCAAAATGATTTTATTTAACCTATGTCTATAATCATTGTAAAATTTGAACCTTCTGACAAAATCCATCTATATAAAATTTCAAAAATTAATTTATTTAACCCACGTCAAAAATCATTATAAAATATCTAACTTCGGAATATATCATAATTCGGGAATAGTAATCCAATAATATGAAAATTCCACCATAATATCTTTGTGAAACAGTAAATGTATATCATTTTTAAATTTTCGTCCTTTTTGTGCATAAAACCATGAATTTTCAAATCTAGAAATATAAATTATATGTTCACATGTGAAAATATATGTATTAGATTTTCTTAAAATAGAAGATAATAAAATTGAAAAAAGTGAACCAAATAAACATAAAATTGTTTCAAAATTTAATAATCTTTATACTTTTATCGATTTTCGAAAAACACATTAAATTTATTCATTTATCTTAACAAATAAAATAAATCCTAAAATGGTTTTTGGCATTTGATTTTATTTGAATAAAACAGAAAAAGTATACAAAATTTATCATAATGTAATAGTAATATCGATTTGAGAATATATATAAAAACAGTATATTACACATTTCAATTCAAAATAATATAGTATAATATAATAAAGTTGTACATATATATGAGGTTTCGCTAGAAATCATTACTGTTTGATGTTATTTAAATGACGAAAAAAACTATTACGAATATCAATAAAATCAATCTTAAAAAATACAGAGATAGATTCTAAAAAGGTACTTATAGTAAAAAAAATCGTTTTTAAATAGTTAAACACATTAAAATTTATCGCGTGATATTCAAACTTAGCTATAAGAAAGAAAATAGAAATGAAGATATTATTATGCAATTTAATTTATCATGAAATAGTCAAACATATAATTCGAACAAAATTATCTATACAAATGCAAAAAAAACCTTCATTTATTCTGACAAGACTTAGAAAGCGATTTATAAAGAAATAAAACACAGTTAAAAAATAGGGAAAAAAGTATTGCATTTTCGATGTTTAACTCTGAATACGATACAGAAGATAAGTTTTTATTGTTACTGTTCATGGATTTTAAAAAAGAAAAACTTCAAATTATAGCAGAAAGAATTGCGAAAAAACCTTTTTTATATTGTTTCATATAACTAATATGATTTTATACGGTTTTTTAAAACACAGATATCTGATTTTTTATTTCAATCGAATGGATTTAACATCACAAATAGATGCCAACTTTTAATATATATACAAAGCATCAGAACTTATTTGTGTATACTTTTGTAAACAATTCATTATATTAAACCTAAATATAGAAAATATCACAAATAAAACAACTTGAATCGTGTAAATTTTATACAATCGGGATTTTGTGTCGTCAAGAAAAGACGAAAAAGGTGTTTATTACGTTTTTAGAAAATATTTTAGAATATTTGGCTGTTGAAACAATCTATAAATCAAAGTGTGATTATATCTTGCGATTATATCACTTATGTGTGTTTTATTTTGTAATCTAGAACAGATTTTGATGTTTTTGCATTACAAAAAAGTGAAAAAAGGCTATTTAATTTATAAAAAACATTAATGGTTTTTCATTTTATTACTAAAACTGAAAGATCTTAGATGAAGATTAACTTGACATTTATAAAAATGATAAGAAATAATATCATAAACGAGTGATAAATATAATAATAGGGTCGCCCCTACCCTAGAAGGGCGACTCTATTATTGTGTTCATTGCATCGTAATTATATAAATATATAAGTTGTATAATAGTTTGCTGAAAAATACACGTTTTTAAAATAAAATCAAGTATTCTTACAGTTTTTACCTCATATGAGATCAACATATCTATTTTTAAAGTATTTTTTTCAATTTTTTAAATTTGATAAATTAAAAAAAAAGCCTTACTACTTTTTTTTATACGGTAAATGCATTATAAATAAATGTTATAAGAAAAAAAAGAAAATAAAACTATATATAACTATTCATTTCAAAAAATAAGTATCTTACAATTTTATATAATAAAGAAATAGTATTTAACAAAAATGGTATTCTAAAATATACATTTTTTCTTTATTCCTAGCTGAACTATTTACCACCTTTTGTATTTTTACAACGTATTTCGATATGAATGTACGATTATAGAAAAATATAACATTAGAAGTAAAAATTTGCGCTAGTTAAATACCAAGAAAATCTTTTTTCTTATAACTATCTATTTGAAATAGCACTTCATTATAGTTATTTGGGCGACTAGATATATCAAACAGTATATAAATTATTATAATAACCTTATAAAAATACCAGGTAACAGGTATGAAATCACGAAATCTGTTGTTTGTTTAACTTTAGCAAGAAGATTAAAAACTCAAAATCATGCCTATTTTACCGAAATGTAATATTGATGAGTGTGAATAACTCACAAAATACATCATTTTATGTGATAATTTCATCTCAATGTTATAACAAATCGAAAAAGTTAGTATTTTAGATGTTTAGGAATATAAAAATATTGAATAAAATATAAAAGAAAAAAACATTTATATTCATTTATTAAATAAATGAAAGCTTTTTATTATATTTAACAGATATAAATTACCGATTTTAGCATTATACACCTTTTATTTTCGTATATAAGAAACATACCTAAAATATATTATAAATCAACATCAAAGTAAATGAAATAAAAAAATGACCTTTAATCATAGATTACTGTTTATATAAGATGTAAAAATTATTTAAATATAATATATAATTGATTTTGCAAAAAAGAAAAAAATAATAGGACCCTTAAACTTTTTACCTAATTCTCGATTAAAAATACAATAAATTTAATGTGTATGTCATCGTTTTTCAAACCAATTTATATCTTTTATTTATTGTATGAAAGATAATTATACATAAAAGCCACTAAAATAAAGAAAAAAAATAGTAGCCTAAATCCACACATAAAAGTTTCAGAAACAAGATAAGTATAATATCTATGGTTTTCATAGTATTGAAAAGGTGGAAAAGATTGTTTTTATATAAAATATAATTATATTATAAGAAAAAAAATCCCCTTTTTTTTGCGATGTTCATAAAATTGAAAAAAATCACGTAAAATGTGTAAGATGTGTGGTTATGCATTATATATTTGGCTTACAATAGCATGAGAAACATAAAAAATCACTTTTTTCAACAAACTTGGCTCGGTCTTAGGTTTTTTTTTCTAGACAGAAAAAATATGGAACACATAAAACTTGAAATTGACCAAAAATCCATAAAATCACCTTTTATTTAGTAAAATAGATAACAAAACATACGTATAGATATTCGCCATGGCTAAGAGAGCACACAAAATATCAGTTATAATGCAAAAAAAACTTAAATATAACAAATTCCATGGCATAATATATCCCAAAAAAGATATATTTTTCTTTATTTAAAACGTCAAATATTGTATTCATCATTTAGATATTAGTATTATCGTATTTTTTCTTCGCTAGCTGACATATTCAACTTAACTTATTCGGCTTTTCAGGTGACTCAATCCAGCTAAAAGTATAAAAAAAAAAGTAAAAAAGACAAAAACGACGTTTCTTTACACGAAAGATATCCGAAATATGTTTTTTATCCATCATCACAGACATTTTTTGCTTCAATAGAGCATAAAAAATTAATTATATAACATAACAAATGAAATATTTATAAAAAAAATCTACTATTATCATAAATTTATCACGGAATAAGCTGTTTATATTAACATACAAGATTTATAAATAACCAGAAAGAAGAAAAATTATATATATAAATGATAATAAAACAAAAAAAGCTTCTTAAAATGTGAGAATGAAAGAATAAAAATCACTAAACTTACAGATTACGCTATTTATAATAGAAAAAAGCGACATAATTTTATTAAAAAAGAACATATACATTTAGAAATCATACTATAGTAGTGCCTAGAACTAAAATTATTTATAATAATTAAAAAAAAAGATTATGAAAATAGAAGATAATGTCTTTTGTTTTTTCAAACATTTCTAAGTTTTTATACATTTTTGTATCTCTTTTATTAAACTTGTCAATTTTTTGTTATAAATGTATAAACATTCAAACTTTATCGATTTTACCAGTATATTTCTATATATGAAAAAGAAAAAAAAATTCACAAAAAAATAATAATTTCTTAACAAAAGAATCTTAAACAGAGAAATAATAGAATGAAAGAAATTTGCATAATATAACTCTCAAATATACTTTTATTATCACTTTATTAATTAATACTCTAATTGTATAAAAATATTTATGGTACAAAGAATTATGGAGAACAATCAATGAGAAGTTCTTTAAAGTTAGAAAATCCAGTTTAATGTATATTATAGACATGTAATTTATTATTGAGAATCATGCCAATCTAAAGATTTTTTTGGAGATTCATTAATTGATAGATTTAAAATCCAAATTAAATAAAATAATAAGATTATTATCTTCTAAAACATCTATAAATAAAATCAGAAGAATAGTTATATTTAAAAATTGTAAACCATAATATATCAATAAAATACAAAATTTTTGTCTTATTATCGATTAAAAAGTAACATTTTTTTGTCATACTTCGAGTAAACTAATTTGATGAAAATATACAATTATTTGATTTTATATATAGACAGAGTATGAATTTGCATTACGAAAACAATATTCTGGCTTTTATTTTTGTCAAAACAGATTTAATGAATCGCGTAATACTCGAATAACTCAATATAAAGATAATATATTCTTTAATAACAAAAAATATCCAAAAAGGCGCAAAAAATTTACATTTGCAAAGAAATGAACATAAAATAGGCAAAATTTTTAAATACAAATTATAAAAAAGAAAGCAATAAGAATTAATTATACTCTTACAGCAAAATAGACAAATAAAAATGGTAAGATACTAATAAAATTATAAAGGGACAAAAAAAGTATATAATCGACAAAAAAACATTCAAATGATGGAATAGTTACCATAAAAACCAATAAAAAAACATAGGAAATAGCGACAAAGTTACAATGAAGTTGTATTCTACTGATCTAAATCGCATAAGAATATAGTATTTGTATTCAAGGATAAAGTTACCAACTTGTAGATTTTTTAATCCATCATATAGATTATATAGGATAAACTCAAAATAAAAATATGACGGAGATATATAGTGCTGTGATCATTTTTAGAATATATTCCAAATTCAGATAAAAATTACGCGATATTTAAAAACTAAAGAAATAAATAAAGGGTAAAAAAATAAAATTTAGTGAAATGTAGAGAAAAATCATGGTAAAAACTGAACTATATTTATCCTTGATCTAGAAAAAGTATAAAAAATGTACGATAATCATTTATGTTCAGTAGTATTCCTCGACATATAAAAGAAACCGGTTGAAGAATATCCACCAGGATTTTAAAAACCAAAAAATATAACGGTTCATATATTCAATTCGTTTAAAGTAGAGATAATATAATTTTGTTAAAAGAATCGCACCTTTTAGAGAAAAATAAATAAATAAAACCTCCTGCATTAGGTGATTTATTAATATCATATAAAGAAACAATATGTAAACTTTATCAAAAAAAAGAACGAATCAAGATTATTATCTATAAAATAGAGCAAAAAAGTATATATTGTACAGATTAAACGTCTTATAGAAGCTAAATATTACATAAATATAAGATTCAAGCTTGAATAAATAGTTAGCAAATAAATATCTCAAAATTTTTTATTTCGAATGAAAAACGTATAACATAAAAATAAACTGCAAATCTTGATTTATAATATCAAATAAACAATAGTTAGAGTTTAATATTTACAATGTATATTTTATTCAACCCACGTCAAAAATAATTATAAAATATGTATCTTCAGAGTAAGCCATAATTCTTGAAGAAAATTTTATAAATATCAAAATTCTACTATAATATTTTAGTGAAACAGTAAATGTATGACAATTTAATAATTTATGTGGATAAAACCATGAATTTTTAAATCTAGAAATATAAAATTTATGTTCACATTTATAAAGCTGACTATTAGATTTTTAGAAAATGGAAGATAATTCAATAAACACAAAGTCATTTATAAAAAAAAGAGGACCGAATGCACATAAAATTGTTTTAAAATATAATAATAAATTTTCTAGTTTTCATCAATTTGTACAAAAAACCAAGATATGATTTATATTTACACATAGAAATAAATTCTAAAATAACATTCGATTTTTGATTTTATTGATATAAAAACAGAAAAAGTATACAGAATTTATCATAATGTAATAGTTATATCGAGCAGAAATGGGTAAAAACAATCTTTTACCAACAATAGATCAAAATAATATTTAATGTACATTTTAGACATATTAAACAGTTCATCAGTATATAATGTAAAAAAATATATGATTTAACATGTAAAGAGGTTTCTCTACAAATTTATTTACGATTTTTTTGTTTTTTAAAAGACAGATAACAACCTTTTATGCATACAAATATACACAGTTTTTTAAAATAATAAGATA
The DNA here is from genome assembly GCF_057557595.1 of Rhyacophila brunnea. Lineage (NCBI taxonomy): Eukaryota > Metazoa > Arthropoda > Insecta > Trichoptera > Rhyacophilidae > Rhyacophila > Rhyacophila brunnea. Next base: position 1,596,094 of record NW_028233358.1, read on the forward strand.
GAATCTATAGAGCATACATAGTCAAACATACAAAAATCCTATTGAAATAGTTAAAAATAAAAAAATCTATCGAGTAATATTCAAACTTTTTTGCTAAGAAAAAAAATAAGAGTTCGATACTATTATGCAATTAAATATAATAATTGAAATAGTTATACATGTAAATCGAAATCAATAATTCTTGACAATGAAAAAAACACTTATTTATTCTGACAAGACTTAGAAAGCGATTTATAAAGAAATAAAACACGTTCAGCATAAACATTAAAAAAACATTATCTTTTCAATGTTTTTTTACAATACGATACAATAGATAAACTATTTTTTATTGTTCATGGATTTAAAATAAAAGCTTCGATATTTAGCAAAAAAAACCATTTTTATACATTTTTTTATATAACTACGAGATTATTAATGTCATTATATTTCTACAAAACAAAGATATGTATTTTTTATGTCAATCGAATAGAATTCCACATCACGAATTGATATAAGCTTTTGATGTATAAGATACACACTCGTATTTACTTTTGTAAGCATTTCATTCTATTAACAATAAATATAAAAAATATCATATATACTACAATTTAAATAATACAATTTATATAAAATCCAGATTTTTAGCAGTCAAGAAAAGACGAAAAACGTATTATATGCTTTTTTGATACAATATAAAAAATATTTGAAAATTTAAAGAATCTTAAAATAAAAGAGTAGTGAAATCTTGCAATTAAATTTTTTATTAATGTTATATTTTGTGATTTAGCACAGATTTGGATGTTTTTTTAGATGCAAATAAGTGATAAAAGGCTATTGAGTTTGTAAAATACTTCAACGCCTAATTATTTACCTCACTAAACTTATAGATATTCGAAGAAAAAATAATAGTACATGAGTCGGGAATATATATAAACCAGCATAAAAGATTGCAAAAAAATAACATAAACGTGTGATAAATATAATAATAGAGTCGCCCCTACCGTAAAAAGGCGACTCTTTTATTGTGTTCATTGCATCGTAATGCAAAATAAATCTATTTTTATAAGAGAACCATAAAACATAGATTATCATGTATAAATTATATACTTTTTTGTTTATAAAAACACCTATTCAATGGAATGTAATTTTTGTACTTTGCACTGCGTATTTTATATAAATGTTCATTGTTTTTGTATTATTATTTATTTTTTAAACATGAAAAATATAAAAAAATGGCTAGTTACTATTTTATCATATAGATAATACATTATAAATAAATTTAATATGGCAAAAAACAGAAAATGAATCTACTTAAATATATAGATGTTCAGAAAAATATGTGATTTCAATCATTTACATTAGACAATGTATTTAACTAACACTGTATTCTAAAATATACATTTTTTCTTTATCCTAGCGGAACTTTTTAACACTTTTTGAATTTTTTTAACGGTATTAAGTGACAAATGTAATATTTATGATTTATGAAATCTATATTAGGTAATCTGTGCCTGTTTAATCCAATAAAAAATCCTTTTTCTTTTAGCTACTTTTAGAATTACATCCTTTTATAGCAGCTTAGGCGACTATATATATCAAATAGCATATAAATCTAGAAATAACTTTGCAAAAATACCAGTCTTCAGATTTAAAATCATAAAATTTGGTTTTTTTTAAACTTTAGCAGGCAGATTGAAACTCAAAATCATACCTATTTTACTGAAATATATTTTCTAAGCGTATGTAATGTTTAAACAAATTCCTATATTTAGTAATAATTCTATCTCAATGTTATAAGATATCGATCAAGTTAGTATTTTAGATGATTAGAATTACAAAAAAATTTCACATAATTGAAAAAAAAAGAAGAAAAAAACATTTATCTTGTTGTACCAGATAAAATAAAAAGCTTAATTTATGGTTCAATTCATAAAAATTACCGAGTTTAGTATTATCCACCTTTTTTTTCGTATATAAGAAACATACTATAAAAATCCTATTTAAAAGACATCAAAGTCAATTAAATAATATCAAAATCTTTTTTTAAAATTGAAAATTATAAAAAGACTTAAAAATATATTCAATATTTTATGTAATTGATCATTAAAAGAAAAAAAATAATAGGACCCTTAAACTTTCTACTAAAATCCCAAATCAAAATACATCAAGCATAATCTATATTGGTTTATAATTCAAAACATATTTTTTCGATTTGGTGTATATGATAGTTATTATCACATAAAAAACCCACTAAAATAAAGAAAAAAAATAGTCGACTAAATACACGCATAAAAGTTTCAGAAACAAGAAAAATATAAAACCTATGATTTTCTAAGTATTTTTCGTTTTAAAAAGATAATTTAAATATGAAAACTTAATTTTATTACAAGAAAAAAAATCCCCCTTTTTGCGATGTATATTAGTTATTGAAAAAAATCGCAGAATAATGAGTAAGATGAGAAATTCAGCAATAAAACCACACACATCTTATTATGAATAGCTGTAAAAATTCATTTTTTCACCAAACAGTGCATGTTCTTAGGTTTTTTTTGAAGACAGAAAAAAATATGGCAACATATAAAGCTTGGAATTGACCAAAAAATCAATAAATTCACCTTTTCTGGTTAACAAAACAAATGTACTAATATTAGCTATGTCTAGTAGAGTATATAAATATCCATTATAAGGCAAAAAAATCTTAAATATAACCAAGTTTGTTATGGCTATATATCCACAAAAAGATGATTTTATCTTCTATCAACTTCAGACTATGTATTTATCTTGTCATAAATTATCATTGTAGGGTTTCTTTCTATGCTAGCGGACATATTTATCGTCTCTTATACGGCTATTCTGCGACATAATTCAGCTAAAAGTAATAAATTTATGTTTAAAAGACAATTGATTCTTCTTTTTGCCACAAAAAAGATCCATAATATGGTTTTTCTCTCTCGTAGCAGACATATTATATTTAAAATAGGATATAAAATCGATAATATAACATGCCACATGAAATATTTATTATAAAATTGAATTTTTTCATGAAAAAGCTGTTTTTTTTAGCATAAAGGTTTTATATTTACAATCAGAAAATCTAAAAACCGTCTATAAAAATAAAAAAAAACCAAAGAAATGGCAGCAATATGAGATCTATGCCACAAAAATTAAATCAAATAACAATTTATATAGAGTAAAATAAGACAATCAAACATAAATTTCTATCAGAGACGTAATTTTTATAACAATATGCTTATATTAGTGCATTAAACTGAAAATATTTACTAAAAATAATAATATCCGGTGTCGAAAATAGAAAAATATATCTTTTGTATTTTCAATCTATTTATATGTTACTATAAAATTATATTTTCTTATAAGATAAATCCAATAAATTTTCTATTATTAATTAATAAACACTAAAACTATTTCGATTTGACCAGTATATTTCTATATATATGAAAAATAAAATAAAAAACTTAAAAAGATAATAATTTCTTAACAAGAGAATCTTAAAGAAAAAATAAATAGGAAATAGATAAGTATATTATAAAACACATAAAAATAGTCATATTATTGCTTTTTTAATATATAATCTTAAGAAAATAAAAAATTTATGGTTTTAAATATTATAAAGAACAATTAATGAGAAGATCTTTAAAAGGTAGAAAATCTAGTTTGATGCATATTATAGACTTATATAAAAATTATTATAATTATTTATGCCAATATTAAGAATTTTATGGTGATTTATAAATTTATAGATTCTGAATGAAAATTTAAATAAAATTAGAAGAATATTTTATGATAAATAATTAATAAAAAAAGTATAATTTGCCGTAAAAAAATGGATAAAAAATATTGTTCTTTGCAGATATTCTTTCTCGTAATCCAATTATAATGAAAAATCGAATGATTTGATAACAGCATTTGGTATCCAGGAAGTTCTAATTTTAAATAAAAAAACGATACTTTAGCATAAAATTTTATTAAAGTGTTGTTTACTTAAATTGCGTAATTTTCGAATATTTCAATCCAAAGATAATATATTCAATTATAACAAAAAAACCTTAACAAGATGAATATATTTTTTCTTTTTAATACACTGAAACAAGCATCATATAAAATTTTAAAAGAATATAAAGGAGAAAAAAAAAGTATTTATATAGCTATTACAAGAATAAAGTAAATTATTAACTACTTTATGGATTTATTGATCGTAAAAAGTAAAGAATCAAAAAAAAACTACAAAAATGATAGTATTTTTACCATTGAAAAAGATAAAAACATAAAAATATCCTAAAAATGATAGCATTATCTCTATTAAGTTTAATTTTTATATTCTTAATTGCATAAGAATATAAAGACATTAACTTTCAGATTTTAATGTTATCATAGAGATGATTAAGAAGATAAACTAAAATAGAAAATATGATAAAGGATATACAGAGTTTTGTTTTTTTTTCAAAAATATGCCCCATTTTCAGAAAAAAAACGCATATTTATTTACTCAATGAATAGAATATCAGTTTTATAGAAAAAATTTCGGTAAAATAGAGAGAAATACCATGGTAAAATTTTTTTTTTATTTTCTTATCTAGAAAAAGGGGTAAATACGATCAATGATCATTTTTGATCAGCTGTGTTTCATTATATTCAAAAGAAACCTGTTGAGAATATAACACAGGTTTATAAAAACTAAAAAATTACACGATTCACATATTTCTATTCATCAATTCTAGTAAATATATAATTTTTTTATAAGAATCGCGCTTTATTACAAAAAATAAATAAATGAAAGATATTATAGTATTAGCAGTGATATTTATAATAAATTATAATTTAATACAAAGTAACAATATTTAATCTTTATATGAATTCTTATTAAAAATTCTAAAATCAAGAATATTATATGTAAAATATAGCAAAACAAATTTTGATTATATAAGATTGAACTACTTATAGAAGCGAAAGATAATTAATATATTAAGATTCCAATTTACACATATACTTAGCAAATCATTATCACAAATACTTTTATATCCAACGAAAAACGTAAAACATGAAAACAAAACAGCTAATGTTGATATAGAATATCAAATAATCATTAAATTTGCAGTGTATATTTAATTTATTTCCTTGTCTATAATTATTATAAAATTATAACTTTCGATTAAATCTATCTAAAAAAAATATTATAAAAAAGGTCCAAAATGATTTTATTTAACCTATGTCTATAATCATTGTAAAATTTGAACCTTCTGACAAAATCCATCTATATAAAATTTCAAAAATTAATTTATTTAACCCACGTCAAAAATCATTATAAAATATCTAACTTCGGAATATATCATAATTCGGGAATAGTAATCCAATAATATGAAAATTCCACCATAATATCTTTGTGAAACAGTAAATGTATATCATTTTTAAATTTTCGTCCTTTTTGTGCATAAAACCATGAATTTTCAAATCTAGAAATATAAATTATATGTTCACATGTGAAAATATATGTATTAGATTTTCTTAAAATAGAAGATAATAAAATTGAAAAAAGTGAACCAAATAAACATAAAATTGTTTCAAAATTTAATAATCTTTATACTTTTATCGATTTTCGAAAAACACATTAAATTTATTCATTTATCTTAACAAATAAAATAAATCCTAAAATGGTTTTTGGCATTTGATTTTATTTGAATAAAACAGAAAAAGTATACAAAATTTATCATAATGTAATAGTAATATCGATTTGAGAATATATATAAAAACAGTATATTACACATTTCAATTCAAAATAATATAGTATAATATAATAAAGTTGTACATATATATGAGGTTTCGCTAGAAATCATTACTGTTTGATGTTATTTAAATGACGAAAAAAACTATTACGAATATCAATAAAATCAATCTTAAAAAATACAGAGATAGATTCTAAAAAGGTACTTATAGTAAAAAAAATCGTTTTTAAATAGTTAAACACATTAAAATTTATCGCGTGATATTCAAACTTAGCTATAAGAAAGAAAATAGAAATGAAGATATTATTATGCAATTTAATTTATCATGAAATAGTCAAACATATAATTCGAACAAAATTATCTATACAAATGCAAAAAAAACCTTCATTTATTCTGACAAGACTTAGAAAGCGATTTATAAAGAAATAAAACACAGTTAAAAAATAGGGAAAAAAGTATTGCATTTTCGATGTTTAACTCTGAATACGATACAGAAGATAAGTTTTTATTGTTACTGTTCATGGATTTTAAAAAAGAAAAACTTCAAATTATAGCAGAAAGAATTGCGAAAAAACCTTTTTTATATTGTTTCATATAACTAATATGATTTTATACGGTTTTTTAAAACACAGATATCTGATTTTTTATTTCAATCGAATGGATTTAACATCACAAATAGATGCCAACTTTTAATATATATACAAAGCATCAGAACTTATTTGTGTATACTTTTGTAAACAATTCATTATATTAAACCTAAATATAGAAAATATCACAAATAAAACAACTTGAATCGTGTAAATTTTATACAATCGGGATTTTGTGTCGTCAAGAAAAGACGAAAAAGGTGTTTATTACGTTTTTAGAAAATATTTTAGAATATTTGGCTGTTGAAACAATCTATAAATCAAAGTGTGATTATATCTTGCGATTATATCACTTATGTGTGTTTTATTTTGTAATCTAGAACAGATTTTGATGTTTTTGCATTACAAAAAAGTGAAAAAAGGCTATTTAATTTATAAAAAACATTAATGGTTTTTCATTTTATTACTAAAACTGAAAGATCTTAGATGAAGATTAACTTGACATTTATAAAAATGATAAGAAATAATATCATAAACGAGTGATAAATATAATAATAGGGTCGCCCCTACCCTAGAAGGGCGACTCTATTATTGTGTTCATTGCATCGTAATTATATAAATATATAAGTTGTATAATAGTTTGCTGAAAAATACACGTTTTTAAAATAAAATCAAGTATTCTTACAGTTTTTACCTCATATGAGATCAACATATCTATTTTTAAAGTATTTTTTTCAATTTTTTAAATTTGATAAATTAAAAAAAAAGCCTTACTACTTTTTTTTATACGGTAAATGCATTATAAATAAATGTTATAAGAAAAAAAAGAAAATAAAACTATATATAACTATTCATTTCAAAAAATAAGTATCTTACAATTTTATATAATAAAGAAATAGTATTTAACAAAAATGGTATTCTAAAATATACATTTTTTCTTTATTCCTAGCTGAACTATTTACCACCTTTTGTATTTTTACAACGTATTTCGATATGAATGTACGATTATAGAAAAATATAACATTAGAAGTAAAAATTTGCGCTAGTTAAATACCAAGAAAATCTTTTTTCTTATAACTATCTATTTGAAATAGCACTTCATTATAGTTATTTGGGCGACTAGATATATCAAACAGTATATAAATTATTATAATAACCTTATAAAAATACCAGGTAACAGGTATGAAATCACGAAATCTGTTGTTTGTTTAACTTTAGCAAGAAGATTAAAAACTCAAAATCATGCCTATTTTACCGAAATGTAATATTGATGAGTGTGAATAACTCACAAAATACATCATTTTATGTGATAATTTCATCTCAATGTTATAACAAATCGAAAAAGTTAGTATTTTAGATGTTTAGGAATATAAAAATATTGAATAAAATATAAAAGAAAAAAACATTTATATTCATTTATTAAATAAATGAAAGCTTTTTATTATATTTAACAGATATAAATTACCGATTTTAGCATTATACACCTTTTATTTTCGTATATAAGAAACATACCTAAAATATATTATAAATCAACATCAAAGTAAATGAAATAAAAAAATGACCTTTAATCATAGATTACTGTTTATATAAGATGTAAAAATTATTTAAATATAATATATAATTGATTTTGCAAAAAAGAAAAAAATAATAGGACCCTTAAACTTTTTACCTAATTCTCGATTAAAAATACAATAAATTTAATGTGTATGTCATCGTTTTTCAAACCAATTTATATCTTTTATTTATAAAGGGCCAAAAAAATACCAATGCGGGTTGGGACTAGGGGCTTAGGGTTCGTTAACCATATTCGTTGATTAAACTACGGGAATACTCATATATAATTGGCCTACTAGGGGTAAAAATAAAACTACGGGAATACTTGAATCTGATTGATCTACTAAGGCCAGGCAATAAAACTACGGGAATACTCGAATCTGATTGATCTACTATGGCCAGGCAAAAGAAAACTACGGGAATACTCGAATCTGATTGATCTACTAAGGCCAGGCTGCAAAAACTAGTTAATTCAGTTATTCTATTGGCTTACTAGAGGTATACTTGGGTTTTTTGACCTACTTGGGGTAGGCTGGATAAACTATACTTTGTTTATTCTAATCCTATAGTTATATGCCATATATAGTATATTATATGTGCATTGGCTACCTTAGATTTGAAGCTATTTAAGGTATTATGTAGACCTTAAATTCAAGTTTCTGGTTAATGTAGTCTGTTTCGCTGACGCTTTAAAAACCTTAAAAACGATTTTTTAAGTTTGATAAAATGTTTTTTATTGCTCGTATAAATAAATTGCACCTAATTATAACTTTTAAAGATAATTCTAAAGAAAAATCTTATATTTCAGGTTTTAAACATTGTTATATAAACTAGCATGTATATATTTTCTAAATATAGATATAGATTGTATAAATCTGTTATTACTTTATTTACGCGTTTATAAATCAGCTGGCGTATTTCTAAAACCTTAAAATACATAAAAATTATACTCTATCTCCCATAGAAACCTCTACTTGCATTAAACTGCGCTAGCACTTTTTGTAGACCTTAAAATACATAAAAATGCTACTCTATCTCTTAAAAAAAACCCTTACTTGATCTAAACTGTGCTAGCGTATTCTACAAACCTTAAAATACATAAAAATGCTACTCTATCTCTTAAAAAAACCTTTACTTGCAATAAACTGCGCTAGCACTTTTTGTAGATTTTAAAATACAGATAAATTATACTCTATCTTTACAAAAAAACCTTACTTGTATTAAACTGCGCCAGCACTTTTTTTAAACCTATAAATACATAAAAATGCTACTCTATCTCTTAAGAAAACCCTTACTTATATATAAATGTGCTAGCGTATTTTGTAAACCTTAAAATACATAAAAATTATACTCTATCTCTCATATAAACCCTTACTTGTATTACACTGCGCTAGCACTTTTTGTAGACCTTAAAATACATAAAAATTATACTCTATCTCTTAAAAAAACCCTTACTTGATCTAAACTGCGCTAGCACTTTTTGTAGACCTTAAAATACATAGAAATTATACTCTATCTCTTAAAAAAACCCTTACTTATATATAAATGTGCTAGCGTATTTTGTAAACCTTAAAATACATAAAAATTATACTCTATCTCTCATATAAACCTTTACTTGTATTAAACTGCGCTAGCGTATTTTTTAAACCTATAAATACATAGAAATTATACTCTATCTTTCAATATAAAATCTTACTTGTATTAAACTGCGCTAGCACTTTTTTTAAACCTATAAATACATAGAAATCGTACTCTATCTCTTAAAAAAACCCTTACTTGTATATAAATGTGCTAGCGTATTTTGTAAACCTTAAAATACATAAAAATTATACTCTATCTCTCATATAAACCTTTACTTGTATTAAACTGCGCTAGCACTTTTTGTAAACCTAAAAATACATGGAAATTATACTCTATCTCTATAAAAAACCCTTCCCTTGTATATAAATGTGCTAGCGTATTTTGTAAACCTTAAAATACATAAAAATTATACTCTATCTCTCATATAAACCTTTACTTGTATTAAACTGCGCTAGCTCTTTTTGTAGACCTTAAAATACATAAAAATTATAATCTATCTCTTAAAAAAACCCTTACTTGATCTAAACTGTGCTAGCGTATTCTACAAACCTTAAAATACATAAAAATGCTACTCTATCTCTTAAAAAAACCCTTACTTGATCTAAACTGTGCTAGCGTATTCTACAAACCTGAAAATACATAAAAATGCTACTCTAACTCTTAAAAAAACCCTTACTTGTATATTAATGTGCTAGCGTATTTTGTAAACCTATAAATATGTAGAAATTATACTCTATCTTTCCAAAAAACCTTTACTAGGATATAAATGTGCTAGCGTATTTTGTAAACCTAAAAATACAGTAAAATTATACGCTATCTCTATAAAAAACCCTTACTTGTATTAAACTGCGCTAGCGTATTTTGTAAACCTAAAAATACATAAAAATTATACTCTATCTCATATATAAACCCTTACTTGTATTAAACTGCGCTAGCACTTTTTGTAGACCTTAAAATACATAAAAATTATACTCTATCTCATATATAAACCCTTACTTGTATTAAACTGCGCTAGCGTATTTTTTAAACCTAAAAATACATAAAAATTATACTCTATCTCATATATAAACCCTTACTTGTATTTAAATGTGCTAGCGTATTTTAAAAATAATAAACACATAGAAATTATACTCTATCTCTTAAAAAACCCTTATTTGTATTTAAATGTGCTAGCGTATTTTAAAAATAATAAAAACATGTAATTTAACTTTATCTCTGAAATTTTCTCCTCTATTCTTTCTATTTTTAATTAATTGACACGATATATGCGAAATTTTTATCTTTATTTATGATTACATTTTTCACATATAAACAAGGTAATTTATAAATACAATATATACGTTAAAGACCTATAGAATATAATCTAGTAATTTGCAGTGTTTAAAATTATCAACTTAATCTCAATTTATGGCGGTTCTATGGATATATCTGGATTTATATTTATGTATTTATCAGTAAATTAAAGTTATCATATGAAATATAACTAATCTATATAACGTATTTGAAGTTTTTTATGGTAATTGGGAAATGAAATAAAAAAATATGACTATAAAATCGTTAAGTTATGATCATTAGGCTAATATTGATACTTTATCATAATTTCGTGGTTCAAAAAACCTTTAATAATCTTTGAATATCTTTAATTTTGCACTGGTCTCTAAATTAATAAAAAAGTTCTAAAAACAAACTTAATTGTTGTAATATTTATTTTTTCGACCCATAAAAAACCTTTAAATTAATAGATCCGATCTTTTTACCATTAAAACTGTTCTATAATGTGCTATTTATTATTTTTAATGCAAAATTATTGTATTTAACACCATTCTATTTTAGTATTTTGGTCTTTTTTTTTATTTATAATTACAGTTTATTAATTATTTTTTATTAAGAATATGAATTTATATTCAAAAACTTATATTTTTCGCCGTTTTTTATAATCACGAAATATTGTTCTGTGACTTTTTAATTTATATAAATATTTTTGTGTGCAAGTATTTGAAGCGGTTTGATCTTTTATAGGTTGTAAAAATGAATAAAGAATGAAAATATTTTATTTCCTTGGAATTACATCAATCGAAAATATATATTCTTGATGTTGGAAAGTAATTCGATCATTTCAACTTATCTTTTTAAAACAAGAATAATATTTTTCAAAACAATATGGTTGTACTTGGCAGTATTTATGTTTAGTTCATGTCATAAAATATAATAAAGGGGGAAAAAAATATTTATGTTTTTATCGAATAACACAAAGTTAAAAATATTTATATTTATAATTATTCAAATTATTAAAATAATTTTTCTAAAAAATTTAGCTTTTACAAATTTATCATAAAATAATCTAAAAAAATTGGTTACCTTATCTTTTTATGAAAATAAACTCAGTTGAAACATAATAGCGTTAAAAATAAACATATCAAATATTTTAAAACTGTTCGGAAAAGTAAACTGCTGGAAGTATTGTTGTTTTATTTATTATAATTGATTAGTTTTAAAAAACATATTATAGAATAATTGATAGTTATTTATAATTAATACGAGATAGAAGTATATAATTAAATTAGAGTTTATGTCGGCATTATATAGGAGTAAATGTTAGAATAAGTATCTCTAGAGATAGAGTAGATGGCATTTTTAAAATGTGAAAATATTGTGAATAAATTTCGCTTTATTTGTTTTCTGAAAAAATGGTAAAATTTTGGCATAGCCTTCGGCACATTTACTACCAAATCAAAAAGTACTTTTCGATTTCCGATCACCTGCACGCCTCTTATCTTCCACCAAAGCTACATCCATTATATTTTTTCTTATCAATTATCCTGGCGAGAGGACTTTAATCTCTCGCCAATGCCATCTTCAGAGCAGCAGAAATATAAGTTTATGGGATTTCTCCCCTATCGTATTACCTCGACAGGATTTATTTTCTTTTTTTTGACGAGAGTCTTTCCCACTCTCGTCGATATATCATGTCAATGTAGGAATTAAAAAGATTCTAATAAACATTTAAGAACTTTAATCGCATAAAAATAGACTAATTACCGCAATATTAAAAACAGATAAATATAGAATTCTAATTGTATAAAGCTTATAGTGATAGAAAAAATTATATAAGATTTTGGCGTTAAATTATATATAAAGTATCATCAGCTAATTGTAATATTAAAATAAAAAGCTGCAGCAATTATAAACAAAAATTTACTGACTTTATTATTCTAAAAATTATATTTAAAGAAACTAAACATATAATAATCTTTTTTATATATTTAGAGGAAAAAGAATCAAAAATACTATAAAAATAATATCAATGTATAATTTCAAAGATATTTTCGACTTTTTAATATATTTCTATAATTTTAAATCTAAAAAGATATGTTTCAATGGCTTATATTATAAAATACTAAAATCTGAATCGGTATTAGCAATCTTTTGAGATTAACATGTGTAAAACTGTTAATAATTATAGATTGACTTATAAGAACTTTGTATCACATAAAATGGAAATTAAGTAAAGTAAATATTATAATTATCTTGGTATTCACGTATTAAAAGAAATAGAGTATGTAAAAGTTTTCTGAATCCTGTTTTATGCATACGAAAAACATTATAAGCATATTAAAGCACCATAAAATGCTATATATAATTTAATTGGTAACATAAACTTAGTTTTCTATTATTATTAATTTTTATTTTGTTTTGTAGTCGCATCTAAAAAAACTTAAACATACCATATTGGCTATATATCAATGACTATTATGTCATTTTATCTTTAATGACTTCAAAGCTCATCAAGGTGCAATTTTCACACATAATAAAAATGATTTTTAAAAAATAAGATCAATGAAATTATTTTACGGCTGATAATGCAAAAAAAGCCCATTATAAGCTATATATGCATACAATATGTGATTGATCAAATAATTTTATATAGTTTATGTGCTTCATGAATTAGAATCATAACATCAACATACAATCGCCAATATATGTTTAATAAAAAAACAAAAAAAAATTCAGGAATTCTGGAAATTTTCGATCTTAACGATATTTTGATAATAAAATATCTTATAGATATCATTTCTTCTTTAAGAAAAAATTTATCTTCTTTTATATATTGTAAATTAGTTTTAAATATATTTACTGAATTTTTTAGCGGATTTAAACATGCTTATTCTATAAATAACTTTATAGTTCATTGTTGAATTTTATATTAAGCATAAATGTGTTTTTTTATGGTTAAACATTTCAAAAACTAATTTATTTCAGTTTCTAACTCATCTTATTAAAATAAATCAATTATTAATGTTTAAATTAGAATATATGAGTTCACGTGAATAAAAGCAAATAGTACATAAAATACAAAAAAAAATATGATTATAAGTCCAAACCATGTTTTATCGATTTCTTATATTCATCCTCTTCAAATGATTTTCTATATTTATTCATTTCAAATATCTAAAAATATCATGACTATCGGTAATAATTTTATAAGTACCGTATTTGAAGGTCAAATATGTTAGTTTTATGTTTATTACAAGTTATAAACTCTTTTCGAGACAAAAATTAATGTTTTACATAAAAAATTTTAACATCCCTGAGTCTATAAAAAAAAAGTTTAAAAGTTGGAACCTTGTAAGTTAATTATTATACTAAGTATATTTTCGTTGACAAAAAATAAAAAATTACTAGCTTAAATCATTACAAAATTTTTTTCACTAAATTAAATCTAAATATAAATTAAATTTTACTTACTCGATATATATTATCTGAATAAAAACATCAATATAAATTTATTTTTGCCGTATTCTATAAATTTTTGGTTTTTTAATATGCAAATACAGAATTTTGACATGATTTATTAGAATGAAAACAAAATGTTTGTTTAAAAACTAAGTAAATCTAGCATCTTGAGAATTTAAAAATTAAAAAAATGACACGAAAAGAAGGAGGCAAATAAAGTCGATAAAAAAAGTATATCTAAACTTCTAAAATTTAAAGTTAAACTTACTAAATCAAATCATGCAATAGAAAATTTAATTTGGATATTAACGTAAGGAAAAAAATAAATTTTGGCTATGATTCGAAGAAGAAAAAAATAAATTTTGGCTATGATTCGAAGAAGAAAACAACCCGTAGAATAAGTCCAATATTTTGCGAGAAAAAAAATTGTCATTTACGTTAACTACAATAAGCAAACTTATGTAATTTAATATAATCGTATAAAATAATTCAGTGTAATTACAGATCTGATGGAAAAAATGAATTTCATACTATTAATAAGTTTGTATATAAATATTAAGAATAAAAGTAGTAATATTTGGTAGCTCAAATATTTAAGGGGGCAAAAAAGAAAAAAATGAATATTTACATGGATAAATAGATAGACTAAAACAAAAAAAAGCTGACTTGTAAATAAAAAAACAATCGTGGCTGAAATATAGCAATGTATCATATATGTAATGCATAAAGTGTAAACTATTTATTTTTCGACAATCCCATCTTTTATATGAATCTATAAGTTTTCTTTCTATTCCAATTTCTTTTTAGGTGTTAATAATGCCTGGTTTATTTTTTATTTAGTTCTATTGTTTACGACAATCTTTTAAATAGTTGAGTTAAAATAATGTAAAATTGGCATTTTTACTATAAATATAAAACAAAAATCCCATTTAAATATTATTTATAGAAAAATCGGACTTATTCAAATAAAACAGATATAATATTATTTGTGGGTTTTAAAACAATATTTTTCTCACATTAGGATAATCCAATTAAAGATATCGGCACGATTTATATAGAAAATGTTTGATTTGAATATATAATCTAGAAATATTACTAAAAGTTGGCATTATATATAATGATGCGCTTCAATATGTTTCAGAAAACCATATCATTATACAAAAATCATAATCTTAAGTTAAATAATTATCGAATAAAGAAATTACTTATTCGATTTTATTTTTGAAAGGTTTATTATGTTGAAAATGTCAATTTAGAAAGACTAGGATGATATTTCAATATTTAATTTAAAAAAAGAACAGCTTTTAAATAAGAATAAAACTTTATACCTTACCATAAAGATAAGATTCTATGGTCTTAATCATTCAACAACGCTTAGTTTACATTTCTTTATTATACAGATTCTATAGTACGATAAATTACTTTTTTTCCTGTAAAATAAAATATTTAATGTGATCAATACACAAAAAATAAAAAATAAAATACTTAGTCACATATATTGTGATTGAGTTATTGTGTATATTGGTCTTATAGATTTATATAAGATCATAATCAAATTTATTTTTACATAATGCATAGAATATTTATAAACCAGCATATAAATATAGCATTTTTTAAGTTAGACAAATATAAGAAAATAAAAACCTTGTAATTATATTTTCGCATAATTATAGGACAAATGTTATAAAACTGATATATTATACAAAGAAAAGACCATGATATTGTTTTTTACTTACGCTATTTTAATTGTTTTTCGTTGGCATTCAAAATATAAGTATGCGAAAAAAATAAAATTTATAAAAAAAAAGACTGTGTATGGTAAATCTTGCTATAAGGCATATGATTATCTTAATGTATTATACGATGTAACTCCGTCAAAAAACGCCGAATTCTATAAATAATGTTTTTCTAAATGTACATTATATTTAACAATCTAAACACAGAAAATTTTAAAGTTATTTTTAAAGTCGTTCTAACCACATGGAATGATTATATCTAGCTCTTTAGAATTATAATAAAAACTATAAGGTCTTAAGATTGATTTCGATGTCAATAATCTCGAAATTATATTTATCAAAATTTTCTAGGAAAGTTTCGTTAAAGAAAGATTTAAAATTCGATATATGATAAATAAAGTCAAAAAAAACATAAAAAAATAAGCACTTAAATACACAAAAACACAAAAGCAAAGACATTACGAAATAGAATTGTAAAATACATAATTTATTGTAATAATTTTTAAATACCATCACATGATTAGTTTTATAATAATTACACAAACATTTAAACATGTTAACTTATTTATAGGTTATCTTTATATACAAAATAACAATTAAAATATAATAAATAATTATGCATTTTAAATTCAAAGACGAACTTATTCTTATTTACGAAAAAAATGATTGTGATTAAACAAGTCTAATCATAACAATGTAAAATATCGAATTATCCTATATTCAGCTAACTTTATAAATTACGTAAATTCAAGGTATTTCTAAATCGAAAATACATATGTGAATAGTATCTAAAAAAATTCAGATATATATAATTATTGTAAATTAAAACTCTATATTGAATTATCTTATTTTTTGATCTTAATATTCTTTCACACATTGATAACTTTTATAGATTTTATAGTATACTTATCCAATAAATCGTTTAATATGTCACTAATAACAATTAAAAAACATAAATTTACAACAAAATATAATTTTTTTTATTTTTCTTCGAAGTTACTCGTAAATTCGTTCTGTTTTCATACTATTTTTCAGTTTAATAAGTAAATAACCAAATATTTTGTCTCGAAATTTATTTCAACATATTTTTTTAGCAAAAACGAAAACAATGTTTGAATAATATTTTGCGACATATATCTAACATCTATAAGTTTTCATAAAAACCACTCAATTTACTTTTTTATAAAAAATATACAAAATAAGTAACTATTATATCTTATAATTAAGCGTATAAAAATAGATGCAAAAAAAAAACTTTAAGATTCCAAAAACATTATTAAAAACAACTAAAGAGTAAGTTAAAAGCATTATAAAGTACCTTCTTATTGTACGATTCTTTTTGAGCTTTTAATTCGGGTATTCTTGTGAATATTTAATATAATAATACGGCGAACGAGTAATATAAATCGGTTTAAAAACAGAATTTATTATAAAATAAACTGTATAAATGCTAAGCACTAATTGGTTGCAACAAGATTTTCTATTTGTATATTTATAAACGTATAGAACAAAATATAATTTATTTTCAATTATTCTTAGTTCTGTTCGGATATTATGGTATTCCACTTAGAAAAAAATTCAATAATTGGTTTTTTTAAACCAAAAATTATTTATTGTATATATATTCAAACGAATTGCACAGAAATTTTCTTTACTCTTATTAATTTAAAAGAATAATTAAAAGTATTAAAAAAAACAAACTTTATTATAATTCGAAGCAAAAAATTCGAATATAAACCACAAAAACAATATGTATATAATGACAGAAACTTAATTAGAAGCACACAAATCATCAAAAAATGTTATATTTCTAAACTGAGGATATAAAATATTGGATGAATCCTTTATGATTATATGCAATTATAATTAGAATCTTGGTTTTTTAAAGCTCATATTCATATGAATATTTTGAAACTGCGCAAATCAAAATATTAGACTGGAGTTCTTGCCAATCACCATATTAAAATTCAATTTAGTTTCATATGCAGTTACAGAAAAACCAAGCTTTGTTGGTTTATATTAGCATATAAAAACATGTCAAATTAGACTAAAATGAATTCATTTGCTATAAGTTGTCATTTTTTTATAAATAAAAGTTCAATTATATAAACACAGTAAATTTGATTCGTATAAATACTGTGGCTTATATAGGCATAAAGATGACACGAAAAATCAAGATTCATCTGAATCGAGTCACAAGAACAAATCCAGAAGAAAAAAAGAAGATTCTAATTCCGTGAAATTCGTAAATGAGCAGAACCTATATTTTTTTAAGTAGTAATAAAGAAGTAAAAAATTTTGACACACGAACCGTCAATATAATTCTAAAATGAAAAACTGAAGATTTAGAAGAACCAAAAAGGCTAATGAAAACACGTTATTTGATGTCGAAATTTTATATTTAGAACGTAAAACTATGAGCAGAATGCGGTAAATGTGCTTCCTAATGATGATTATGATGCGCTTATAAATGAATTTTTCGTTTCATATCTTGATATTCAGATAAACATACGTAAAATTATAGAAAGCAATGCGTTCTAGGGGGAAATTCAAAAACACATGTTAAAACAGCAAGAAAAAAATTATAAAACGTATAACATATTGAACGGTGGCTGAAAATTACTTGAGGTTATAAATAAGAAAAAAGATGTTTATCTTATATAAAAAAATCTGGGAAATCCGAAGAATCCTTACAATGAGACGAAAATATTTTAAAATCAAATTATGCCAAATGAATCAGATTCAAAAATATCAGTAGGTTTTTTTGTCGAAATTACAGAACATTATATAATAAAAGATATGATTTTTACCATCAATATATGAAATAAGATATAATAAAAACATGCTTGAAAATATCTTTATTATATTATGTTTTTAAGCGGATTCTAATTTCGAAAAATGTTATTTTATAAGTATATTTTGCGATATAACCCAGATGAATTATGCATTAAAAGTTATATTATAAAATGCGGATTACATTTTTGCTGTCAATGACTCTGCAAATGAATATTTTTTTAATGTAAAATTTTTTAATTTTAACTATTGCAATGTGAGTGATAATATATATAAATAAGCATATTATCTATAAAGTGAGTAAAGTTTGATTTTAATAATATATAATATTTAAGAAACAAAAAAATAAAGTAATAAACAGATAATTTATATTTAAAATACCTTTTTAGGCTTCTAGATATACGTTTTGAATTTTTTAAAAATTAATATAATCATACATTCATTTTTGGATCTGAGAATTATGAAATGTTTATGTTTCTGTTAGAAAGTTGCCCAAAAATCTGCGACGATATACAGAATATATGTTACCATGCTTTTTTACGCCGAAAAATACTATTCCAATGCCTTTTGCTATCAAATTTATCATGGCAGGTACTTAATCTACTGAATATCATTGCCACTGACACATTAACATGCTGAATATTACAGGATAGAAAATTTGTAACGTAAATACTTATACTTATACCTGTACAGATATATGCTTATAAATCTCAAAGAATCTTCATCATCTTTGCAATAGATTTGACAAAATAGTATACAAAAATTAAATTGAAAATAAATTAATTAATTATAAGTTTACTTTTAAACAAAAAAAAATATCAAGGTTTGCATTAAAAAAAAATATTCATGTTTTTAATTACTCTATTTAATAAACTCTAATGTGAATAAAAGTTTAAACTATAATATCATAATTAAAGAAATTAACACAGTATAATCTAAATCAGAACAAAAAAAAAGCACGGTAAAATTATTTAAATATCAAAGTGAACCAACAAAAAGATTTAAACCAAGATGATCACAATAAGATAGCTAGATACTATTATCATTCTAGATTTTTTTTACTTTTCTAAAGTTTTCAAAATATAAAATAGTATATATAACTTAATAATATAAAATAATATATTTTAATATAAATGTACTAATGGTATAAAATATGTAGAGTGATATATGAGGAATCTAGAGAACTTTTTTCACAAATACAAATGTGATATATTCTTATACTAGGCGAAGTTTGTAAAAAATATTGTAAGAAAATATTATCCATAAAAAATTATTTTTACTGTCTCTAAAAAACCTTTTATCAGTATTGTTATAACTAAATATATAAAAACAAATATAATTCCACTTAAAACTACATTCACTATATTTTTAGTATATTTAAAATTCAATATTTGTAAAACATAACAAAAAATGAATATTACACAATCACAGACGATGCTAAGTAGGTAAAAACAAAATTTATAGTATATTTTACTGTGTTTAGAAAAAAGACAAAGAAACATTAAAAATTTAGATAAAATACCAATGTGAGCGAAAATGAGCTATTGATGTATATAAAATCAAAATATTTTTATAGCCTTTATGTTTTAGAAAATCTTTAAAACGAAACATTGTATAGTTTTAAAAAATAAGGTAGGAAACAAATATTTATCGAGATATTATCCATGATTATTGCATATTTGAATTCTTTAAATGAAAAATAAAAATTTATAATGCAATTTTGCATAATTATACAAAAATTCCATCACCTTTGTATCGATAAAAAAACCTTTGTGTTACTTAATTTTGAAATATGTATTTATTAGATGATATAAGGCTTCACTTCATGTTTTAAGAAGAAAAAATTTAATGTATCTTAAGAAATTTTCTTATCCATTGGAATGCAAGTAATTATTTATTTATATAACCTAAAACGTATAATAATACGAAGGTCACAAATCCATCTTAATTATAACGTAGAATTTCATACATGTACGTTTCAGCATATCATAAGTAGGATATTATAGGACATTATCAGCGAGTCCATGTTGTAGAAATGAAAACTTGTATGTGATGTTGTAACATATTTTATTCCTGAAACTTTATCTTAGATTTATATTTATTTATTTTGGCATAAATTTGTATAATATAAATTAAATTAATCTATTCGGTATATGATCGACTCAAGTTGATATTATGCCCATAATTAATAGTAAAAACTAGAATGATCTCTTCTCTAATATAATATGGCAATTTTTTTATTTAAAATCTTACTTGTGCCTCTATTTCTAGATATGAAATAATTAGAAATAAATGTGGTACAGTATATAAATTTCAAAATTAAGTAAGCGAAATAAATAACAGATTCAAATAAACTAGCATTTTAAAATTCAGATATGATGATCAATCGGCTTTATAAATATAAACATTTATAAACGGTTTTCCGCCATAAATAATTCAAAATCTTAAAAAGTTAAGGTATTTCTGATACTTTATAAACGATCATAATATTTCAGCTACAAGACTTTGATGAACAAAATCATAAAATTCTTTTTATTTTTATTAGTTAAGCCAAAAAAATTATTATATACTGTACAAAGACGTTATTCTTGCCATTACATCTAAATTATTCAAAAATATCATATATTTCTCCTTTTTTATAATTCTTTATATTCACTGGGAAATGATTAAGCTAAATTCGCTTTACTTTTGATATATATACAAATAATTCACAATAGTAGAACGTAAAGCATTATATTAAAATCAATGCAAGATTACGTATCCATATTTGACGTGCGAGAAACAGTAGTAAAACCGATAAAAATTAATTAAAGTTATAGAAACTAGTCAAAACCTAAAATAAATACAATAGCAAAGATATTTGGGTATTTCTACGAAAGAAAAACAAACTTCTGAATCATAAAAATTTGGAATTAGATAAACTGAAATAATAAACACAAAATTTGCTTTAAATATGCATTTTGTGTTGGTATAATAGAATATATGGTATAAGAAAACATTTAAATAAATTGTGTAATCTAAATATTTTTTCTTTTATATCTTTTATTTTTGAGTAAATTATTATTATAGTTTCTAGAAGGTAAAAATAAGATTATGTTCTTGCAATGGATATGAGAATTATATTGAAATATAATTTTTAGAAAAAAACAATAAATACAGCCTATTACTCTATATTTTGTGAAATAGATAGACAATACGAAAATTCTTACATAATAAAACCAGAATTTATTCCTTGTTTAAAAACGATATATAAATTTCATTATCAGTAGTAAAATACAAAAAACGCATAAAATAGGATTTATGTATACATATTGGCATCTAATACTGACAAAATATTTTGATAGCTGATTTACATATAATTATTTCCTTATACTTTAGAATGTTATTTTTTAAAATAGCTCTATTTCGAAACTAATTCTATAATAAATGAATAATTTTATATCAATAATTGTAAAAAAAAAATGTTTGGCAGAGAAAATTTCACATAATTTTTTATAATATCAAAACCCTGTAACATCTTCGTATTTGTCCTGTTTTCTTATCTATGTTTACACCTCAAAGAAACTATATTTTTTTATACCAAAAATTGCAAGATTACTAGAAGTACATATAATATAAAAGAATATGATGCAGGAATCAAAAAAATTGTTTGTACAAATAACATATTTTGAATAGGAATATCTGAGATAACTTGTTATATTTAAGAATATACGTTCATTAATTACATTAATTTTTAGGATTAAAGATTTAGAAAATAATATAAAGAAACACCTCGTGTATATCAATTTGCGCAACAAT